>NC_081303.1:44214610-44517640 GCF_030435805.1 Mustela lutreola
TTCTCTTCAAGGGTGCAGCCTTGAGTATGCCCATAGTCACCTTTGGATGATGGTGGTTTTGTCAAGTTTCTTTGACTCTTTTCCTGAAGCACACCAGCTGTTAAACTCCTCTGCAGCCCGCTCTTCCATTGTTTTCAACAATGTCCCCAGGCATAAATTGTTACATGGTTGAATCCAGTCAAATTCAGGCTCCTTTGACAAAGTAATCCTTGTGGTTAGGGTTGAGATTTGTTCTGACCTCAGGAGGGCTCCTCCTAGCTGTCTCATTCCTCAGATATCTTCAGAAAACTAGAAAGCCAGTAGTGTAGCTGACATCTCCAATGAATCTTCCAATCTCTTCCCAATTATGGAAAGAGATACAGAGTTCTCTGTTTTACAGTTTGCTTCTCCTCCCATGCCCTCCCACATCCCTGCCAAATCTCTGAGCCATGACTCTGAACCTAGGGATTGGGACAATGGCATGCTTCTTTCTTAATTACATCTTCACTTTAGAAACTGAGTGCTTTGTGGATGGGAGATCAGTAGGTTCTGATTTTCTTGCTTGCCCTCCTTGCTTGCTTCTCCAAGTGTAGAACCTCTATTTTATAAGCTTGGGCAAGAGCAATTGGTGTTCCAGAATGTTTAGCAGTGCCATTCCCAAGACAGAGCTTCCAGCTTATGACTGCTATATGGGGTGGAAGCAGGGAACCTCTACCTTTTTGCTGCACTTGTCAGGAAATTAGACTCAGCAACTGGTAGTTGGGGACAGGATGTTAAATGTTGATATATTGGTTCTCTCCTGCCCCATCTCCTTACTAAAAATATAGGCCTTTCGGAACAGAGGAGAGAGGGCGCTCTAGTTCCTGGCTGCCCCAATCTGGAGTAAAGTTTCAGTCAATGAGCTGGGAATAGGGAAGAAAAGAGTAGGTCTTCATCAAATACTACCGACTTCTCATTTTTCTTACCGAGTTTTTGTAGATTTTCTTGAGTAAATGTTTCTTCATTTGCTATGTGACTTTAAGACTATTCCCAGTAAATTGTCCTGTGTTTTTTTTCTTTAAATAATTTTCACCAGTTTTGCTAGGAGTGGGTCCTTGAAAGTCCTGACACTGTTGTGCTGAAAGGGGAACTGACTTGTAGACTGTTGTTTCTTATATATGTTGTCATTATTTTAGAATAAGTGACAACACAATTCCTTTGGGTTATTTAGAAATAATACTGTATCTTCATGTGTTAACCTACCTCTTTGATAACAGTGGGGTTTTTTGGTTTGTTTGTTTTGGTTTTTGGCAGTTTAATTTTTTTTTAATTTTTAAAAATTTTATTTTATTTTTTGAGTGTTCCAAGATACATAGTGTTTTTTATTTATTATTATTATTATTATTATTATTATTTTATTTATTTATTTCTTTAAAAAGCTATTTATTTATTTATTTATTTGACAGAGAGAAAGATCACAAGTAGGCAGAGAGGCAGGCAGAGAGAGAGGGGGAAGCAGGCTCCCCGCTGAGCAGAGGGCCCGATGCTGGGCTTGATCCCGGGACCCTGAGATCATGACCTGAGTTGAACTCAGAGGCTTAACCCACTGAGCCACCCAGGCGCCCCCATAGTGTTCTTTTAAAATTTCTTTTTCATTTATATGTATATAAGCTCCTATCTATATTAAAAAGAAACTGCTTCACTGTAGCAACATTGTTGCTCCTACAAATGCTCCTTCTGAATTCCAAACCACCTTCCTCCATCTTTATACTGACCACCCTCCTTCCTTACATGAACAGTGGTCACCGTGGGATCAGCTAGCCTTCTTGTGACACTTTGAATAAGCAGAGAGTGTACATTCATTCGTGGATTGAACTTCTCTTTTCCCTTTTCCATGAGGACCTTAAGTATTTCTGCCTGCCTTATGGTCTGGAGAAAGGATTCAGAAGGAAACCAGTCCTACGTAAAGGACTCTCCAGATTCTTCTTAGTTAGTACACTATCATTTCCTCACTGAACAGTTTCCCAGTTTCTATTATTCTCTTTGACTTTCCTCTCAAACTTGGGCATTCATGGGCATGTCATCTGTATAAACACACTGCGCCTCACACTGCATCTTACTGTTGGTCTGATGCTCTGCTTTTACTGTTTTCTTAATAATTTCTGAGCAAAGGATCTGCATTTTCATCTTCCTCTGGACCCTACAAATTATATAGTTGGTCTTGCTGAATGGGAAGTCACTGTGTCCTGCAGCATATCCCTACTGACTAAATGGCAAACTCAGAAGGGGTCAGTCAATCTGGCTCCCTTGGCAGTCTCAGTAGCCTCAGAAACATCTTCTTTGTTCTTTGCAAATATTCTTGGGCCAGTTTAGACGCTAGCATATTGAGTACCACATCTGCTAAAACTTTAGCCCGCCCATATTCCTTATATGTTCTTTTAAGATTAATTTAACAAGTATTCATTGAGTACCCATTATATTATCAGTTCTACTTTGGCTCTAAAAGATAAAAGACATTAAAATCTCATTGAAAGGGATTAAATGACAGTTTAAGTGATAAAATCATAACTGTGTTTTATTTCAAGGTAGGTTTAGAATACCCAAGAAATATTTGTGTTACATATAAGTATTAATAGAGATGCACTAAAGAAAAGTTATTACTTATAAATAAGTTTGAAAATCACTGGGTCAACAAATTCTGTACAAGTTCAGAGAGACTTTTACATAATTATGTATGTCTGAATCTCTTCATTTTTCTTTAAAGAAACATCTTTTTAAAAAGTGCCAATTACTGCTCAGCCACTGTGTGCCAGGTATTGACCTTGTTGCTCCTGCCAAAGAAGAAATTAAAGTGGAGAGGATTTTTTTTTTAAGATTTTATTCATTTATTTGACAGAGAGATACACAGTGAGAGAGGGAACACAAGCAGAGGGAGCGGGAGAGAGAGAAGCAGGCTTCCCGCCAAGCAAGGAGCCCAATGCGGGACTTGATTCCAGGACCCTGGGACCATGACCTGAGCTGAAGGCAGATGCCTAACGACTGAGCCACCCAGGCACCCTTAAAGTGGAGAGGATTTAATGGGGTTTCCCAAGCATAAGAACTTATGAGTTAAACTCAGTTCTGATACCTTCACATTTCTAATTCAGAAACGAATGAGTGAATAAATCTGGATAGATCTTTTCAAATTGGTGTTTAGGATACAAAATTGAATATAGTATTAATATATGAGATTAAGAAAGAAATGCTGTTTTAAAACATCACAATTCTCAGAAAATTCAGGAGTTTGACCAAGCATCTATTATTTATTATGTGTAAGTTCACAGACTAATGTAAATATCTAAAGGGAAACAAAATTTTGCTTTGGTTACTCCTTTTTCAGATTTCTTTTGGTTACTTAACTGCAAGGATGTATTCTTTAAAAAATCAGATTTCTTATTTGATACTTAGTGCACTCTGTGGCAGCTTTGTGGGAACTAGCTTTTTGAAAAAGTTTCTTTATCTGAAAATAACTTAAAGACTCTCATCCTGGATGTTACTTGAATGTTTGTAGATTCGTGGTTGGATATGACCTCAGAGAGGCTCTTGTTTAAGTTGTTATTTTGTAGTGAACAGCTGGAGACTGAAGAGAGAGAAGGATGCCTATGATCATCTGGAAAATTATAATAAAGCTAGAGGTGGATCCCAGGACAGTTCTCTTTCCTCTAGTCCTGTGTGTTAAGAAATACTGTCTGTTAAACAAATAGTAGACATATTCACCATTCATATTAAAGAAACATCTTCCACATCTTTCAATATACTAGCGTTCTATGGAATACAGTTTGGGAAATGATGAACTGGAAACTAATGTTAAAATCCAAAGTAGGTGGAAGAGGTAACATGTGGTAATTTATAAGATGGTAGAGTCCATGTGGTACAAAATTGTCATAATAAACATTTTATAATGGGAAAGGCTTTTGGTGCCAAGATTTGGACAGTTGAGACCTCAGTGACAGGGAGATGGGAAAAAGGGAGAAGCCACAGCAGAAGGATTTAAGGCCAAGAGAAACAACTGAGGTAGGTAACTGGTATAGAAATACAACTTCCTGGCAGAGTTGATCCTTGAAGCAAGAGAATGGCAACAGCATGGTTCTTAATTTTTTAATTTAGGAAGATAATCCAAGATAATACCTGAGGATGGCTTCAAGGCATTCCTGTCTTCTGTTATTCACATACATACCTGTATACACACTATGCACAGACACACACTCATATGCATTATATAATCTCTACACTTCTTCATTCCTATCTTTCTGTCCCCATCCCCACCCACATTCAGGGTAAGCAATGTTAACTGTCTGTGTGTATCTTTCCATTTGGAAATATTTCCATATTTCCAAGTACTGTTACAAACAGTACTTCAATAAATTCTCTTATGTACAGTCTTTTTCTTTTAAAAAGTGCTTGATTGAAAAATAGTTGCTATTTGCTAGAGGATGGAATATATAAAGAAAAGGGTAATGAAGAAAATAACAGAAGGAAAAAGAAACGACCATACTCTACCTTCAAAAAAAAAGGACTTTCCACATTTTGGTGACTATTTCAGTTTTTTTTTTTCTCCATGCAACTATATATGCTTCCTTTGAATGCATGAGAGTATGCACATTTCTTTAATAATGTTGGGATCACCACGATAAGGCTGCTTTGTGACTTTTTTCTCTAAGTTTTGTACTTTGTCAGTATTTTACCATATCACTAAAGAGTCCTCTTTATTTAAAAAATGCTTTTTTCCTCTGAGTGTAAAATTGATACATGTTCATTATATGTGCGTGCGTGTGTGTGTGTATGGAAAGTATGCATACATATATGTATTGGTTGTAGACTTGATTTCGTATTTAAAAAATATATATCATAATTATATATACATATAGGTAATATCAGACATGAGATCATGTGATACATACTGGTTAACAAATTGCATTTTTTAATAGAGAATGTATCTTGAAAAAGTCAATTTATAGTGAGCTATTTTTAGTGGAGTGCATGGTAGCCCATTATTCATTAATCAATCTCTTATCAATAGGTTATCAGTTAGCAATTAACCATGAGTGGACATTTTAATTTTTAACTATGCTTTTCTTACAAAGGATGTCAAATGAATAACTTATCAAATATTTTGGGCATTAATGACAACATTTCATTTGGCATAATTCCTAGACATTCCTTATTCAGTCCCTAGAATGCTTGTTTCATATAATTTCTATACCTCACAGAAAATGAACCAACTGAGTTTTCATTAAATAATTTCCTTTGAATCATCTACCTATACCATGCATTAGATTGTTTTTATGGATCTAAATGGACTGAATATAATTAATGAACATTATCTCCTTTTTAACAAATTGTGATGAAAAATTTCACCTTTAGTCAAGTGCTGCTGTAGATTATAATAAAGACTCAAACTAAACTTTCCTTAGATGAGTGGTGTTTGACTTCTAGCAACTGCAAAGTGCAGCTGGCTAAAGCAAAGAGAGAGGCTAGTTTTTCTAGTGGCAGTTTAAAAAAAAAAAAAAAAAGGCATCAAAGTAACAGGCAACCTGGTGCGAGCACAGTGCGTCCTGTTGACAATCAATAAATTTGTTCTGACTATTGACTGTTAGAATTATTTTAAGCGTGTATGAAGAGGTGAAGGTCAAGAAAAAGCTGTCCTAGGATCTATCCTTTTAGAAGGGGCCATTTCTGATAACAGAAACTTGAACCCAGAGAGAAAAGTTCCTCAGCAAAAAGAATGAGGGCTTTTTAACCCTGAGCCATCTCTGACCAGGCAATGCCTGGAATCAGCACCAGGAATACCTAAGCTGCCAAGGAAGACTTATTGGAGTTTATTTATAAATCACATATTTGTTCAATGATTTCTTCAAATAATTCTGCTATTAGAGTATTTCACCTAGAATTAGAGTCCTCTCTTTGTTTTCTTTAGAAAATGTTGAAGTTCCTTTTCTCCTTTCATTAGGTATGGAAGTCCTAGGGGGTTGCCTTCAGTGTTATGGGTGATAAATTATAGCAAAAAAATTATTTAAAATATGTTGCTGTAGCATAACGTGCTGCACCTTTCCTTATGTAAACAAAATGCTTTTATAATATGAGCAATGTCTAGTTCATTGGCTTACAAATAAAGGCCCATATAAGCATGTAACTGTGTATTAAATTTATTTACTGAAGATGGATAGAAAATGTTAATTACATAAACAAAATCATAAAAGATGCATATTTGAAACATCCCTATCCAGGTTTCAGATAGGAATAGTGAAGGTGGCTTCTACACTACTGATGCTTTCAGGAAAATATATTGTATGCCAATGTGTGCTAGGAAGAGCTCTTGGGTAAACGGTTTTCTTAATTACGATGGCTGTGAAAGAGAAAAACTAGTGAAAACATTGACTCTCTCCTGGTTTCAAAAAAAAATTAACTTTTTTTTCCCCCCAGTAAAAGTAGAGACACTTTAGATTTTAGGACCCTCTTGGCTCCTAAAACCTAAGTGCTGCTTGAAAAATGGCCCTTTCAGCTTTTAGCCAGCAGCCACAGATTAAATTCACAAGAGAGGCGCCGCACAACTCTACTCTTACTGGCAGGCTGCCATTTCGGAAAATTGTAGCTTTTGAAAGAAGAGGAAAAAAAAATCTAGTAAGCCATTTAATTCACCTCCTTGGAACTAGTGTTAGTTCAGGAAAAAAAAATAAGTAGGGTGAGCAAGAAAGATGCCTAATTCCTATTTTAAAACTCAATGTTTGGTAGAAGTAGAGTCCAAATCACAGCGTCTGCAGTGCCATCCAAATACAGTGTAAAGAACTCAGCTCCTCTCATAGTGAAGAGGTATGGATACCCTTCTTCCACTTGTGTCTGGACACACTGAGAATCAGCAAACAACTAAGGAGTGGGCAACCTTGAAATTATAGGACTTGTAAATTTGGGGGAAAAAAATTTAACACTAAATCTCAAATTTCTTTTTGCTGCACATATGCTGCATATGTGGTCCTCTGCGTGGATGGACACACACACACACACACACACACACACAGTTATAGTTATCCTTATCAAAAATGACACCTAAAAATGAGAGTGCACTTATGACTAGGTCAGTTTTCCTAAACGAAAATAATAAGTTTGTTTAAGATTCCATTCCAAGCCCAAGTCTGGGATATCCAATATGACATAATAAAATGTGAGTGGAGACCCTGTGGATGAAAGATATTCCAAATTCTAATACCCTTAAAAAATACAAAGTAATTTCTGTAAGTGCATGCATTTCACAGGACATCGACATTCAACATGTGTTTATTGAGCACCTACACTGAGCAGGATCATGTGCTTACGCACTGGTGACAGAAAATAAGCTAGAAACCTTCTCTGTTTTTAAGACGTTAAATTATAGCAGTAAGCAAATCAGCAGATCTTGATTTCCAAATTCCATTCTGCACTCTTAAAGGAAATAGGCTCCATTGAGATTCCATGCTGATTTCATTCCTGGGGCAAGGAAAAATACAGTGTAAGTCTGGAACATTCTGTTGTTTCAGAGAGCAAGAGAGTACACAAAGAATGACGGGTGTTTGTCAAAAGGACACAGGAGCTGCATAGAAAGTATCCAACAAGACAAATATAAGACATCCATAAAGAACATCCATAAAGAAAATAAAAGGCATGCATGATAACCATAAATAAACAAGAATGTGTGAATGCATAAGGATATTTTTAAGAGAGCGAATGGGAATTCTCTTCAGAACAACACTGGTTTATAAATGTAAAAGGAATAATAGAACTTAAAAAAAATCACTACTCCACAACCACCTATATAATCAAGTCATGCAAGGATTATCAATGGGGTATAAAACTCATTAGGTAAACATTTGTGATGGAACAAGATAGTCACGTCACCTTAAGTTATTGCCTACAGATTATGTATTAAATACAAACAGGAAAAAGGTACCTTTACAGTGGATAAATCTGGCAGATACCATATCAAAGAAGACATCAAATGTATGGTCATCAGTGATAGGATAAATTCACATCACATGTCTCCTGATGTGATGCCACGGAAAGGACATTCCATCACTTGTGTAGTACTCTTTCAAAGAATGAGCAACCTGAATATAATCATGAAGTAAAAATCAGAGAAGTCCAGATCATTAAACTTTTGACATCTGCAAGACAATTAGCTGGATTCTTCAAAAACATCAATATCATAAAAGACAATATGAGACAGGGAAACTATTATAGGTAAAGTCTTTATTTTTTAAAGGATTTTATTTGTGCATGTGCACATGCATGGGGAAGGGGTAGGGAGAGAGGAAGAGAATCTCAAGCAGACTCTGAGCTGAGCATGGAGCTGGATGTAGGACCCGATCTCTCAACCCTGAGATAATGACCTGAACAGAAACCAAGAGTTGGTTGCTTGAATTACTGAGCCAACTAGGCACCCCCAAAGAAGTCTTTAAAAAAGAGACACGTTAGCTGAAAGTTAGGTGTATTCCTTGATTGTATTCTGGACACCACATACACACACCTGTACACACACACACACAGCACAGCTATAAAGAACATTTTGATGACAATTGAAGAAATTTGAATGTGGGTTCATATTTTAAAGTGTTATTGTGTAATATTACATTTATTTAGTATGATGATATGATATGATAAAAGGTTATGAAGGAGAATATCCTTGGTCTTAGAAGATACATGCTGAGTAATTTAGATTGGCTTATTATGTTTGTAACTTATTTTCAAATAGTTGAGAAAAAATTGAAATATATATGATAGGTATTTATTAATATATATAATATGTGTATGTTATATGTATATAATGCACACAGGTATTTGAGAAAGAAGTACAACAAAAATACCAATATGGTAAAAACTGGTAACTCTAGGTGAGCAATATAGGAAGGTTCATTATACTATTTCAACACCTTTATAGGTTTAAAAATTTTCAAAATAAAACATTGGTAAAATAAAAAAGTTGACATCTAATGGGAACTTAGCTAAAACAAAATTATTCCTTTCCTTGAAAATGAACATACAAACAGGCCTGGGTTTGGATCATAATGTGCATGATATTGGCCCTCACTCCCAACCCCCTGTCCACTTTAGAGTTCTGGTGTTTATTATATAAGTATGTTCAGCAAAATTAAGACCATTTAACTAAAAGGAATTGCAGAGATACTATCTGTTCTAATTTCTCAACTAAAGAAAATTATTGAAGAAACATGTTATAATTGTATTTTTTTGGCTCTCATTAATTTATTTGTCCACTCAACCAATGAGCATTTGGGGTCAAAACCCAGTTCTGGGCACCAGGGACACACAGATGGCCAGGACAGGAATCTGACCATCTAGGAGCCCAATTCTCAGTGAGAAGTTACTTTAAGTCACATGTAAATGCACCTTAGTGTTTAACTAGGTGGTTAGATTGTATGGATTTTTTTTTTTAAATCTATTCTTATAAATTTTATAACAAGTATTTAGTATCTGAAAAATCAGAGTACTAATGTCTATAACAGTAGAAGGATGTAGAACCATGGCATTCTGTTGAAAGTGGCAAACTTTGTTGTTTGCTGAGATGAAAATGTGGCTTAGGATTGATTATGTAGAGATGTTTATCTCACTCTGTAGAAATGTGTATCAAAAATCCCTTAGCACTCTCCTTATCAGGAATTGTCATCTGAAAACCATGAGTAGTAACTTCTTATAGAAAGAATTCATTCATTGAGAGGTGAAAACCAAGTTTATCTCAAATTTTTAGCATTGTACTCTTCATGGACATGCTCCCTTAAGAGGACAGGATGATTTATTTTTAAAAAATTATTATTATTGTATTAATTTTTTTTATTATGATAAGTATGCTCTTTAATCCTTATCCCTTATTTCCCTTATCTCCTCCTACTCCCCTCTGATAACCACCAGATTATTCTCTATAGTTAAGAGTCTGTTTCTTGGTTTGTGTCTCCTTGTTTCTCCTTTTCTCATTTGTTTTGTTTCTTAGATTCCACATATGAGTGAGATCATATGGTATTTGTTTTTCTCTGATTTATTTCACTTATCATTATACTCTCCAGTTCCAACCATGCTTTTGCAAATGGTAAGAGTTCATTCTTTTTTATGGCTGAATAATATTCCTCTGTGTGTGTGTGTGTGTGTACACCTCTTCTTTATCCATTTATCTATCAAGGGGCACTTTGGCTACTTCCATAGACAACTGATGACAGCTGAGACAACTGATGGACAGAGCACTGGAATTAGCAAATTTGGGATTGAATTCCAGTTCTTCCATTTGTTGTATGACCTTGGGCATGCCATTCAACTTCTAAGCCTCAGTTTTTCATTCATAAGGTGGGGAGTGAGGTAGTTTTTAGTACTTGTTATTCCTATTTCATGGTGTTGTTGATAGTGAGATAACACATTGATAATGACTTATAAACTGCAAAGTGCATTAGAATTGAAGTCTCTATGGTCAACCACTGGAGCTTTATAGTATACTTTGACTTACATTCTTTGAATGGAATGGAAACAGAGTGGGGCAAATTGGGGCCAGAGTGAGTTCAGGGACTTGCTTAATTTTTAGCCTTTTCTTTAAGTGAAGGCATTCCTGAAAGACTGCAAAGCAGGGAGCTCGGAGACATATGCTAATTTATTTATTTTACTTCTAAACATTTAATCTCATGAATTTGCAAATATTTTCTCTTATGAAATTAGGTTTGGGCTGCCTGGTTGGCTCAGTGGGTTAAGCCTCTGCCTTCGGCTCAGGTCATGATTTCAGGGTCCTGGGATCGAGCCCCGTATTGGGCTCTCTGCTCAGCAGGGAGCCTGCATCCCCCTACCTCTCTGCCTGCTTGTGATCTCTCTCTCTCTCTATCAAATAAATAAATAAAATCTTAAAAAAAAAAGAAATTGGGTTAATTGGTGTATTGTAAGGTGTGTGAAGGTAGTGGAAACTATCAGTGCTCCACTCAGATTACCTTTATCCCTTGAACTGTTGCTGAGTGCTGCCTCTTCCCACCACCCTCCCCCTACTTCTGTGTGTTTGAGGTTTTTATAACCTACCTGCCATTCTCTCTGGAGGACTGCCTTTGGCCTACTGGAGCTGCTTGATCTATTTGCCACAGGGTCTGAAGTGCTTGGAGTTTACATTCTGCACTCTTCCCACTTCCAATCTACAGCTCTTTGCTAAAGACAAAAGGGTGCCAAGTCCAGCATTCTTGCTGTGAGCAAGTATAAACCCAATCCTGGTATGTAATTTGTACTCTAGAGCTTCCTTACAGGACCCAGGAAGGCTGGGATTTGTCTTGAAGTGGCTCCTTGCTTCACTTCTTCCTTTTCCTATCTAGCCTCCTCTCTCTGTTACTGGTTTCTTCTGGGAGTGCTTCCCCATTTTATCCCTGTCATATTCTTTTTCATCTCAGGGCAGCGTCTGCTTCTGGAGTACCTGCCTGACAGTGACATTTAACTTGAATTACTGAATATATTTCTGTCCATATGATCCCTTCTAATATGAACCATTTTGATTTAAGAGTCAGTTTACATGAATAGTTTTGTTTTTATTTTATACATTTTTTACATGAAAGTCATAATGGTGATAATGGTATAAAGAAATCTATGAATAGACCTAACCTAGAGTCCTTAAGAGTATTCTCTTATAAGTATCTTTTACAATTTTGAAAGTCTAACCTAAATCATTGTAACTATGCAGTATTTTCATTAAATTTATAATGTTAATTCTAGTTGTTAATGCATGCTGTATGTCAGGCACTGTGATTGCTGCTTTGCCAGTATTATTTTATTTACTCCTCTTAGCCAATATATAAAATTGGTCTCATTATCTCCCAACTTACAGGTAAAGAAACTAAGGTTCTAGAGCTTAAGTAACTTATCCCAGATTGCGTGGTAGAGAGCTAGATTCTGAGTTTGAACTCCTAAGCCCATATACTTGCCCTTGAATTTCACTGCATCAAAATGGATGAAATGGTGAGAAATATTTCAATAGAGTTTCTTCCAATTAGAGTTAAACAGGAATGTGTTCTTTTGAAGCATTCTTGTTCTGAAGTTATTTATAATCCCATGAAAACTTTAAATAAAGTATGAGAAGTTTCTCATGAATAACCTTTTTCTTAACAGTGGTTTGGAAAGGAGTGCTCTCTTGTAGTCGTGATAGAAGCTTTCATGAAAAGACTCCGGAACAGTGTGTCTAAATGAAGAAATGATTCTTTGAAAAATGATCAATTTGGCATTTTAGGCCACTTAAAAATATTACATCAGCTCCCTTCAGACATTTGACGGATGAGATGGTAAAAAACCATAAATCAAGAAAGATAGTCTCTTGAGTAACTAGATTTTTTTGTGTCTCTAGCTATCTACACAATGGATTAAATAGTGCTTTTCTCTTAAGGGTGTTTTAAGAGTTGTTAGACACACTGTTTTCATAATTTCTAATCAGTTTCCATATCACTTCTTGGTCCCAAGAAAGGCTATTGATAGAATTCAACCAGGCAGAGAAAGGGTCATGGTACTTGCTCTGGGAGTTGTTTGAAAACTCTCAGAGGACATGTGGTCAACTCTGCTTCTGTGTGATGACAGATGGGCCATATATTTCTCTCAAAAGTTAGCCATTGGCTGTAGATGCTAAGTTTTAGCAATGAAAACTGCAGAAGTTTATCAAGAGGAGTTGCGTGTAACCTTACAAAATACATGGCAACTAAATAAAAACAGTGTTGCCGGAAACACTAAAAAAGAAAATATCCATGTGCCGGTGGAGGATAAGACTAAAAAAGAAAAGCAAGTTCAGAAACAGCGGGCCCTGAAAGTCTGATTTAGCCTCTTGCCTGGGAGCTGAGTGTATAAATGAAAGAGGCATGCTAGCCAATGTGCTGAGAGGAAAAGAATTAAGAACATCTGAGTTTCTGTGAGAGAAGAAATGGCCTTTCCAAAACCCACTCATTTCTATGGGAAGTAGCTACACAAATGTTTTACCATTCAATAAATGTTCCCAACCGTGTGCTTGTTTCTGTTGTTTTTAATGTGCTGGTTGAGTGCTGTACCTGAAATAGCTTTTGTAGACTGGTATCTGATATGTGTGCATTGTAACTGGAAGCAGGCACGAGAGCAGGCTAGTGGTGTGGGTGTTTGTGAGAACTGGGACATGGTCGTTGCAGTCATTTGGAAAAATGGTGCATCCACAAGTCAGAGTTGCAATAGGATGGTGGGGAGGAGATGAGGGAACATATAGAAAAAAACAGAGACAAGAAAGTAGAAAACAGGGAAAAGGAATTGGGGAAATGTGCCAAAAAATAGTTAATGATCCTTGTGAAGAAAATCTGCAACTTTAAGTTGTGTCTTTTTAATTTGAAATCTCTCCTTGTGTACTTGGCAGAACTCTTTGTGTTTATAAATATTCCCTGTTTTTGACTCTTGCACCTATTCTGAATCTTTAGGCTTCCATCCTGAAAATTTTACTTAAAATCATTCAATTCAAGATAGATCTTGCTCTGGGAGAAGCATATCCAAATTCATATGACAGATTTGAAATCATATTTATTTAAATAGACACTCTATTTCCATGAGACTTCTCTGGACACTGAAAAAAGATTAAAAAAAAAAGTAGCTCTCCTCATTAAAATATCTCTTCCTGTGTGTGCCCAGAATGTCAAATGGGCACTGCATTCTCCTCCAGGGAGCTAATAATCAAGCCCAGGACCCAGTTAGATGAAAAAAAAAAAAAAAGGCTTTTTTTAGGCCTAACAAAGTCATATTCTTTCTTCCACCAATCCTTGCCTTCTGTAAAAAATAAAATAAAAATTTTAAACCTGTTTATAAAAAAATGTTTCCACCTATTAGGCCATAATAAGGAACAGGAGTTTTATTTAGGATGGAGGCAGAATAAAGTCATATTTTGACTCTGTCCAACACACATGCATAAGAAACTCTAAGAAGTATAGACTTTCTGATAATCATTTTTTTCTCAAATATTAAGTGTTTGCCAAATCCATACAATACTCAATGCCTACACTGTTTTAGATGTTAGGAAATGTTCAGTAGATATTAGACATATCCTACCTTCAATTCACAATATGATAGAGAGAGACACAAACCTGATGGTCCACAGGGAAGTACTTTGGCATAAAATTCAGAGATGCAAATTCAGATGCCTACAGGGGCCAGACAGGTAATATAAAGGTGTGAATGTTAGCATATGTAAGGGGATTGGTGCAACCTATGGTGAAACTGAAGACATTGAAATAATAATAATAATTAAAAAATCCTTAAAAAGCACAGAATGGCATCAGATTTGGCAGATGTAGTCTGCAACTGTTAAGTGTGCTGTGTCTGGCACAAATAAATGGAAGGCTGAGAAGAAACAAGGAAAGGGATTAAAAAGAGTGCCTAGTAGGTTGGAGATTAAACGACCTTTATAAGAGAAGGTTTTCTGGAAAAAAAGTTAGGAGCTCTGGTCGAAAAGGCACAGGCATTTTACTGCGTTGAAGACCTGAGAATATGGGAGAAATTAGCAGGCCAAATGGCCTATTCGAACTCGTATTCTAATTCTAAATATCCCTCTTATAGCATCACATTCTCTTGAGTCTGGGAAAGCCAAAGAAGAAAGATGGTAGAAGAGATGGTGAGGCCGAGACCAGAGGGAAGAAGCATATCATCTTTTCCTAACCAAAGGGGTGTTCTGCAGAAGAACAGCTTCCATTTTTCAGACTCTTGCCCACTGGGGGTGCCAAAATCAGCTGTACATTACAGTGGAAGTAAACCAAGTAGTTGAATGCTCATTTCTGATTCTCTGATGATGAATCGTATGTATTTATTTTAGTGTCAGAGAAAAATTTCCCAAGAAACTTCTGCGAGCATTAGGATGCCATTTATTTCAATGGGAAGGAGGTTCAAGTATTTATCTTTCTGAGGGCATATTATTCTCCAACACATTAATTGGCCATGTTAGATTGATTTTTGAAAAATGTTACCTTACTGATTAAAATTCTGATTTCCTGGTGCAATTATCTTCAGTGTAGACATCTTTCCAGTAAAAGCTCTTCACCAAGAGCTTTTCAGTGACTAGTTCCAGTGAAGGTTTTTAAAACATGTTTTTAAAGAGCATTTTAAAGAAGAGATAAGAATGGTTCTGTCGAGGATTTAAACTTTTCTTTGTTTTTTTGAAAGCCTTTTAAAAGATTTTATTTATATGAGAGAGAGCACGTACACAAGCTGGGTGGGGTCAGGGGAGCAGAGGGAGAAACAGACAAGCAGACTGTGTGCTGAGCTCAGAGCCTCATGTGGGCCCCAGTCTCACCACCCTGAGATCATGACCTGAGCCAAAATCAAAAGTCGGTCGCTTAACCAACTGAGCCACCTAGGTGCCCCTAAACTTTTTTTTTCTTTCCTTAAACTTTTCTTTAAAAGTGTCTTAGGTGTTGACAATTGGCAATTGCCCAAGAAATTAGCAAAGATGTTTAGAAAATCAGAGAGTGAATCTAAGAACCTCTGCATCTGCGGTTGCTTCGGAGGTGATAGACATGGTGCAGTTCTCCATCCAAGGCTTGAGTTTCTTCTACAGTATCTTGACTGGTGATCCAGCTTCTGTTTGATGTCTTCCACTTTTGAGAGAATTTACTGTCTATTAATGAAACTCATTCCATTTTTCTTACTTCTCAGATCATTCAGAAATTCTTCCTTAAAGTGAAAGTATATTTTTTTATTGTTTCCAGTTACTATGGAAAACACTAAATAAGTTTGAACCTTTTTGTAAATAGATTTCATAAATATATTTTTAAATCATTTTTTAATAAAGATTTAATTTATTTGAAAGAGATAGAGAGAACGTGAGAAGGGGGAGGGTCAGAGGAAGAAGCAGACTCCTTGCTGAGCAGGGAGCCTGATGCAGGACTCGATCTGGGGACTCTAGGATCATGACCTGAACTGAAGGCAGTCACTTAACCAACTGAGCCACCCAGGCGTCCCTCATAAATATGGTTTTAATGATTTTATTTATTTATTTGACAGAGAAAGAGAGCAAAAGTAGGCAGAGCAGCAGGCAGAGGGAGAGGGAGAAGCAGGCTCCCCACTGAACAGGGAGCCCAATGCAGGACTCAATCCCAGCACCCTGAGATCATGACCTGACCTGAAGGCAGACACTCAACTGACTGAGCCACCGGGGTGCCCCTAGATTTAATATATTTGAAGATAACAGTTATCACACTGTAAATAGAAACACTAAATCTTTTTTCCCTGTTTCATTTTTCTAGTTCAGTTATAATAGTGCTAATATAGAAGATGTGGGAATGTTTTCTGTGGTCAGATGGCTTTTTCTAAATTCAGTGCGGAGCAAGATGGAATGGATGTATGTGGTATGTATCTATCAAGATCACTCTCTTGGACTAGGAGTTTGGGGAAGAAATAAAATTAATAATAGACCTGAATCCTGGGCTTGTGAGTTCTACTGTTTAAAGGAGGGACACAACACATTGCTAAGGGCTGCTTCATGAAAGAGCACTTGTGAATGAATGGCATGCAAACTCTCAGGTGAGTTAATCTGGAAAGACTTGATGTAGGAGATGAGATGTACTCAAGAATTAGAAGACCATCAGGTACATCATTGCAACAAACTCTGGATCACAAATAAGATGTCAAGAGTTGCTTTCAAAGTAGTTGTGCTTACTTATTGTTGACTTTACAGAGACTGGTAAATAAAATCAAAGCAAGTTGGGGCAAAGCCAAAAATTCATTTTACTTCTTAATAGCAAAGTTTTATGTATCTATCAGCATTTGAGAATTTTCCAGGTGGAAATAAATTTCCTCAAATTATTTGACAACTTTCCTTAGTATGTAACAAATTCACGTAGAGATTTTAACATAAATATTTTAGATTAACTGTGTATTTTCAAAATAATTTCTTTGTGATAAAATAAAAAAAAAAAACCCACAACATTTTTTACCCTTCATAAATCATTAGTCTTTGTTGAGCATTTTCTTCAACTCCCCAACAGTGTTTCCCCTTTGGGCTGAAACCAAGCATGGAAAATTTCACCTTACCAGACAGGCCTTCTTGGAAACCATAAGCAGTGGTAAGGGAGTTTAAATTTATATTTAACTTCAAATGCTTTTTACCACAAATGATATAACATGGGGTACTGAGTGATCATTTTTTGGTGTAATTGAGCTAGCTTGTTGGTTTATTCAATTATTTATGAGCCACTTAAAGATTTATTTAGGTATTTCAGCATACTCTGACTCCATCTTCCAGAGCTGAACATCTACAGCTTCTATTTTTCCTTTTTGGGTACATAAATAAGAGGATTTCATACCTGCAAAAAACATTTCCATGATCCAAAACAATAAGGCAATTATGTATTGTATGAGGTTGTTGGGAACCCCCAAACATAAAGAATATAGGAATACTCTGTGTTGATATGATTTGAGCCTGAATTAAAGCAGTAGAAAGCAAAGTTGTGAGAGTAAGGCATTTGCCTCTTTTTTATTTCCTCATTTAAGGTTTTATGGTTTTAAAAAATGGACAAAATAAGGATTTGAGAAATTGGAATATTAGTTCAAAAGTGACAAACTCATACTCAATGGGGAGTGCCAAGAATTAAACATTAAGACTGGGGTCCTGATTATTTACTTATTTGTATTTGTATATTTATTCATCACTTCAAATCATGTGGATAAAAACTACTATAATATAGGAATTAAAAATTTCAGAACAGAAGGGGGGAAAAAAGTAGGTAGAGTAGAAAAAATTAAGAAGTAATAAAGGAAACTTGGTGAAAATCTAGAATACTTTTGATTAGATACAGGAGGCAGTGGGAACTAATAACTTTGATCAGGACTGCCTTTTTGTTATAGGTGTCTTGGAATTCTTTGGGAAGGTGTAGACAGAGCAAGGTCATGGAAGTCAGAAGTATTTGGAATGAAATGGGGAACAATGCTAGTGGAGCAATTGCCACTTATAACTGCTGGAAGGTGTGCCCTGAATCTGTCAGCAGGATTTCTGTCTGGGTTGAGTTGTATAAACAGCCAGGCAAGGAGATCAAACTGAACTTATTTTTACTTGGGGTCTTCATCAGCCCTTGGAGAAAGTGACAGTCTCACTCACATTATTTTTTTCTTATGACTTTTTGGCCTTAATTCTGTTTAACTTAGTCAGTGCAAGGCTCAGTATTGATGTTTTCAGAACTTCTATGGGATTATCACCTTTTTATGCCTATAGTTTACCCTCAGCTCCCTACAGCTATTACAGCATCAGTTATAATTTGTTAATTTTAGATTTTTTGATCATATCACTTGTGGGTTCACTTGTTGGTTTAGAGTGCAGCTCTGATTATTTTGGATGATACATGCATTCACCACACCTTTGTGTGGCTAATTCCCTCCATGTTGCCTTCCCTATACCCCACCAAGAGAAGACTCTCCTTAAAGAAACCTTAGAATAAAAAAGAACATACAACTAATCCCAAAGTGTCAAAATGGCAGGGCATGTCCTGAATGACCTCTAAATAGTAACAGTTATTTAAATAAGTCAAAGAGAAAGGAATAAAATAACCACTACAACAACAAAGATCACAATAGGACAGGATTTAGGTAGAGACTTTTTATTCATAATTTATTGTAGGAATTCAATATACTCATGTGTGTTATGAATCATCGATAAAGGATACTGTGTTCCCTATTTCCCCCAAGTTATTTAAGATTAAACTGATTTTTGGCAGAACATCTAATAGAGACAATATTTAGCAGAACATGCTTTGAGAAATGTTGCCTTATATTAATTGATTAAAGCTTTTCAATCTCCAGAGAAGAGCCTTGCTTTTAATATAAGAAAATTCATACAGAATTTGAGTTATAAAATAAATCAATCATGGGTGTGTAATGTACAAACTATAGTTAATACTATATTGCCATATTTTTAAAGTTGCTAAGAGAGTAAATCTTAACAATTCTCAACACACACACACAAAATTTGTTAACTATGTATGGTGACAGATGTTAACTAGATGACTGTGGTGATTATTGTGTAATATATATACAAATATCAAGTTGATATGTTGTATACCTGAAATTAATATAATGTTATAGGTCAATTATACCTATATTTCCTTAAAAAAAGGAAGAAGATTCATTGCAGGAATCTGGTTTTTATATGCACACACAGGATTTGCCAAGTCAGTTTAGCTATGGATGGGCAGGTCTTCATTTCCCCCTTATCCTTGGCCTGAGGTTGGCCTGGCGTGCTTGGGGAAAGTCAAGTGACTCTATTCTGAACATGTGTTTCATTTAACCTGCGTGGCTCTCTGGAGTGTCTTTCTCAAACTTGGAGGCAACATAATTTGCCTGATGACATTTCAACAAAAGCCAAATTTATAGATGCCAACTCATCAAAAAATCCATTCACCCAAGGACCAATTTTCTAAACTTACTGACTTCAAAATACTGGTTTCAAACATATTCATAACCTTTATAGATATTTCTGTAGAATAAAGTGCTTTCAGATAGTTTTTTGGAGAATTTTTAAAAGTTCTAGTTGGTAGCTTTTCATAATTCCACTTAAATATTGAATCTCTTTTTAGCTCAGCTTCCTACTGCTCCATCTAGAGGATTGGGCACGCAGTGGGGACTTTATGTGGGGGAATGGGAATAAAGAACTGAGACACAGCTCTCTCCTGAGCTGCCTGCTTGGGGACTAGGGCAACTGAGGAGCAGATTCAGGGAAACTGACTGTCTGAGAGAAGAGGAGACTGAGGGTCAGAGAGAGATGGAGAGGTTCAGAGAAAGAAGGTGAAAGAGAGAAGACAATGGAGAATAAAGAAGAATTAGAGAGAAGAGGAGATTTTAGCGCAGGGAAGAGGATGCCAAGCCATCCAATGTGAATTTTCGTGAACTTTAACGTATTTTTAAAGCATAGTAAACCAGGGCATCTGGGTGGCTCAGTTCTTAAGCATTTGCCTTCAGCTCAGGTTATGATCCCAGGGTCCTGGGATCGAGTCCCACATTGGGCTCCCGGTTCTGCGGGAAGCCTGTTCTCCCTTTCCTACTCCCCTTGCTTGTGTTCCCTGTCTTGTTGTGTCTCTCTGTGTCAAAAACAAAACAAAACAAAAAACAAAAAATAAAAAAAAGGCGTAGTAAACTAGTAAATTGCTAGATTTGATGAGTAAGATCATACATGACTACATCAGTCAGCAGGCTTTTGTTGACCTGTAGTATTGCTGCATGTCAGTATTTTCTTCCTGGGTATATTCCCAGTGACTTGCACAGGCACATACACAGAGAGGAAAAGCAATATGTAGTTAAGAGAATAAAGGGAAGAATATGTAGATGAAGAAGATGTAGATGTAGAATATGTAGATGAAGAGAATAAAGGGAAGAATATGTGAAGTATCTGGAGCTGAACAGTCTCCAGGGGATACTCTCTTTGGCCTTCTGGATGCATAGACCTACTGTGGACAGTTGAACAGACAGACTTTGTTTGTACTCATTTAGCGGTCTTAAGAAGACATCTGAAAAACAAAAAAGGAACAGGATGTTAATAAAATCTAATTGCCATTTAAGGAGAGGAAGTGTGGTGTTTGGCAGTCTTTCAAATTATATCTGAAACCAAATTGATTTGCTTATTTCTCCATCTTGCCCTTTTATCTTGTCAATAAAATTTTTTCTGCTTCATTGATAAACAACTGCTGGGACTCCTATTATTTGATAGTACTTGTCATTCGGAAGGAATTTGGTTTTTTAAAAATCACTACTTTCAGCACTTATCTCAATTCAGTTCAAATAGGAGGCTTTCTCCAGCCATCCCCAGCTCTTCCTTAGTTCCGGAATATTGAAACCTGATTCACACCCAGAGTTCTATACTTTAATTGCTTTCATCTCAATGGCTTATACTCATTTAATTTTATGTTTTGATGATCATCATTGCTTCCCTTTTCAATAACATAGGACTTTTATGAACAAAATGAGATTTTATGCATCGCTGGATAAGCTAATTTCTTAACAACTTTACCTCCTAGTGACTTCTTTTACCAAATTGTGTATATTATACACTAATGCAGAATGATTAGTATATAGGAACTCTTTCTGAAGCAAATGGTTTCTTAAAAACACTTCTGATGAAAAATTTCAGGCATTCAAAAAAATGTAGAGAATAGTATAATGAACCCACATGTGACCATCACACTTGTGAAAAAAATTTTAAAAACCTCATTTCAAATGGAGTTGGGAAACCCTCGAGGGGGAGCTCTCAAGCACATACCACTCACGGCAGCCTGCATAATCAGGAAGAAAGAGGAAGAAGAATTATCTTAGCAAGGCAGGACATTTTTCATACAGGAATTTATCCCCTGCCTTTTTTTTTTTTTTTAAAAGAATTTATTTATTTGACAGAGAAAGATCACAGGTAGGCAGAGAGGCAGGCAGAGAGAGAGAGAGGAGGAAGCAGGCTCTCCTCCGAGCAGAGAGCCCGATGCGGGACTTGATCCCAGGACCCTGAGATGACCTGAGCCGAAGGCAGTGGCTTAATCCACTGAGCCACCCAGGTGCCCCATATGCCCTGCTTTTAAAGGAAAAAAAAAAGGAAGGGGTGCCTGGGTAGCTCAGTTGGTTAAGCATCTGCCCTCTGCTCAGGTTATGTCTGCTTCTCCCTTTCCTTCTGCCTGCTATTCCCTCCGCTTGTGTTCAGTCTCTAGCTGTCAATAAATAAATAAATAAATAAAAATTAAAATAAAAAATAAAAATTAAAAAAAAAGGAAGTTCCCTCTCTGCCCCAGCAACAATACTCCAATCACCACTTGTAGCCAATTTTGTTAAAAATAATTCCCCCCGGGCGCCTGGGTGGCTCAGTTGGTTGGACAACTGCCTTCAGCTCAGGTCATGATCCCAGAGACCTGGGTTTGGGTCCCACATCAGGCTCCCTGCTCCATGGGAAGTCTGCTCCCTCTGACCTTCTCCCCTCTCATGCTCTCTCTCACTGTCTCTCTCTCAAATAAATAAATAAAATCTTAAAAAAAAATTCCCCCAAATTTCTTCCTAAAACCTAAACAAGCTGACCTTATCTTTGTCTCTTTGGACTTACCTATGGTTTGTTATAGTTTGTCCCAAATTGCAATTTCTCTGTTATTCCCAAATAAATTCACTTTCCAGGTAAAATAACTGACTGTTTTATTTTTTTGGCTTGACACTCTGCTACAACAGTCTTATTTCATCAGTAGCCACCCACCTCTACTTGATTATTTTGAAGGAAATCCCAGACGTCATGTCACTTAATCTCTGAATATTTCAGAATGTATCCCTTAAGGATAAGGACTCTATAGAAAGTATAACCGTAGCACCATTATCAATTTTAAAAATTAAAAACTGGCAAATATGAAATATCAAGTTTTTAAACAGTTTTTTGAAGTTTTAAATTTTTCTTGATTATGTCATGACGTCTTTTTTTTTTTTTTTTTTTTTAAGATTTTTATTTATTTGACAGAAAGCAAGAGCAAGTGAGCCAGAGCACACAAGCTGGGGAGATAAGCAGAGGGAGAAGGTGAAGCAGACTCTCCTCTGAGCAGGGAGCCCAGTGTGGGGCTCGATCCCACAGCTCATGACCTGAGCTGAAGGAAGCCGCTTAACTGACTGAGCCACCCCGGCACTGTCATGATGTTTTTAAATTGTGTGTTCCAATTAAGATCCACATAAGGTTGAATAGGCTTGAAATTTTAGATGTAATTTATGCTGGGTTAATCCATTCTATTTGAAATAATAAAATGTTAAATGTCTAATGGGCT
This sequence comes from Mustela lutreola, assembly GCF_030435805.1. Lineage (NCBI taxonomy): Eukaryota > Metazoa > Chordata > Mammalia > Carnivora > Mustelidae > Mustela > Mustela lutreola. Next base: position 44,237,347 of record NC_081303.1, read on the forward strand.
TCTTTGCTAGGTCTCCAAGACATAAGAGATTATCTATCCTGATAGGTGTTTAGAAGTCTTTTGCTGTCACGGTCACTATGATATTTGTAATTGTATACTTTATCTTACTCAGCTTCTTAGAAATTATGGTTTTTTGTTTTGGTTTTTTACAAATTGGAAATTTGTGGCAACTCTGTGTCAATTGGTACCATTTTTGCGACAGCATTCGTTCACTTCATGTCTCTGTGTCACATTTTGGTAATTCTCATAATATTTCAAACTTTTTCATTCTTATTATATTTGTTATGGTGACCTGTGATCAGCGATCTTAGATGTCAGTATTGTAATTGTTTTGGGGCACTACAAACCACACACATGTCAGATGACAAACTTAATTGATAAATGTTGTATGTGTTCTAAATGCTCCGCTGACCAGTTATTCCCCCATCTCTCTCTCCCTCTCCTTAGACCGGCCTCCCTATTCCTTGAGACACAACAAGACTGAAATCAGGCCAATGAATAACACTACACTGGCCTCTAGGTGTTCAGGAAAAAAGGAAGAGTTACACATTTCTCATGTTACATCAAAACCTAGAAATGTTTAAGCTCAAGGAGGAAGGTATGTCAAAGGCCAAGACAGACTGAAAACTAGGCCTCTTGTAACAAACAGCCAAGTTGAAAATGCAAAGGAAAAGTTCTTGTAGGGGGGGCGCCTGGGTGGCTCAGTTGGTTAAGTGACTGCCTTTGGCTCAGGTCATGATCCCAGAGTCCCAGGATCGAGTCCTGCATTGGGTTCCCAGCTCCATGGGGAGTCCGCTTTCCCATCTGACCTTCTCCCCTCTCATGCTCTCTCTCACTCTCTCAAATAAATAAAATCTTAAAAAAAGAAAGAAAGAAAAATTCTTGAAGGAAATTAAAAGTGCTACTCCTGTGAATATACAAATGATAAGAAAGTTAAACAGCTTTATTGCTGATCTGGAGAAAGTTTGGTCAGAATAGAATATCAAACCAGCCACATATTCCCTTAAACCAAAGCCTAATCCAGAGCAAAGCACTACCTCTCTTCAATTCTATGAAGGCTGAAGGAGGTGAGGAGGCTGTAGAAGAAAAGTTTGAAGCCTCAGAGGTTGATTAAAGAAGTTTAAGGAAAGAAGCCATCTCTAAGAGCATAAAAGTGCCAGGTGAGGCAGCAAGTGCTGATGTAGAAGCTGCAGCAAGTGATCCAGAAGGTCTAACTGATATAATGAAGGTGGGTACACCAATAACAGATTTTCAATGTAGATGAAACAGCTTTCTATTGGAAGAAGGTGCCATCTGGGACTTTCCTACGTAGAGAGAAGTCAGTGCCTGGCTTAAAGCTTTGAAGGACAGACTTACTCTCTTGTTAAGTGCTAATGCAGCTGGATACTTGAAGTTGAAGCCACTGCACATATGCCATTCTGAAAATCTTGGGCCCTTAAGAGTTTTGCTACATCTCTTGCTCCTGTGCTCTGTCAGTGAAACAACAAAGCCTGGATGACAACACTTCTATTTACAGTGTGGTTTACTGAATATTTTAAGCCCCGTGCTGAGATCTACTGCTCAGAAAAAAAGATTCTTTTCAAGATATTGCGGCTCATTGCCCATATAACTGGTCACCCAAGAGCTCTGATGGAGATGTATAACAAGATTAATGTTTTCATGCCTGCTAATACAACATCCATGCTGTAGCCCACTGGGACTTTCAAGTCTTACTATTTAAGAAATACATTTTTAAGACTATAGCTGCTATAGGTAGTGATTCCTCTGATGGATCTAGGTGAAGTAGTAAAGTGAAAACCTCTGGAAAGGGTTCATTATTCTGGATGCCAATAAGAGCATTCATGATTCGTGGAAAGAGGAGGAAGAGGTCAAATATCAACATTAACTGGAATTTGGAAGAAGCTGATTCCAGTCCTCCTGGAGGCCTTTGAAGGGCTCAAAGGGGAGGACTTTGAAGGACTGAAGGGGAGGACATAACTGCAGATGTGGTGGAATTAGAATTATGGGGGAGCCTGATGAAGATGTGAGTGAATTGCTACAATCTCATGATAAAACTTTAACAGAAGAGGAGTTGCTCCTATGGATAAGCAAAGAAAATGATATCTTGGATTTTACTTCTGGTGAAGATGCTTTGAAGATTGTTGAAATGACAACCAAGGATTTAGAATGTTACCTAAATTTAGTTGAGCAGTAGCAGGGTTTGAGAGGCAGGACTCTAATTTTGAAAGTTCTACTCTAGGTAAAATGTTATCAAATAGCATTTCATGATGCACAGAAATCATTTATGAAAGGAAGCAAATATCACTGTTGTCCTATTTTAAGAAATTACCACAACCACCTTGATCAGTCAGTAGCCATTAACATGGAGGCAAGACCCTCCACCAGGATAGAGATTATAACTCACTGAAAGCTCAGATGATAGTTGGCATTTTTTAATAATAAAGTATTTTTAAATTGAGGCATGTACTTTTTTTAGACACAATGCTATTTCACACTTAATAGACTATAGTTTAGTATAAATAAAACTTTTATATGCACTGGGAAACCAAAAATTTCATTTGACTTGCTTTATTGCGATATTTGCTTTATCGTGTTCATTTGGAACTGAATGTGCAATATCTCTGAGCTATGTTGTGTTGGTAATTGTTGTTTTAGTGTTTTTACTAATTTGGTGTAGTTATGCTATTAGAATTACGGATAATCATTTGGGCTGCTCTGATTGTTCCCAAACCTTAATTCAGAATCAGTTTTAGTTATGTTTTTACCATACGGTATAATTGAATACAACTAAGGCAACCATACAACAGTTGGAAACATATTTATCTACAAGAAGGACTATTTATATCAGTGATTCTAGTGCAGGTTTTTCAGATTTTAATTATACTCAAGGGAAATAGTTGTGCTCAGCAATATATCAAACTTTTGATGACTCTGGAGTTCATTATCATACAATAATCGCGTTATCTGTCACACCTTATTGCTTAATTTTTGCTTTTCAAAGCTTCTTTATTGGCTGCATTACTTGGTAGTAACAGAAAGGAAAAAGAGGCTGCGGTAATTGCAAACTGGTTTCTTGTGCAGGTGGAGTACTGAAATTATATGTGGGTAATACTTTTTTATTATTTAACTCAAAGGATGCTTGAATTTTTAATTTAGATTTTGCTCATGAAAAATAGATTTGGAAACACTGTCTGCATCCAAGTAGAAATCAATAATTAACTCCCTCTCCACAAAACCCCCCCCAATTTTCTCTACTATGTAAGCAGTATTCATTATATAACAATTAGAAAATATAGTTAGGCACAAAGAAAAAAAAATCACTAGAGATAACAACTGTTAACCTTCTGTTAAGTGATTAGACTTTTTTCTAACAATAAAGTATAATATATAACATAAATCACGTATATCTTTATATTCGTTTTTCAACAATTTAAATTCTACAAACGGTTAATATGCTTTTTAAAAAAATATTTTATTTATTTATTTGACAGAGAGAGAGAGATCACAAGTAGGTAGAGAGGCAGACAGAGAGAGAGAGAGGGGGGAAGCAGGCTCCCCGCTGAGCAGAGAGCCCGACGTGGGGCTCGATTCCAGGACCCTGAGATCATGACCTGAGCCGAAGGCAGAGGCTTAACCCACTGAGCCACCCAGGTGCCCCTAATATGCTTTTTTTTTTCACACAATACGAACATCTTTTCATATACTGCTACTCAGTCATTCTTTATTGTTACACAATAGTTCACTGTTAGACTCATGTGATAGATACACTTAAACTGTCTTTAATTTTTTTAACGACTTTTTTTTTAAGCAATCTCTTCATCCAACCTGGGGCTTGAGTCACAAGCTTGAGATCAAGAACTGCATGCTTTACTGACTGAACCACCCAGGTGTCTCTATATTGCCTCTAATTTTTTTGTTCTTCTAAACAACTAGACAAGAAACACTCCTGTAGGTATGACAGTTAAATTTTTATGATCAATTACTAAAGGGAGACTTGTCTGAAGTTGCCAATTTTAAAGATTTTTAAAATCACATTGGAAAAATGGCTTCCCTAAGAACTATACCAAAATATTCCTGTATGGTTTCTGGTGGATAAGGGATTCTGATTTCTGTCCATGCTCTCTAACTCTAGGTAGTTTATTTTTAATTTTTGTCAATCCGATAATGAAAATTTCATCTTGTTGTACTTATGTGCATTTGTAAAGTCACTAGAGAGAATAATTTTTTGTATATTTATTAGACATTTGTATTTTTACTACAGTGCTTTGCTGCTTTGTATTTTTAAAATTGTTTCCTGCTAGGGCATTTACCTTTTTCTTCTTAGTAATTTGAAGAGCTTTGATATATTGAGAAAGCAATCTTTTAAAAGTATAACGTATTTTGTAAAAATGTTATTCTATTCCATACCTCAACTTTATGGGTTTTTATTGTTGTTATGTAGAAGTCAGAGGGGTATCTGGGTGGCTCATTCAGTTAAGCATCTCCCTTTGGCTCAGGTTATGATCCCTGGTTCCTGGGATCAAGCTCCATGTCGGGCTCTCTGCTTAGTAGGAAGTCTGCTTCTCCCTCTGCCCCTACTTCCAATCCTTCTCCCTCTCTCGATCATTGTCTCTCTCAAATAAATAAACAAAATCTTTAATCTTTTTTGAAGAAAGAATTTATTAGCTTCAAGAGGGAAATTTCCCAGCATTATAGAAGCAACTGTTATTTCTTATATATACTTAAGCCTCTCTCTGGAATTTGTTTTTTCTATCCCTAGTGCTTTAAGCATCTGCATGTTTTATTGTCTGGTGGGTAAGGCCCCCTTCCTGATGTTTCTTTTCTTTTATGTTCTTTTTTTTTTATTATGCTTTGTTTTAAAAAATATTTGGGGGCGCCTTGGTGGCTCAGTGGGTTAAAGCCTCTGCCTTCGGCTCAGGTCATGATCCCAGGGTCCTGGGATAGAGCCCTGTATCGGGCTCTCTGCTCAGTGGGGAACCTGCTTTCCCCCTCTCTCTGCCTGCCTCTCTGCCTATTTGTGATCTCTGTCTGCCAAATAAATAAAATCTTAAAAAAAAAAGTTTAAAAAATATTTTGACTACTTAGCAAATTTATTTTTCACTAATAATTATTTTCAGATAAAATTTAGATTCTTTTCACTGATTAGTGTTGGAATAGTGATTGTGTTAATTAAATAGCTAAACTTGGAGAGAATTAACATCTTTATAATATTAAGCCCTCTAGTGAGGAAACATGGTATCTCTCCCCAGATAGTCAAGTTTGCATTTATGACTCCTAAGAATATTTGAGAACTTTATCTTTATCTATATGGGTTGTATTTATTCCCTTAATAAATATTTATTGAGCACTTACTCTGTGCCAAGCTCAGTGCTGAGGGTTTAAAAATGAAGCAGAAGGGTGGGCTTACGTTCTTGTGAGGAGATAGAAAGTAAATACATTCATCAATTGATAAAATTAAAAAACCCAGAGTGGGAAATAATATCATGTCAGTAGGGACACCTGGGTGGCTCAGTGGGTTAAAGCCTCTGCCTTCAGCTCAGGTCATGATCCCAGGGTCCTGGGATTGAGCCCTGCATTGGGCTCTCTGCTTGGCGGGGAGCCTGATTCCTTTTTTCTCTCTGCCTGCCTCTCTGCCTGCTTGTGATCTGTCTGTCGGATAAATAAATAAAATCTTAAAAAAAAATAAATAACATGGCAGTAAACAGGTTAGAGTGATAGAGAACAATTAGGGAAAAGGAAGGAGCTTTGGCTGGTGGCCTGGGAGTTTTCTCTAGAGATGCTGCTTGAACAGAGGTTTGAATTCTCATAAAGATTCTGTTGTCTGGGTGAACATTTCAAAAGAGGGTAAAGCACAGGTAAAATAGATTGGACTGCACATGCTGTGTTGAGTCAGCAAGAAGGGGGAAGGATGGAGCAGATTGAGCAGGTAATAGGAAGCTGAGATTTGAAGCAGGTGGGATCCAGATCTTGTCAGAACTTGTGATCTGAGAAGAAGAGCTTGCCTTTACCGCCTTGCTGCATCAAGAAGTCACTGAAGAGCTTTAGGCAAGGAGGGATATAGTCAGATTTGTGTGTTTAAAAATATCATGCTGGCTGCAATGTGGAAAACGGACTGTTGCGTAGCATGGGAGGATGTGCAGGGGCATGTTAGAAGGCACTTGCAAGTCTTTGAGGGCGGAGCAGAGGCAAAGATGAAACCAGCAGCAACTGTGAGCAAGAGCAGGTCACTCAGGTAACCTGAATACTTAATTCACCAGAAGAAAATCAGGACGGTGACTTCCAAGCTGTTGCCTTCAAAGGAGTCTTCCTGGATTTCTGTTTCCTTGACCAACTATTTAAGGTGGCCAGAATGAGGCTGCCTCTGTAGATCTCAGGCCTTCTATAATTTTGGAAAAGGAAATTGACACTGTAGAGTGCAAAATACCAAAAGGCTCAAGTATCATACCTAAGCCTCATAGGGCAAGAGATGAGGGAATGGACCCAGGAGGCAGGGACAGAGGAGTTTGGTAAGGTAACAGCAAAATTACCCAGTGATACCAGGTAGCTAGTTTGAGACTATGCTTTCTGTTTTAAGGGGGAGATACTCAATTATTTTCTAAACTTCCTTCAAACTTTTCAATATCATATCAGTGTAATTCATAAGGTTTCATTTGTTTGAAGATGGTGGCTAATATAGCTAAGTTCCCAAGACTACACATAGCAGAGGAGAAAACTACAGTGACCCCGGAAAGCAGTGGTACAAAGAATGTACAAATATTAGCCAATGACGACTTTAGAACCTGGAGGATACTATGCTTTCATTTGTGATTGAAAAATTCTGTGTGCTACGAATAAAAATTCATAGAAAGGATAAAATAGTGATGTAGTTTATTGAAAAAAATACTTTTTTTCATTACAGTTTTAGAGAACCTAAAATTTCTACCATTAACTTCATTGCTTATCATTTAAATAATTTTGCATATTTTAATCATTTTTCTTAATATTTTGTAGTTAAATTTATTTAGTGCAAACTTATTTAGTTTCTTGTGTTACACTATGAGCTTATACTTTATTATTTTCATTTCATAGGTAAGAAGAATTCAGAGACATGGACTTGCCCATTAAAGGTCACTCAGTTGGAAAGTGGTTGCTCACTCAAATCCTGGCCCTCTCTAAGACCAAATTATGTTTCTACCGGTCACTGTCTAAAGATATTGGTATAATTTTATTTAACATGGAAAAACAACTCATGGTAAGCAAGATCCTTATAGGAGGTGGGACAAGCAGGATCCTCAGGGTGGGAAGATCGGTGATATTTGGACAGCAGGCATTCAACAATTTTGTAGAGCCCCTGGGATCCATCCGAGACTGACCTCTGCAGGAGGTTATGACCCTCACCTAAGAATCAACAGAATGGTCCGTGGCACCTTGGACCCTGCTCTGGAGGAAGCAGAAGCAAGGACCTAGTTTTCTATTTGGCCCTTGAATTCACAAAGAGAAATTTGTCTGAATATTAACAGACAAACTTGCAATTTTTAGTTGATATTGATAGATTTATCAGTCTTAAATCCTACCACTGTTAACAATGTCACCCATGAAGTCCACAAGCTACTCGGGTCATGGTCTCTAAGAATCTTCAGATATTTTCCATGTCTCAGCCATTAACTGTCACCCTTGAACCTTTTCTGAGAAATATGTGATACCATACCAGCTAACTTGACAGGGAAGAATTTACTGTGCAAATGTTATTGCCAGATTAAATACTTGCCTGATGATGCCTTCTTCGTAACCCCTGAAGGCCACCCCATCCATAATGCAGTCATAGTTAATTTGGACATTGATTTACCAGCACCTTTATGTCTAAGTCAAGCCTAAACTAAAGATCTCAAGAAGGTGCAGGCTTTCAGGGGGACAAAAAGTTCCACAGATATAGTCCTGATTATTGGAGTTGCATGCATGAAGGTTCAGATTCATTTAAATCTCTAACCCAACTTGCACCATCCCTTCTTAAACTAGAAGCTAAAAAAAAAAGACTAAAACTAATAGCTGAAAGGATAATAATTATAAGATCCATCATACCTTACATAGCCCTTGTAAAACTCTCATCTTCCCCATTAAAATTCCCAATAGGTGGGGTTAAAGGCTTTCTACAGGACCTTAGGACATTATTAGAATAATCATTCTCTACATCCCTGTTGGGCTAAACCCAAATATTTCATCTCTGGTGCCTCTTGAAGTGGTATATTTTACACTTCTAGATTAGTGTTCTGTGGAAATTTCTTTAATGTCCCTTTAGATTCTAAAGTTTAAATAAAAGTAGTCAATATTTTTTTTCCCCTTCACCTGGGAAAGTCAACAATATACCTGAGCTATTTGCTCTAAGAATTTGCTGAGGCACCATCCTACTCTACATAATCAATCAGGACTTCAAGGACATACATTTCATTGTGATTCTAATTTTATCTAATATATGAATGGTCTTTGTTGTGTTCTAAAGGTAAGGTCAACTCTGAGTACTCTTAGGTACTTATTGTTTTAGCTCTCAAAGGATGTAAGTTCTCCAAAGAGAAGTTACCATATCCTCAAGATGAAGTTCATTATCTAGGCATGATTTATCCTATGGCAAAGAATTCTTTATCTCTGATGGACCATGGCTTGTTCAGCTTTCCTACCCTACTAACAAAGAGTCAAGTGGATATCTAAATCTCACTGGCTACTCTAGGCAATGGTTTTGTAATTTTTCTGAAATTGTTATACCCCAAATAACTTTACTAATCCTTGGTGGTGGAGCCTCATTTCTGGGAATCTAAACATGAACAGAACTTCTGTGACTTAAAATTAGCCCTTCTCCTACCACCTGCCCTGGGTTTGAATTTAATTATCATTTGTATTTCTATTTATATGTGAGAGATATGGATAAACCTTTGGACTTCTGATTAAATTTCATAGTAATTATGAGAGATCATTGGTCTCTCTCTTGAACATCTAGTCGCAAAAGTCTACTTATCTTGTCTAAATGCATTAGTAGGGGCAACTAAACTAGTAGAGATTTCTACTGACCTGATCCTAGGCTTTCCTTTAAATTTGAGAGTCTTTTATGATGTAGATTCTTTGTTGCTGAAAACACACATTTACCAACAAGTAGCCTGACCACCTATGAAATCCTATTATTTTTCTGGGGACATATTTCCATATTTCATTGTAATATTTTGAATTCTGATATTCTCCTATAACGAAGAAGAGGAGATCCATGACCACTGAACCTCTAGTTAAGAGCTACCTGTACTCAAAATAGATTTGTTAGCAATGCTTTTAGATAACACAAACTTAATCTTCTCTCTTGTAGGTCATATCTTCTAGCTGAAACAGAAAAATATCAGGCAGAATATGCTGTAACAGATCTTACTTCTAGATTATGACTTCTTGCCAGTGGTAAAATCTGACCAGATAGCAGAACTTGTTGTGCACACAGAGCTTATTGTTAACTAGAGATGGATAAATATACAGGTAAGATATCATTTTGGGGTGGTACATGATTTTGGAATACTCTGGAACAAAAAGGGATCCTGACCTTGTTAAGAACCCCAATTAAAAATTCTCAGCAACCTAAGGAACTTTTAGAGTGTTACGAAACTTCCTAAGATGTCTATTACAAAACTAAGTGCTTGTACAAAAGTAGGTGCTATTATAAGAGTAGGTGCTTATAGCTGCCAGAACAACTGAAAAAATAAAATGAAATACCTTGATTGATCATTATGCCAGGCAGATAGACTTCCCAGGAGCCTAACTAAATCTCTGGAAAGGTTCAAAGAGGCTATTATAGAACGCCTGCATCCAACTGGTCAGAAAATGGGTACTGATAGAAATGTGAGTGTAAATTAGGTGTCAACCAGCTACCCTTTTTCCTCTTTTGCTGGTTTAGAGTTACTTTTATCTACGTTACTTATAAAGCCACTATTCTTAATGCTGCGTCTTGCATTCTTAATCATTCCTTGATATGAGCCCAGAACCATGCTATACTTCATTAGTGAACTGAGAGCTGGGTTTGTGCATATCTTTATTTAGGAGTGTGTTAGTTTCCCAAGACTGTCATAACAAATGACTACAAACCAGATGGCCTAAAAAAGCAACAATTTATTGTCTCCTAGATCTGGAGGCTCTAATTCCAATATCAAGGTGTTAGCAAGGAGCAAGATCTTCTCCTTCTAAAGACTGTAAGGGAGAGTCTTTCCCTGTCCCCCCCCACCCCCCGCCCTGTGGTGGCCATGGGCTCAAGGCTACATCACTCCTAACACTGTTTTCTTCACCACATAGCATTTTCCCATGTGCCTTTGTCCAGATCTCCCTCTCCTCAAAAGGACACCAGTCTTTGGATTAGGGACCACCTAATGTAGATGTAGTATAACTTCATCTTAATTGATTACATCCTCAAAGGCCCTATCACAAAACAAATTCTCACTCACAGGTTCTAGATGGGCAAGAATGGGCGGGGGGCACTATTCTACCTAGTATAGGGGGCCACTAAGCTTCCCTTGGCTCCAGTTCCTTGCAGTAATCAGTTGGTGTCCTGGGTAAATGAATTTAACCACTGGGTGCTTTATAGATGGAAAGGAGCACAACAGGCCAAGTAACCAGAAACCCCAAATTCCCTTTTATGTTGTACCAAAAAAAAGGTTCTTATCTCCTCTAAAAAATACTCAGCAACCTTCTGGGGAAACCAGCTTCCCTAATTAGACCTTTACAGAAATAGAACTTAAAAGGGGGCTAGAGAACAGATGGTGTATATTTGGAGGTTATTTCATAAGTAAGATACTTTTTTTTTTTAAGATTTATTTATATTGGAGAGAGAGAGAGCACGTATGCATGTGGTGTGGGAGGGGCAAAGGAAGAGGGAGAGAGAGTCTTAAGCAGACTCTGCACTCAGCACAGCGGCCAATGCGGGGGCTCCGTCTTGCAACCCTGAGATCCTGACACTGAGATCACAACCCTGAGATCACTACCTGAGCTGAAACCACCGAGGCACCCTGATGCAGCCTGCTTTTGTTCTGCTTAATGATCTCTACACTACTGATTTCATTGCATGAGACAAAACTATTCTTTTAAAAAATTTTTTATTAACATATAATATATTATTAGACCCAGGAGTACAAGTCTATGAATCGTCAGGCTTACACACTTCACGATGCTCACCATAGCACATACCCTCCCCAGTGTTCATAACCCAACCCTCTCCCTACTCTCTCCCCCCAGCAACCCTGAGTTTGTTTTGTGAGATTTAGAGTCTCTTACGGTTTGTCTCCCTCCCGATCCCATCTTCATTTTTTTCCTTCCCTGCCCCCCAAACCCCCCACTTTGCCTCTCAAATTCCTCATATGATAATTATCTTTCTCTGATTGACTTTTTTTGCTCAGCATATTACCTCCATTTCCATCCACCTCGTTGCAAATAGCAAGATTTCATTTCTCTTGATGGCTGCATAGTATTCCATTGTATATATATATACCACCTCTTCTTTATCCATTCATCTGTTGATGGACATCTAGGTTCTTTCCATAGTTTGGCTATTGTGCACATTGCTGCCCATGCCCCTTCAGATCACTACATTTGTATCTTTAGGGTAAATACCTAGTAGTGCGATTGCTGGGTCATAGTGTAGCTCTATTTTCAACTTTTTGAGAAACCTCCATGCTGTTTTCCAGAGTGACTGCACCAGTTTGCATTCCCACCAACAACGTAGGAGGCTTCCCCTTTCCCTGCATCCTTGCAAGTATTTGCATCCTCGCCAGCATCTATCATTTCCTGACTTGTTAATTTTAGCCATTCTGACTGGTGTGAAGTGGTATCTCATTGTGGTTTTGATTTGTATTTCCCTGATGCCAAGTTATGTGGAGCACTTTTTCATGTGTCTGTTGGCCGCCTAATGTCTTCTTTGCAGGAATGTCTGTTCATGTCCTCTGTCCATTTCTTGATTGGATTCTTTGTTCTTTGGGTGTTGAGTTTGCTAAGTTCTTTATAGATTTTGGATACTAGCTCTTTATCTGATATGTCATTTGCAAATATCTTCCCCCATTCTGTCAGTTGTCCTTTGGTTTTGTTGACTGTTTCCTTTGCTGTGTAAAAGCTTTTGATCTTGATGAAGTCCCAGTAGTTAATTTTTTGCTCTTGCTTCCCTTGCCTTGGGCGATGTTTCTAGGAAGACCACCTCCGCTGTGGCTGAGGTGGAAAAGGTTGCTGCCTCTGTTCTCCTCAAGGATTTTGATGGATTCTTTTTCTCACATTGAGGTCCTTCATCCATTTTGAGTCTATTTTTGTGTGTGATATAAGGAAATGTTCCAGTTTCATTTTTCTGCATGTGGCTGTCCAATTTTCCCAGCACCATTTGTTGAAGATACTGTCTTTTCCACTGGACATTCTTTCCTGCTTTGTTGAAGATTAGTTGACCATAGAGTTGAGGGTCTATTTCTGGGCTCTCTAATCTGTTCCATTGATCTATGTGTCTGTTTTTGTGCCAACACCATACTGTCTTAATGATAACAGCTTTGTAATAGATCTTAAAGTCTGGAATTGTGATGCCATCAACTTTGGCTTTCTTTTTCAACATTCCTATGGCTATTCAATGTCTTTTATGGTTCCATGTAAATTTTAGGATTACTTGTTCCATTTCTTTGGAAAAAAAATTAATGGTATTTTGATAGGGATTGCATAAAACGTGTAGATTGCTTTAGGGAGCATAGACATTTTCACAATATTTGTTCTTCCAATCTATAAGCATGGAAGATTTTTCCATTTCCTTGTGTCTTCCTCCATTTCTTTCATGAGTACTTTATAGTTTAATGAGTACAGATACTTTGCCTCTTTGGTTAGGTTTATTCCTAGGTATCTTATAGTTTCGGGTACAATTGTAAATGGGATTGACTCCTTGATTTCTCTTTCTTCTGTCTTGTTTTTGGTGTAAAGAAATGCAGCTGATTTCTGTGCATTGATTTTATATCCTGACACTTTACTGAATTCCTGTACAAGTTCTAGCAGATTTGGAGTGGAGTCTTTTGGGTGTTCCACATAAAGTATCATATCATCTACAAAGAGTGATAGTTTGACTTCTTTGCCAATTTGGATGCCTTTAATTTCTTTTTGTTGTCTGATTGCTGAGGCTAGGACTTCTAGTACTATATTGAATAGCAGTGGTGATAATGGACATCCCTGCCGTGTTCCTGACCTGAAATCTCTCAGTTTCTCTCCATTGAGAATGATATTCACTGTGGGTTTTTCATAGATGGCTTTGATGATATTGAGGTATGTACCCTCTATCCCTACACTGTAGGAAGTTTTGATCAAGAATGGATGTTGTACTTTGTCAAATGCTTTTTTAGCATCTACTGAGAATATCATATGGTTCTTGTTCTTTCCTTTATTAATCTATTATATCACATTGATTGATTTGCAGATATTGAACCAACCTTGCAGTCCTGGAACAAATCCCTCTTGGTCGTGGTGAATAATCCTTTTAATGCACTGTAGGATCCTATTGGCTAGTACTTTGGTAAGAATTTTCACATCTGTGTTCATCAAGGTTATTGGTCTATAATTCTCCTTTTTGATGGGGTCTTTGTTTTGTTTTGGGAACAAGGTAATGCTGGCCTCATAAAATGAGTTTTGAAATTTTCTTTTCATTTCTATTTTTTGGAAGAGTTTCAGGAGACTAGGTATTAATTCTCCTTTAAATGTTTGGTAGAATGCCCCCGGGAAGCCATCTGACCCTGGGCTCTTGTTTGTTGGAAGATTTTGATGACTGCTTCAATCTCCTTACTGGTTATGGGGCTGTTTAGGTTTTCTATTTCTTCCTGGTTCAATTTTGGTAGTTTATACATCTCTAGGAATGCATCCATTTCTTCCAGATTGTCAAATTCGCTGGCGTATAGTGGTCTGAAAATATGCAGGGAATGATCCCAATCTTTTGGTACCAGTTGAGACCTGATTTGTGACCCAGGATGTGATCTGTTCCAGAGAATGTCCCATGTGCCCTAGAGAAGAATGTATATTCTGTTGCTTTGGAATGAAATGTTCTGAATATATCTGTGATATCCATCTGGTCCAGTGTGTCATTTAAGGCCTTTATTTCCTTGTTGATCTTTTGCATGGATGATCTGTCCATTTCAGTGAGGGGGGTGTTAAAGTCTCCTGCTATTATTGTATTACTGTTGAAGTGTTTGTTTGATTTTGTTATTAATTGTTTTATGTACTTGGCTGCTCCCATATTAAGGGTATAGGTATTTTAAATTGTTTGATCTTACTGTTGGATAGACCCTTTGAGTATGATATAGTGTCCTTCCTCATCTCTTATGATAGTTTTTGGCTTAAAATCTAATTTGTCTGATATAAGGATTACCACCCCAGCTTTCTTTTGATGTCCATTAGCATGGTACATTGTTTTCTACTCCCTCACTTTAAATCTGGAGGTGTCTTTGGTTCTAAAATGAGTTTCTTGTAGACAGTGTATTGATTGGTTTTGTTTTTTTAAATCCATTCTGATACCTTGTGTCTTTTTATTGGGATATTTAGCCCATTTCCATTCAGGGTAACTATTGAAAGTTATGAATTTAGTGCCATTGTATTGTCTGTAAAGTGGCTGTTACTGTATATTATCTCTGTTCCTTTCTGGTCTACTACTTTTAGGCTCTCTCTTTGCTTAGAGGACCCCTTTCAATATTTCCTGTAGTGCTGGTTTGGTGTTTACAAATTCCTTTAGTTTTTGTTTGTCCTGGAAGCTTTTTATCTCTCCGTCTATTTTCAGTGATAGCTTAGCTGGATATAGTGTACTTGGCTGCATGTTTTTCTCACTTAGTGCTCTGAATATATCATGCCAGTTCTTTCTAGCCTGCCAGATCGCTGTGGATATGTCTGGTGCCAATCTAATATTTTTACTATCATATATTACAGACTTCTTGTCCCGGCTGCTTTCAGGATTTTCTCTTTGTCACTAATACTTGTAAGTTTTACTATTACATGATGGGGTGTGGACATATTTTTATTGATTTTGAGGGGGATTCTCTGTGCCTCTTGGATTTTGGTGCTTGTTCACTTTGCCATATTAGGGAAATTCTCTACAATAATTCTCTCCTGTGTACCTTCTGCCCCCCTTTCTCTTTCTTCTTCTTCTGGAATCCCAATTACTGTAATATTGTTTCATCTTGTGGTATCACTTATCTGTCGAATTCTCCCTTCATGGTCCAGTAGTTGTTTGTTTCTTTTGCTCAGCTTCTTTATTTTCCATCATTTGGTCTTCTATATCACTAATTCTCTCTTCTGCCTCATTTATCTTAGCAGTAAGAGCCTCTTTTTTTTTTTTTTTTTTTTTTTTTTAAAGATTTTATTTATTTATTTGTAAGAGAGAGAGAGTGAGAGCGAGCACAGGCAGACAGAGTGGAAGGCAGAGTCAGAGGGAGAAGCAGGCTCCCTGCGGAGCAAGGAACCCGATGTGGGACTCGATCCCAGGATGCTGGGATCATGATCTGAGCCGAAGGCAGCTGCTTAACCAACTGAGCCACCCAGGTGTCCCGAGAGCCTCTTTTTTTATTGTACCTCATTAATAGTGTTTTTTTTTTTTTTTTAATTTCAACTTGTTTAGATTTTAGTTCTTTTATTTCTCCAGTCAGGGTTTCTCTAATAGCTTCCATGCCTTTCTGGGCTCACCTAGCACCTTAAGATTTGTCATTCTGAACTCTAGATCTGACATATTACCAATGTCCATATTGATTAGGTCCCTGGCCTTTGGTACTGCCTCTTGTTCTTTTTTTTTGTTGTTGTGAGTTTTTCCACCTTGTCATTTTATCCAGATAAGGATATATGAATGAGAGAATAAAATACTAAAAGGGTGGCAAAGACCCCAGAAAAATGTACGCTAACTAAATCAGAAGAGACCCCAAATCAGGGGGAGAGGAAAGGGGGCAAAATGAAGTTTAACATTTTTTAAAAATATATTTATTAGACTGGTGAATAGAATAGAGCTACCCACTTGATTTTGGGTGTATTTTAGTCTCTTAGAAGAAATTACCTCCCAAATTTTAAAGAAAGAAAAACTTTTATATTTACAAAGATAAGGGAAAACATGATGAAGGGATGGAATGTGACTGTAAAGATGAAAATTAAAAAAAAAAATCCTAAAAAAGGAATTGACAAGTTTGTTTGAAAAAGAAAGAAAAGAAAGTGGAGAGAATTTACTCAGGCTGGAGACTAGAACAAAGCCCTGTGCTAGATTTAGGCTATATTTTTATCTATTTTAGAAGACATTATATTCCAAAAATTTTTTAGAAGAAAAATTTTTTTCTTCTAAATTTTTTTTTAATTTTCTTCTAATTTTTTTCTTTCTACAGTCTGCCACTTGTGGGGTCCCTACTCAAAGAGCAGTGGTCTGACTGTGCCGTGAATCAGTTTAAGGTAACCCTGAACTGAGAGCTCACCCCTGAGCTCCGTCTCTGTAGCTGGCTTCTCTACTCTGATATCTGGGTGCTCTGCTATATTCAGACACCCCCGATCCTTCTGTGACCCCACGGGACCTGAGACCACACTGTCCTTGTGAGGGTTCCACCCCCGCTTAACCTCTGGAGCGATGTCCCTCAGTGGAGCAGACTTTTAACAGTTCAAATTTTGTGCTCTGCTGCTCTGCCACTTGCTGGCAGTCACCCCCCCGCCCACAGTCTATCTTCCCATCGCTTTGGATTCACTTCTCTGAATGTCCCACCTTTCAGGAAAGTGGTTGATTTTCTGTCTCTAGAATTGCTGCTCTTCTTCTCTTTGCTCTCCTGCTGGGTTTGTAGGTGTTTGGAATGGTTTGATAACTATCTAGCTGAACTCCTGCATCCTGATATCATCTCAGCCTGCTACTCCTCTGCCATTTTGGCTCCTCCGACAAAACTATGCTTGATAACAAAATATCGCAACACTATTTGACAAATAGGTATATTTTAGCTAACAGTGGGTCACTGGGTGACCTCCAGTGACTGGTTTTGAATTCGTAGCACATTAGCCTGCTAGCTGCTACCTATAAATTGGGTAAGAACTCATTATCATAGTAAATGGTGTCTCCTTTCAATATAGTTCCTGACATCACTCAGGGTCTATGTTGGCCCATACAGTTCTCCTTAGAACAAGTAGTGATTCTGAAGAAGACAAGGGATAGTAGAGGCAGAGTGACAAATGATGAGTTTGAGGCATCTAGCTCAAAGAGAACGGGACCAGAGAAAATCAGGAAAACTGAGAGGTGGTACTAGCTGGAGGGGAGAAAATGATGACAGACATAAATTACATTATAAGTAAATATTTATTCTTAACTATGATACTGATGACTTGTTGTCTTTGTTCAGGCTGCCATAACAAATTACTATAGACTGGATGGCTTACATGAGAAATGTTTCTTCCTCTGTTCTGTAATCAGGGTACCAGCATGGTGGGATTCTGGTGAAGATCCTCTTTCAGGTTGCAGACAGCCACCATCTTATATCCTCACATGGTAGAAAGAGGGTTAGCCAGCTCCCTGGCCTCTTTTTTATAAGGGCATTAATTACCTCCAAAGGCCCCATTTCCAAATACTATCACATTAGAGATGAGATTGCAACATATGAATTTTAGAGGAACACAAATATTCAGTTCATAATACTTAAATTACAATTTGAAAATCCATATAAGTATGACCTCTGGACTTGCTAGTCTAAGTATATTCCTGTGGATGGATAACATGGAAGCTTGTTAGAAATCCAGGAACTCAGGCCACATTCAAGAAAAACTGAATCAGAATTTGCACTTTAACAGGACTCCCAGGTGGCTTATATATATGCATAGTCAAGTCCCAGAAAATGGAGAAAAGTTTAGGTCACTCAGGGAAATTGAAGCAAAGAAATCAACACATCATAGGTGGTATTTGTCATTGCTAGAAGGAGGCAGCATACTATAGTAGAACAAAATCAGAGGATTCTGAGTTCAAATTCTGTTTTTGTTTTTCCATTTATCACCTGGTAACCATAAGCTACTCCTTATTTAAATTTTGAGCTTCAGTTTCATGTCAATATAAGAGATATGACAACATCTTGAGGAAGGTCTTATAAGAGTTAAATACAAATCTAGGTGAAAAGTGCTTTGTAAGCTATAAATTCTTATAGATATGTAAATCAGTTAAATTATGTTATTTGGCAAGTACTTTACCCTGGAGATGGTTTACACTTAAACTCATGACAACGGTCTGTTTTTTTTTTTTTTTTAAAGATTTTATTTGTTTATTTGACAGACAGAGATCACAAGTAGGCAGAGAGGCAGGCAGAGAGAGAGGGGGAAGCAGGCTCCCCGCTGAGCAGAGAGCCTGATGCGGGGCTCGATCCCAGGATCCTGGAATCATGACCTGAGCCGAAGGCAGAGGCTTTAACCCATTGAGCCACCCAGGTGCCCCGTTGGTCTGTTTTTAAATTATCCACCTGTGATCTTTAGGTGAGAAAATCTCAGTATGACTTATATTTTCCAGATATATTGTGCAAGTCAGTTGTTTGCATCTGTGGATTTTCTTAGAGGAATAAGACTGCATGGACTGATCTTTCTTTCTTTCTTTCTTTTCTGTCTCTGTCTCTGTCTCCTTCTTGTTTCATTCAGCAATTACCTATGAGCATCAGACACTGTTCTAGACACTGCACTGGGAATACAGTGTTGAATAGGGTTAACAAGGTTCCTGTCCTTGTGGAATTTGCATATTAGTGGGGAAAACAGATTACTAAAAACAATGAGAATACAATTTCAGTTGGGTGATGTTTCTCTGAATATACTAAAGTGGAATCAGGGCAAAGATGGGATGAGGTTATGTAAGTAGGTGAGGAAGAGCCTGTTATTTCAGACAAAGTGGTCAGGAAAAGGCCTCTGTAGCAGTGATTTTCCATCAGATGCCTAAATAAAATGAGAGTGAGCCATATTAAGAGTTGAATCAGGAGGACTTTAGATGGAGGGAAAAGCAATTGTAATATCCTTCTTATTTACCATGTTTGAGAAAGAGCAAGGATGCCATTCTGGCTGGAATGGAGTGAACAGGGAGGACGTGGTGGGACGTGAAGTTAGAAAGGAGGGCAGAGGAGGTAGTCCATTCAAGGCCTCCTTGGAGCAGGAGTAAGAAGTTTGGAGCTTTTCCTAAGTGTTTAGTGGGCAAAACTTACCAGAAAATCCGTCCTAAATTTTTGCCCTAAAGGCTAAGCAAAGGAAGAGATTATCAGCTTATATAAATGAAGAGCCTGTGGGTAGCTTGGCTTCAGATGTGGTTTCATCTAACTCAATGACTAGCTCATGGGATCTCTCAGCTCTGCATCAGCTGTACTCCCAGGCTTCACATGGTTGCTTCCTAAAACCCAACTTGTTTTTTTGTTTGCTTGTTTTTTTAAAAGGCTATAGCAATTTGGTTTTCAAATATTCTTTCCTTACATTACCAGCTAAAAAAAGAAGAGTGTCTCCTCTGATAGATGGCTTAGAATATGGAGAGGATAGGGGAAGAACTTCCTCAGGAGCCCTTGGATCCACTCCTGAATCAACTCTATGGCCAGTGAGATAGTATTCTCTTATTGGCTTAGACCAGTTAAACCCGTTTCTAGGGCTAAGGGTATCGTCAACCCCAACCATACTGAATAGCTTAGATTGGGGAAGGAGTGGACTCTAAAGAAAAATCTGGGTGTCTTGGCAGAAGGCGGTGGGGGCAGGGGAATCCACACATGATGGACAGCAAAAATTATTACTAGACCAGAACTGGGCACACTACAGCCTGTGGGCCACGTGCCACCTACCACCTATTTAGTACAGCCTAGAAACGAAGAATGGTTTTTACATTTTTAAATGATTGAAAAAATATTTAAGAAATTGTATTTTATGACACATGAAAATTATACCAAATTTAAATTTTGGTGTCCACAGTAAAAGTTTCACTGGAACACATTTTGCTCATTTATTTATGTATTGTCTACAGCTGCTTCCATGCTACAGTGAGAATAGTTACAATAGGGATCATATGGCATGCAGAGCTTAAGTAAAGCCTATTTACTGTCTGGCTCTGTAGAGAAAAAGTTTGCCAACCCCAGTACTAGACAGCATAAGGAAAAAAAAAATATGTGGGGTGTGGGAGTAAATGGCTAACCCAACTGAAAATTGAAGAGGTGGGTACATTTTCAGGCCTGGCTAGAACTAGGGACTTCTAATGTGGTCCCCAAGATTTTTCTCTCTGTCTCATTCTTATTTTCACTCTTGCTCTTACACATTCTTCCTTTTCTGCCATCCCTCAGCTCTGCTTTTTTCTAGGTTTGTTCTGTTGGCAGGAATATTCTTTTCAAGTGGTAGCAAATATACCACTTGCAGCCTAGACTTAAGTTGTTCTTTCGTTTAGTGAACCCAGAAAGTGTGTATTTCCCAAGAGCGTTAGCAAAAGCCCAGAGGAAAATGCTGATAGCTCTGCCTTGGAACTAGAGCTCACTGATGGAGTGGATCTCAGGGCCTGGAGAGGGAAGGTTTTTGATTAGCAATGGGTGATGTGCTCAGTCTTGTATCTGAGGTCCTAAAGTCAAAGTACAGATAGCCGCATTAGTGGAAAATGGAAAATTCTCCAAAGGGAAAGATGTTAGAAGACAAAAATCATCAGAGATTTGCTAAATAACCCCCACCTTAAATTATTTAAAAGGTTAATTTTGTTTTCATAGATATTAATCAAATCACTGATTTTATTTCAAGAAGATTGTTTTAAAAAGTATTTTTTTTAGTAGATGTGTATGGTAAAAATGTGTTCAGGGGTGCGTGTTTCAAATGTTGGAGAATTGTGTAGGATCTATTCTGTGATAAGTAGCTGACATTGTAAAGTAGATTTGTTTTCCCCAGAGCTGGTTCAAGGGAATCTATGTCTGCTTATCCAGTGGAAGCATGAAACAAAAGGGAATGTTTTCACAGCAAACAGCTTTTCAGAGAGAACAGTTGCTTGGGCAGTTTTTAGGAGCAATGGGATTTAGAAGTGGTGGAAAATACATAAAGCCCAAATACCTGATGAAACTTGTCAACACTTTTAATTCTACATCTGTTGTTGATCACACTGTGGGACTTGTTAATATGTTTATGATCATGTTGCCACAATGGAAAACACCAAGTTAAATTGTCATGTCTAGTCAGGTAGGGCACCAGGTCCTTCATGTCTATTTGATGACAAACAATTCCACTAAAACATGGCTGGTTTATTTCATTAATATAGCTCATAGAAAACCTTTTGTTAGGTTTTGTTATTCTTTGTGCCCCCAGGCATAAGCAAGTAGAAGAATTCAAGACATTTAAGCCAAGGAAGTGGCATAGTAATTAGCTCCCCCATTAACAAAACATCAGTTTTGTGTGAAGTGCTAGTAGGGTTGTCATCTCTCATCTGGTTAGCAAGGGAACAGAAAAGCTGGCTTTTTGATATGGAATGTGCTAGGGTTCAGGTACTTGCTAAGCACTTCTTGTTGTTAAAATTGAGAAAATACTGGGGGATATTTACTATCATATTGAGATTAACGTTTCCTGGCAACACTAACGTAAACCTTTTAAACAATAAAATAGATTTTTTTCCTCTAATCTGTAATATGTCTGTCTTCCTCCTTCCCCCACAGGTTTGCCTTTGAATGAGTTATTAATGAGAAGTATAGTTACCATCCAATATAGCCTACTTGGCTTGACAACACCATGTGGGAAATTTCATGCATATCTTACTTAAAGTACTTGATACTTGGGGCACCTGGATAGCTCAGTTGGTTGAGCATCCAGCTCTTGATCTTGGCTCAGGTCTTGATCTCTGTTCAGATCTTGATCTCACAGTTGTGATTATGGAGCCTACTTAAAAAAAAAAAATGGATTTCATGCTTAACCAGAATAACTGAATAAAATCCATTTAAAGTAATCAAAGAAAATGAAATTTAGAGTTGCACAGACAGTTGCCATTTGTAAGCTTTAAGAAACTGAACTACCATAGACTTCAGCAAACCCAGACCTCTGAAGGATCATGTCTGATTACTTTTGTATACCAAGTGCCTAGCTCAGTGCCTGGTACAAAACAAGCACCACATAAATGAAAACATAAAACCCTGTCTCTCCATGCACATACCAATTTTTATTTTGTTGTTATAGTTTAGGGTATGTCCTAACTTCCACACTAAAAACCATGGTCCATGAAAGCAGAATCTATTATGAAACGCGGTATAGTTCCTTTCATGTCTGGTATGCATGAGATATCTATTTTGAAGTGAATATTTGGCATTTATTACATCTAAAATATAAAGGAAGTAGAAAATATTGTATATATTTTGATTTCCTTTAAATAATGGCTTATTTTCTCATGAGAACTATTTTTTATTGTCTTCATTAATGATCTGGACAAGGTAGAGGGATTTAAGCAGATGGTACCCATAGCTGCTCTTTTATTCTCAAACATTTAAAATAAAATGAAGGGTGGGATAAAGTTGTAAAACAGGAAGGCACGGAATCCCAAGTTGAAATACTCTCTGGTGTTTTTCAGCTGCATTATTTGGGAATGATCTTTCCCCTAATGTCTACTGGTTGGAAGATCAAGTGAGAAATAACTCTCTCAGATGGATACCTAGGTAGAAAAGGAATGTCCTGATGAGACAGATTCCAAGAATGTATTTACGAGATTTGACTATGGGTAGAAAATAAGAAATGAGAGGCAATGGGGAAAATGGAAGGAATGGACATCTATAAAAACAATCCAGATGGTAGATATTATAGCCCAAAGAGGAAAAACCAAAACCAAAACAAAAGTTTTACAGGATTTTATAGCAAAATGTGACGCAGTAAACTCATGCCATTTGCGTTTTTAGTTTCCTGACTATAAACACAATGAGATCAGGGCAGTGCCCATTTATGCTTACCTACTACAATGCCTGGCATATGGTAGGTACTTCACAAATATTTGATGAATGAATAAATGATTTCTAGAGTAGGAAGCCTAGTCTCAAACTCTGGATAGCCTTATTACTGAGTTATCAAAAATATGAGGACAGAAAAACACCCCGAGTTACTAAGCACTGGGAGGAAATTTAACATTTTTTTGTAGTCCTGGTTTTTTCTTGCAGGGTTTCTCTCATTTGCAATTTTATCTGCCTTCTCAAAGCTCTTATTCTTTTTTACATAAAAAAATTGCAAATACTTGCAAAAGTATTGCTTAAGGAGAGCAACTTTCTTTTCAAGATACATATAGACTTCTGGTAGTATGAACATACACTTTGAATAATTAATTTTTTTTTTAGATTTGTATAACACCTTCCCACTAGAGAATATTGTTTTGGTTTAAGAATTTCCACATTTTTGTAAACAGAACAAAATCAGTCTCCTTTGTGGCAAGGACTTGAAAAAAGAATTATTCCCAAATAGGTCTCATTAAGACAACAAAATCAATTTACGTCCCAAGAGCTTCTCTCTCTGCACCATCTTGTAGCAATCCCATCTGTTTTTGACTGTTGGTGTAACAGTTAAAGTAATCTTTTAAGTTAATACACAGCAACAAGCTAATTTAGCAGACATGGTAAAACAATATGTTTTTGTAAAAGTTTGCTTGTCAGATTTGATGGAGCTTGAGTAAGAAAAATGGTAAAGGAAGATGTAGCCATTAAAATTAATGTTTACCTTTACAATTAACATCTGTAACAGCTAAGGAAAGAGCCATCATAAACAGATGATTTAAAATGGATAACATGCTCCTAAATGCTCATTGCACAGGACATAGGCCAGCACTTAAATTTATTGTCAGTGAAATAATAAGATAGGCTCACTTGTGCTCCTGGTACTATGCTAGACTCAAAGAATAATGTCTTGAACTTCCTCCTCTTTCTTTGACCTCTTCCCATAAAGCATATGGGTTACTAAGCACCAAACAAGTCTATACCATTTTTCAAGCTGACTGAGCATTTAATATAAACAAACCTTGTGATTTTTTGCCCGTCTATGAGTAAAACCTTGCCAGAGTATTTTATATTTTATGTTTATGTTTAAACATAATCATTATTTTTTGCCTTCAGAATTATCTTAGCAAGTGCTATAAATTTAAGATATGCAAATATGTAATGAACAGGTACTATCTACAACGTGAGATGAAATATGACAGGAAGAGTGAGAGTTATCTAAATCATTTCTAATTTCACAAAGATTTAGGAAGAATTTCATTTACCTCACTTGAAAATTAAAGAAATGACATCCACATTGCCACTTTTAAAAGATGTAAAGCACAGATGATGTAATTGTATGTTAAAGTATGTGTCAAGTACTATACAAATAGAGGATATTGTTATGATATCTGTAATTCATAATACTAAGTGAATATTGCTAAATGTTTTCAAAATTCTTTTTAACTAAATTACTTTAACTCCTAAATTTCAGAGCCAACATTGAGGTGTTTCCTGGAAATTTTTGAATTTGGAAAAATTAGCAAGGACTATATTTAGGTTGGAAGCTTTTAGTTCAAAGTATCAGAAACCCTAAACTCAATCTGATTTAAATAACAGGCATTTGTTATTTAACAAAACAAGCTATACACAGTTACGGAAAAATCATCCAGAATCTTCTTTGCCATGCTTTTTCCTTGCCTTCTCTTAGATCCTTAGACAAGATTACACACAGGGACGCATGGGTGGCTCAGTTGGTTAAGCAGCTGCCTTCGGCTCAGATCATGATCCCAGCATCCTGGGATCGAGTCCCACATCGGGCTCCTTGCTCAGCAGGGAGCCTGCTTCTCCCTCTGCCTCTGCCTGCCATTCTGTCTGCCTGTGCTCGCTCTCCCCCTCTCTCTCTGATAAATAAATAAAATCTTTAAAAAAAAATATTACACACAGAGGGAAAAAAGGGACAGTCTCTCTCTGCCTCTTAATAGGAGTACAGAATTCTTTCCTAGAAGCCCTCAACAGACTCTGCCTCAGGTTTGCTGACAAGAATGATGTTGCAAACCCAGTCATGTCAATGAGAACAGGACTCCCAGGGCTGGCTTAGACAAACGAGGCTCTAATCCTGGATCGTGACCAGGGCCCATGAGCAGACTAGAGATTCCCTCAGAAAGGGTTCGGGGAAGAACATTGGGTAAATAACCAACAGGATCCATTACAACTGGGTCTGGGTTCTTTGGCCCCTTCTCACTGATTTTTCATTTACTCACTCTTAATTTCTCATTGTTTTAATTAACTAATGAGTTTATTATTTCTCTGGGAGTGATTCTTCAACTTCAGATTCATGTTGCCAAGATTCTACTAGATCTCACAAATTTGATGTTAATAAAACAAATCTCATCATTTAAACTTTTAAGCCTATATTTCCTTGAATTCTGTTAGTGATAGCACCATTTTCCCAGTGTGGTACTTTTAAAATACAGCCTCAAATTCTTTAGCACTCCTCCCATTAAAGGAGGTGGGATTCCAAATTCTTTGGCACTTCTCCCATTAAGGGGTGGCTTTATATCCCTACCCTGTGAATTTGCATAGGTTTAACCACCTTTGACCAATAGACTACAGTGAAAGTGAGGGAATGTGACTTCCAAGGCTCATAACAGGCAATGAACTGCTTCCTTATTATATTGGGACACTAGGTCTTGGAGCCCTAAAGCACAAAGTAAGAAGTCTGACTTTCCTCCGGCAGCCATGGAGGCGCCACATGGATTGCCTCCAGGAAAAACAGAGACAGAGAGAGGCACCATAAGCTCTAGCCATTAGTCACATTAGACTAGGTACCAGACATGAGAGTAAAGAAGCTTCCAGTGCTTGCAGCCCCCAGCCATCAAGTTAATCCCAGTCATTTCAATTTTTCTGGCTGAAGCTCCAGATATTGTAGAGCAGGGATAGGCCATCCCAACTGTGCCATGTTCAAATTCTTGACCCACAGAATTCATGAGTGTGGAAAATTGTGTCTTCCAAAGATGATTACAACAAAACTTCCTATGCTAGATGGTCTTTCCTGGCTCTCCTCCTATGGAGTGGTAAGATCTAGGTCCCCTACTCTTGAATCTAGATAGGCTCTCAACTGCTTTATCAATTGAGTATAGAAGAAATGCTGCTCTGTGGCTTCTGAGGCTAGGTTATAAAATGCCTTGCAGCTTCTGCCTTGATCTCATTCTCTCTAGATGTTCCCTTTTGGAATTCTTCCACTCAAAGTCCGGGTATCATGCTGAAGGACATTCAAGCCCCATGGGGTGGCCACTTGTAGGTGCTGTAGTCAGCCATTCCAGCTGAGTCCAGCCGTTCAATCAGCCCGGCCCAGGTAGCAGATATGTGAATAAATAAGTCTCCAAATAGCTCTGGGTCTGACTGTTCAAGTCATTCTCACATGTTAGAGACTTCTTAGATGGGGCTCCAGACATTACAGAACTGAGACAAGCCATCCCCACTGTGCCCTTCTAAAGTCCTGCTATCTTTTTGTGGATGGACTGATGGGCAAATGGATGGATGGATGATAGATGGTTGGATAGTCATGGATGCCTAATGCCCTACACACACAAACCACTGAGTGAAAGCATTTCAGTGAGCATGACAGCCTGTGGCGGGAGCATATGTGTGTCTGTCTGTGTGGACAGAATCTTTACACTTTAAGATTTGGAACTATGCAAGACAATGTCATGGAAACAATGAAGCTGAGGACAGAGCCACATCTGGATTTCAAATCTCAAGATGTGTGGAAGGCTGTGCTTAAAGGCCTTGAAGAGTTATCTATTCAGGCCTTGGTTTAGTAAAGCACTGAGCAAGCTGAAATATATATATATATATATATATATATATAATCTAGTAGTACATAATCTAGTAGTACACATAATCTAGTAGTACAATAAAATAATTTTGTCTTGCAACATCAAGTTTGGGGTGGCTCATTAGGCAGCAGTGGATACCCAAAACAGTGAGCATAATTAGTTGGTTCTTGTCTTAAGCCACTAAGGTCTAGGATGTTTTGTTCTGCAATAATAGACAACAGAAAACAAGCCACTCGAGGCTGAAAATGTTTCACTCGCCCTTTTCTTTTACTACATGTTCACTCAGAATTCTTTTTTATTTTTTTTAAGATTTTATTTATTTATTAGACAGAGGGAGAGTGAGAGAGTACTAGCAGGGGAATGACAGAGGGAGAAGCAGGCTTCTTTTTCAGTGGGACTAGATCCCAGAACCCTGGAATCACAACCCGAGCCAAAAGTAGATGCTTAACTGACTGAGCCGCCCAGGTGCCCCACACTCAGAATTTTTATTCCAAGAACTCTACTTCTGCTATGTTCCTTGAATTTATCTACTCCTTTTTTATTATCACTACCACTGCTTTGTTCAGGTCTTTTGGCCCTTTTTCAGATAATCACAATAGTCTCCTAACTGATCTCTCTGCTTCCCAGTTCTCCTTCCCGCAATTTCTCTGTACCATTTGCGCAGTCTGTCCCATGTGCTGCCATCAGGGTTTTCACTGTAAACAGGACTGAATGATCTGTGCAGGAGCTTAAGAACTTGGAGTGACTCCCCACTGCACACAGAAGAAAGTCCAGAGATCCCCACAATTTTATGTTCTAGCCAGAGCAGTTGTGTAGCACTCTCTGCATGTCTTTCTTTGTCTTTACTCAAGATATGTCTTTTGCCTTGGGGTCCTTCTTCCACAGTGTCTACTCCTCAGAGTCCAGTTCAAACCCTACTGTCTTCCAATTTGGTCACTAAGGCTTCTTAAAACTCCTAAGGGTAGAAGTTGTTTCATATCCCTAGAAGACTTCATTTGTACCACTAATAAAGAGTTTATCACATCTGCTTCTTATTACAATTATCTTTGTAAAAATTATATCTTCTCTCACCATCTTAAGATCTCCCAAAGACAAGAATTATGTTTTATTCACTTTAAAACTTATAATCTGGGCCATCACATAGTTATTACTCAATAAACATTAGCTAAAATGAGTGGAATCATTGGGGTGCCTGGGTGGCTTAGTTGGCTGAACATCTGACTCTTAGTTTCTGCTCAGGTCATGATCTCAGGGCCATGGGATGGAGCCCCATGTTCGCTCCATGCTCAGCACAGAGTCTGCCTGAGATTTTTTCCCTCTCCCTCTCCTTCTCCTCCCACCCCCCCATAAATAAAATCTTTTAAAAACAGGAATGGAATCATTTATTTATTCTGTGTGTTATCAGCAGATTCCTTTATCACACATTGATGCTTCAACTAATTCCTTGTATTAGTTCCCAGAATTGTCATAATAAATTACCACAAACTTGGTAGCTTGAAACAACAAACTCTCCCAGTGTTGGAAGCCAGAAGCTTGTAATTGAAGTGTGGCAGGGCTCTACTCTCTTGGAGGTTCTAGAAGGAGTCTGCTTCCTGCCTCTTGTAGCTTCTGATTGCTGTCTGATATTCCTTGGTACTCCTCGGCTTGTGGCCACATCACTCCAATCTCTGCCTCTGTCTTCACATCACTTCTCTGTGGGTCTGTATCCGCAATCTCTTGCCTCTATTTTGTAAGGACTCTCTTCAGTATCTTTCACCCAGTATCATTTACAGTAGAAAGTAATATTCATTGTGATGAGGGAACAGAAGGCTGGCTGAGGACAAAGTAAAAGGCTGACACCTTGCAACCGCCGCCCCCACCCCCAGTCCTGGGTGGGACATATTGTGACATTCTTTAGGAATCTCCCAGCTATCATAATAGCTTGTTAAAAAGGGCAAAAATGACCTTGGCAATGGCAAGGCCTCTGGTGTCCAGTATCTTGTAGGTCCTCTTTAACATATGAAAGTTCTATTGAAACCTCCGTTTTCCTTACTTCCCCAACCCCCATGGTACATAAGCTGCCACCTCTCATACCCGGGCAGCAGCTCTTCCTGCCCACGGGTCCTGTCCTCGTGCCTTAATAAACCACCATTTTGCACCAAAGATGTCTCAAGAATTCTTTCTTGGTCATCGGCTCCAGACCTCACCCCACCAAACCTCATGTATATTCTAGAACTTCATCAGTTGGTTCCAGGGATTTGATGTGAATCTTTTTAGGGTCAGGAGTGGTATTTTTGGGACTACTACACTCCTTTAAGCTACTGAGATTTGCTCTCTTTATTATTTCTTTTCCTCGGAATTCTGACTGAATTGTAAATGTTTGCAGATTCTTTTTCAAGTTTGCATTTTGCCTTAAATCTCCTACCAGTTCCTCCTGCTTTTAAGTATTATGAATAATTATCCATCATATGTGTATTTTAGTGGCAGTAAAATATACATTTTAGGGGCACCTGGGTGGCTCAGTGGGTTAAGTCTCTGACTTTGGCTCAGGTCATGATCTCAGGGTCCTGGATAGAGCCCAGCATCCGGCTCTCTGCTCAGCAGGGAACCTGCTTCCTCCCCCTCTCTTTGCCTGCCTCTCTGACTGTTTGTCATCTCGGTCTGTCAAATAAATAAATAAAATCTTTTTTAAAAATAATAAAATTAAAAACAAGTGATGTAGCAACAGCCAGTTATCAGTTTATAAAATTATATATATATGTGTCTGTGTGTGTATACACACACAGACACATATATATATATATATATATATACACACACACAGACACACATATATATAAATTTTATCTCATTGGCCTTTTCCTGGCTTTCACTAATAAATGTTGGAACAAATAAAATTTGTTTGCTGCACATGCCTGCTGAGTCAGCTTTTGGATTTCCAAACAAAGCATAAACTTCAAAATGCATGGCAAGCAAGCCATTATCTCTTTTACAGGCAAAAAGAACTAGAAGAGAATAGTAGTTAGAAATCCCTCATATGCATGTAACAGAAACCCAACTCACAATGGCCTAAATAAATGGAAATTTGTTTTTACTGTGTTGCTGTTGGCCATTTGCTGAGATTAGTTAATGATCTCTTCTTAGATTCCCATGAATTTTCCTCAGCATCAAGAGTTGGCTTCCCCAGCAGCTCTCAACATCATATCTATGTTCAAGGCAGGAAGAAGAATACACTTGTTATATTTGCTTCTGTTAATAAGAATAAAAAAGCAAATGCCTTTCTAAAGTCCTCAGCAGACTTACAGTTTTATCTTATTGGCCTGAACTTCTCCTGGTTTTAAGGAAACAAGGAAATTAGTATTTATCCTCTATAGTGAAGGTGGCAAAAGCAGAAGTGTTTGGAATATTTTGCCAGAACAGCCAAAAACCAGATTCTGCCTTAGACCAGAAGCTGATTATGTTATAGAATTAGCATCTTGAGGCTTATTTATCAAAGACTGAACTGGTCCTGAAATTAAAAAATTTTTTTTTAAAAATTAACATATAACGTATTATTTGCCCCAGGGGTACAGGTCTGAATTGCCAGGCTTACACACTTCACAGCACTCAGCATAGCACATACCCTCTCCAATGTCTATAATCCAACCACCCTCTCCATACTGGTCCTGAATTTTAAGTCTCATGTAAGTTGGCCACAGAAAGCATTTGGTAAATATTAAAGTTTATTTATTTATTTTAGAGATTTATTTATTAATTTTGGGGGTAGGGAGAGAGAGCACATGTGTGCACATGAGTAGAAAGAGGGGCAAAGGGAAAGAATCTTTAAGCAGACTCCCCACTGAGCGTGGAGCCCCGCAGTGGGGCTTGATCTCACAAACCATGAGATCATGCCATGAGCTGAAAGCAAAAGTCAGATGCTCAGTTACTGAGCAACCTCCAAAAACAAAATAAAAAATCTAGAATAGTTTTCATCACTTGAGTGGCCTGCAAATCACCTCTTCTCTTTCTTGCAAATGACAAAATAATCACATCAAAGAACTTCATTTGCTCATGGAGTTAAAGGACAACTCTATGTCAAGAATTGGGAAGGTCCCAAGATTTTACCTTACTTGCGGGGAAATAGGTTAGCCTGCTACTTAGATGGAAGTAAGAAGACACGAGACTTCTGGGTCAAAGACAAAGGCCTTTATTACTCATAGCATTAGCAGTAGCTGGAGTATCAGTATTTTCTTGCTCCACCTTCCCTGATCTCCCCTGAACCCCTGTTCCTACAGGGAGATGTGAAAAGGGTCAGATGACATCTGCACCATTCAGTTGGAGTAGGAGCCCTCAGTTTATGGAACCCAAATCTTTTATATTGAGGAGTAAATTTATCTGCCCTTAGCTCTTATCTCTACCTTCCAAAGATGTTTGCAATGAAACATCCTTGAAGTGGTGTTCTCAAAAAAGGCTGTTGGTTTCTGTGCTTGCAAGACATGGAGAAATATAAAAATACCCCGGAAACTGTCACCAGCATTCTAGTCCATCACACATAACCTTGTCTGCTATTCTACTCTAATCAGACAGTACCACCACTATTACAAGAATCAACAAACTTCGCTTGCATAAGACATACTAATTTTGGAAGCTTGCTAATTCTTTTTTAATATAGCCCATGATGGTCATGTACTCCAGGGTCCAGCCCCCCCATCACCTCCCAGTCCTTCCAAGGATTCTGTTCCGTGGCTTCCAATGTATCCATAGATACTTCCACTAGCATCGAGAGAAGTATTACTTGCAAATTAGTGTACTGAGTAAATTCTTTAACTGAAAGACAAAGATTCTGACCTGAGCAAAGAATAGATAAATTATACTCTCAATAATGAGCACGGTACTAATTAAATCTTTGGACAACTGAGAGTAAGAATTTATCTGCTCTATAAAAAGAATGATGAATGATTTGGGGTCATGGTATGCTAGCTTGAATTAAATGGATTATGGATGAATCTGATTGTAGAAGCATCACAGAAGGTTATATTTTTTAACTGATCAATATAACTGCCCACTGACAAAAAATAATTATTGGATTTCTGTAGAAAGCATAGTATGTTACTAGCTGGATGCAACTTTTTAATTTTTTCTGAAGGCTGGAAATGGATTTTATTTTATTTTTTGAAGATTTTATTAATTTGAGAGATAGAATGAGAAAGACCAAGAGTATGAGAAGGGGGAGGGTCAAAGGAAGAAGCAGACTTCCTGCTGAGCAGGGATCTGGATGCAGGATTCCATCCTTCCTGGGTCTCCAGGATCAGGACCTGAGTCGAAGGTAGTCATTTAACCAACTGAGCCACACAGGCACCTGAGGAAGTAGATTTTAAAAAGTTAAATTTACTCTATTTTTACCACAGGTATAGACTAAATTCTTTGTTGATGACAACATCTCTGGAAAAAGAAAACTACCCAGTTATCCTTAAGCTACAAAGGGAATCATACAGTTTATATGGTAGAGAAGCCCTTTCAACATTTTATTAAGCATCTATGAAACAGTGGGCTAAAGAGCTTCCAGTAGAAATTTCAGTAGTACCAAGAAATAGCAGTACTAGAAAGGCTTTCATTTTAAGATCAGGACACACTCTGTAGCATTGTTTGTCAATGAGCATTTTGTGAGTGGTCGTCAACCAGTAAATCATCATTCATGGTCAACTAAAAGGCCTTTAAAAAAAACTGGTTCTGCATCCCAGGATCCAGTCTATTCATTTATCAGGAATCATGACTGAGAAAAGAATGTATCTGGAATGGTAGTTTCTTCCACCATACTCTTCCAGCATGTTTTTGATAGATTCCTGTGGGGATCTAGATGTTCAAGGATTTGACAGGTAGCTTTTCTGCACAAGAGGTCAAGGACCTTGTTCTGAATAGCTATCTAGATGAACACTTCCACAAGCATGCTGATGTATCTGGCCTCATATATTCCTATTCTACAGCCAATTCTGTTTCCTTCCCAGCCACTTTCTAAACCACTACTTCCCTTTTCACCCCATGGCTGGTTTCCCCTCTTCAGACCTTGTTATCTTTCCACCTGTGGAAGCCACCTATTTTCGCCAACCCAAGACTCACCTTACTTCCTCCAAGATTGTCTTTTCTTTGCCTGCCTTGACGTCGTGGTTATACTTTCCTACACCATCAGCTCACATTTTGTTGTTGCTGTATCATTTCTGTTTTCTACCCCTCCCCACCCCCAGAAAGTCTCAGTGTCTATTATAATGCGAGGTACTTCATGTTTAAAAATATTTTTCTTGCAAAATGTATGCCTTGTAAGTCCACCAAGAGCGAGGAGGTGAAAACAAAAGCAAGAAAAAGCAGTCTAATCACTCTGAGATCAACAGGGCAGCCGAAGAGATTTTCACTCTTGTATGAGTCATGCTCGCAGCAGTCTGCCAAAGGCAGGGAAGCTTGATGCCACAGCAGTGTGAAAGAAGGATTAAAAGCAGTTTCATTTCCATATTCTTAGGAAACTCAAATTCAGTTTTTTTCTCATTGAGATATTGGTGCTCTGTCAATGCCACGTATTTGAGAGTGGTATTGTATACCAGGATAATGGATGGCCATACTTTTTTTTTCTGGAGTAATGTTTATATTTGTTTTAAAAAGGATGCTCGCACCTGTACCACCTGTTTGGCAAAGAAGAAGCTATACTTACACAAGCCAATATGAGCAAAAAGGGGAGAGGATACAAGAAAAGAAGGGTGATCCAAACACATGCGTTTATCCAGTGAAGAGACGGGGGTAGAAAGTATTGTAAAGTTGTAGCTCTCCAACTTTAGGCACAGAAGAATCATAGGTGGAGTTTATTAAAAAAAAAAAAAAAAAAAAAAGATTCCTGAGCCTCAAGCCAGATCTACTAGAAAAGAATTGGCTGGGGGGTGGGGGGGGGGACAGGAATCTGCATTTGAAGTATTTACGAAAAATCAGGTTTTTATCCAGAAGGTCTAAAGACCACACTTTAAGAAATAGCATGACTTTGGAAGACCACTAAACCCAGTTCAGTCACATTTCAACAGTGCGGACATAACCATTCTAAGCCTGTGTTTTTGGTCCGAAGAAAGTAATATGGACTCATCTCCTGGGGCTTTTAGGAAGTTCGAAGTGGTGGAAACTGCATGGTGCCTGGCACAGGGTATCTTTGGAAATATTTAGAGTTTTAACATTTTAGAAAAGGTAATACATGTATCTATCTAAAATAATCCTCCATTTGAAGTGATGTGAATGGGCAGAATCTCTTTCACACAGACTGGCATGTGCAGTACAAAGTTGAATGTCTGTTCTTTTATTTCTGTATTTGTGGTGATGCAAAAGCATCCGGCATGACAAAATTAACTGGGGAGAAGATAATCTGCTCATTGTAAGCATCTCCATCAGCTGGTTTTTTTCTTCTTCCCTTTTTTGTGGAAATAATAGAGCTGAGAATTAAACTAGCCAGTAAGAATTTTAAATGCCATCCTGGTTCAGGGCAGTGGTTTCTTTAATAACAGTTTCTTTAATAACAGAACTGAGGGGATATTCTGGGAGAGCACAAAAGTCTCCTAAGAAAGCTAAATTCAAAAGTTAAAAAAAAATTATCCCAAACTATTCTTTATAACCTATTAAGAACCAATTGTTACATGACTTTATATAAGCCTTTAAATCTCTAATAATACCTCCTTGTGAGACACTAATATATAAAACCTAATACTTGAAAAATGGATAATTTTGAAAAAGATTGAGTCTTTGGAAAAGTAAGACAAATTTAGCTTTAAATCACAAGCTCCCCCAGTACATTTCATATGATGCTATTTACCAAAATTCAAATTATAACATTTTTTTCATGTACCTTGCTTCTATAAAGCATGACATGCTATATTTAAATTTTCAGCTTATAGTCTTTTGAATAAAAAACTGCATTTTTATTCTGTCAGATAAATAGTATTTTATTTTTTGTCTCTTGCTATATTATTCAAGTTTCAAATATTATTTTTCTTTATACAGTCTTGAGTTTCAGCATTAATCATCTCAGGGTAAGGGGCGACAACCTTTTTAGCCAATCTTCTTCAGAAGCCCCTGACTCCATTGGGTTATTTTAGTTATTTTCCTGGACTATTTCCCTCAGTGATTTTTTTTTAAATGAAGTAATAGAATGTCCTATCTTCATTTTGGTCTTTGCGGGGCAGAATTTGTGCCCCAAAATATGCCTTTTTGGCATAAGGATTATTTTAGGCTGATTATTTTTAAGAAATCACAGTTTAGTCTTTTGTAAGAGAAACTTGCATTTTATAAGGGAAATCTGCATTTATAAAGGTGTCTCTCATGGTGTGCCGGGAAGACCAGCAAGCCAAATCTCTAGAAATCTCTAGAAATTTACCAGTGGAGAAGGCACGACAAATCTGCACACCTTTGTTCACTGTTCTGTCCTGGTAACCTTCTGTAACTGGCCCCTCAAACTCCAACATCCTTATTTTGTCTTTAGTGGAGAGTAGTATTTAAAGTAATGGTCTTGGCTATTTTGGAGAGTTAATTACATTTTCCTACTTCTATACCAGAGTTATACATGTTTTTAAACTTCCATTTGTTCTTTTTTTTTCCCCGTTACTCTGTCTTTTATTTACTTATCAGCCAGGAACCTAGAAGAGTAGAGATAAAATTATTTTTCCCCAAAAATGCATTTGACAAATCTTTATTTGACAGATGATTTCTTAAATACTAAAAATGCAAATTATATTTATTTCATGAGTTCAATAGAAATAGCAAAAATGAATTAATGGCATTAAATTGCATATTTTCAGAACTTGCTTCCTTATTAGGCTGTTCAGCCTGGACAATAAATTGAGGTTGAATATAAACTTACATGCAGCTGATCCTTGAACTATGTATAGGCTTAGAGGCATTAATCCCATAGTCAGGAATCTGCTTATAGCTATTGATTCCCCCCAAACCCTCTAAACTACTAACAGCCCACTGCTGACCAGAGGCCTTCTGATAACATAAACAGTTGATTAACATATTCTGTCACAGGGAAGGCATGCCTGGGTGGCTCAGTTGGTTAAGCAGCTGCCTTTGGTTCAGGTCATGATCCCAGCGTCCTGGGATCGAGTCCCACATCGGGCTCCTTGCTCGGCAGGGAGCCTGCTTCTCCTTCTGCCTCTGCCTGCCATTCTGTCTGCCTGTGCTCGCTCTCTCCCCCCCCCCTCTGATAAATAAATAAAATATTTAAAAAAAAAAAAGAAAATCACAGGGAAGAGAAAATACATTTACACTATTATAGTGTATTTATTGAAAAAAATCTACCTGTAAGTGGGCCTGTGCAGTTCAAACCCATGTTGTTCAAGGGCCATGTGTACTGAGAATATTAGAGTTGGAAAGTCATCTGAGCCCTATTTTTACAAGAACAATAATTCTAAAATTCCCACACATCAGGTTTGCCATTTATTTTATTAAGCCTCACTGTTTACAGATATCTTTGTCAGCCTAGCTATTAATAGTAAATCTTCACCTAGAGAGCTAAGACAGTTTTTGGATATTCCAAAATTGTCACTTCCTTTGCATCATTTCATATTATTAATCTTCAGAAATACATTTTCTCTGTTTAGTAACTGTATCTGATGTTTAGATATTCTGACAGCAAATGTCATTCACCTTTATCAGTTTACATAGTTACTTCAATACATAAATTATAATTGAGGTACGGATATCAAGATAGAGATTACAAATGAAATATAATTTTAAAATATTTAAAAATAGCCATTTTCTCATTATGAAAGTAATATTTGTCTTTTGTGAAAAGTTAGTATAATACACTAAAGCAAAGAGAAAATAAATTTCTAAGAATTCCACCATCTTCAAAAAATACCTCTAATAGCTTGAATATAGATAGAATAATAGATATATATTTGTACAATATTGTGTACTTATGCACACATTAAATATATTTTTAACTTTAAAAGTTGATACATATGCATCTTGAATAATAATAATATTATTATTTTAGTGATGTCTATGCCCCATATGGGTCTCGAATTCATAATCCTGAGATCAAGAGTTGCACGGTCTTGGGAGCCTGGGTGGCTCAGTTGGTTAAGTGTCTGCCTTTGGCTCAGGTCATGATCCCAGGATCCGGGGATAAAGTCCTTCATCAGGCTCCCTGCTCAGTGGTGAGTCAGCTTCTCCTTCGACCCCTCCCCCTGCTCATGATCTCTCTTTCTCTCTGTGTGCTTTCTCTCTCAAATAAAATCTTAAAAAAAAAAAAAAAAAAAAAAAAAGTTGTACGCTCTCTGACTGAGCCAGTCAGGAGCCCCTGTGTTTTGAATTATTGGTAAACACTTTTTCTGAGTTACAGGGGACTATGGTTTTAGATATTAGCATCTAAATCTAAATAATGGAGGTCAGACCTGAATATTCTGTTATTATAGGGAATTAAGTTTTTAACTAAAGTCCAGATATCTGTTTTGTGATCTAAATAATTACAAACATAATATTAAAACCAACTAGGAAAAAATGCAACCATACATTGGTTATCATAAAGTTTTTTGGTGCAGATAAAATGAAAATGAAGTTGATTTTACTTACGTATTTTTCTCATTGCAGTTTTTTTTTAATTAAAAATAAAGTCTCCTGAAATGCCGGCGATGGGCTTTTCTTCCCACATTGCTTGTACAATCACATCCGTTTTTGTGCTAAGACATTAGAAGAGCTTTGGAAGTGAGAACTGTAATTTCCTTGTTCCTCTACTTGATTCTTCACCTTCTTTAAACTTTTCTAATGTCTGTAGGGAAGAATTTCATTGCTTTTATCATAACCCCATACCTCAATAGCTGGCCACCTCAAACGGTTTATGTTTTACTTTTTCTCAGCATGACGAAATCACTGTCCTTTCTGATGATTTCTTGATCATCCTCCAGCTTGCTTTTTAATCTTCTCTCCCCCTGCTGTCTCCCCCAGCTCTCTTCTACGTTGCTGAAAAATAGTTTAGGAATAGGAGGATTTTGGAGGTCCCTGGAGAGACTTCTAGAATTCCATAGCAAGGTTAAGACTGTTGCCAACCCTCACCTGCCTATATCTGCAACCCAGTGTGGTCATTATAAAGCTGGTAGTGGGCTGACTCAGGGTTGGTGATTGGTGAATAATTATATTCAGTTGCAGGGGGTACTTAGATGCTTGAGAGATGACAAAACCATACACATCATTTCCTTTTGCTCCAAAGTTTCTTTCAGTGAGAGAAAAAGCAGTATCCTCTCGGGAAGGAAGTTGCAAACAATCTCTGAAAGCAAGGTATATATTAGACAGAATTTCCAGCATGCAGTGGAACAGGGATGGTAACTCAAGAGTGTGTCTTTCAGAATAGAGTTCTAAATACAAACATGGAAACGATGTTAGAAATACATTTAGGAAGTGAGGAATCTTAGAGGACATCTGAGAAGAGTTTAACATTTGCATAAAAGGAATTTGGAGTCACATCTCTATAAATAGAATACTCTCACAGTGGTTTATAGTCTTAAATGGGGACACCCAGACCTGTGAAAGATGAAGCAATTTTCCTAATTCATGTGAGTAGAAACTTTGTCTAATAGTGTTGGGATTAGAACCTGTGTCTCTTGTCTCTTAAGTGTGTTGCTTACCTCCATATTATTCTTTATAGAGGAAGAAACGGGCTATTTTTACTTTTCTCACTGGTTTTCCTTATTACATTTATCCAGATTCTCAAAGGGTTAATGCATTTCAGATCTAGCATAGTGCAAATGGATCTCCTCCATTGTTTGTGTAATATCGATAGTCAAAAATGGTGACTTTCAAGTAAGACAGACTTGATTTTAATTGTGTCTTTATCACTCCAGAATCATGTGCCCTGAGTTCATTTACCTCCCTATACCTCACTTTCCACATCCATAAGATGTAGAGAGTCAGAGCTCCCTTATCCTTAGGACTGCCTCACAGTGGCATGAATGGCATTTCTGTAATCCATACCAAGGGCTCAGTCCACTGTCTGGCCCTTCCTCTGTGACTCATTATTATTGCTGTTGCAGCTATGTTTCCTGCTGCATCACAACATGAATTATTTCCTATGTAGGAATTAAAAGCAATAATAATAATAATAATAATAATAATAATAGTAGAAAGTTTAATCAAGACTTAAAATCTGCTTTGAAACCTGCAGTTGCCCACAGAAACTGTCCTGATGCATTTGAACATAAGGGGAGCTACTGCTGAAGAAGAAATTGGTATAAGAAAGCTCACAAAGAGCTCCTCAGCCCTTGAGTATCCAAAGAAGTAAGCAAGAAGAGGACTCCTATGGGTGTCCTGGAGAGCCAGACTCAAATAACATATCCCTGTATAACTGCAAATGTTTAAGCAAAGGGACCTTCTATGCACAGGGTAGAGAATATGATGTAAAGAGCCATCAAACATTATGAGATCCCTCCCCTGCAGCACATAAACAAAGTGAGGTGGAAAACAAAACAGAAAGTCTGCATGATAATCCTCAGCAATACACTGCTTCATGAAAGGGCATTTTAGTTCAAATGTGGGAAGCTGTGCCAAAAAAACTGAAGGCAAGCTGGCTGAGCCAAATTAGAACAGAGTAAAAGATTTGTCATACCTTTGTAATTCACACAGCAGCAAATTCAGCTCGACCACAAGCTGTCCAGATGTTGGCCATCTGACTCTTTATAGCTGTGGTCTGTTTTTTCTTTAAAGCCCCCTTTCCTTTCCTCTGTTCCCAGATACTTGGCATTTCTCTTGAAGTGGACCCACGTTGAATAAAGAATTAGTCTTCTTCTCAACTTCCAGGACAATATCTCTTTAAGAGAACTATTTTGAAACCTATAACGTCTTTGATTAAATTTTACATCATGGCAAGGAAATTTGGCCAAGTGATTGATAGCCTTGCAGTCAAACAGGTCTGGAACAGAGTCTTGGATCAGTCGCTCATGGGTTTTATGAGGTCAGGCAAGTGATTTCATCGGTCTATACCTCAGTTTCTTCTACAGTAAAATGGAGACACCAACAATAATATGATAATGCCTATCTCATAGAATTCAGTGAAATAATGTACTTATAACATTAACTACTGTGCTTAGTGCATAGTAAGCTTTTAATAAATGTCAGTTATTTTGTTACTTTTATATTATATTTTAAAATCTATTTTGCACCTGAGACCATGACTGTCTATAAGTTTCATAGAGAAAAATTTTCCAAAGGGAAGGAGATGAAGGTAGAACCACTGTTTGTCAATTTATTGGTACTTCTGCAATTTAATAAGTGCTAATTTCAAAAGAGAATGCAGCTCTGCTTTGGAGATCTAAAGAACATGTGTGTGCCTATATCTGTGTAGAGATATGTCAGCCCGGCATTGGACGTCTGACCATTCATCACAGTCACATGGCAAAATGAACACATGTTCCTGAGTCTGAGGCCAGTTTTCTCCATTCCACCGAAGCTTAGCCTCATTCATTCTTTATGAAGAGGATGACTTGGAAACCATAAGGAAGACATGAAGCTAAACTCTGTCCATTGAGTAGAAGGATGAGGTTAAAGCAAAAACTTGTGCTGATGGTTAGTATATTTAGATAGGTCATTTTATAATTTTGAGTTTATTTTCCTCTTTTAAAAATGATGAAAGGAAGTAACAAATTTCAGCTGTTTAAAACTTCCCTCACCAAAGGAAATAGAGATGACCTAAATGTATTGCACCAATGTAAGTGTTTTAGAGAAATCTAGAGAAGAGACTAGAGATGTTTTCTGTACAGTAAGATAGACTCTTCCCCTTTGGTGATGTTAAATGTCAACACATTTTGACGAATAGCATAAGGTCTGACAGCACAAAAAGTGATCTTAGTCAGTGACATGTATGGCAAAACAACAGCTGTGATTGTCTTAGGTAATGGGAAAATAATTAATGTATAATGTATGATGCTGAAAACATTTGGTTATAAAAAATATACATAATAACATGCTTCCCCAAGTTTTTAAATATAGGGGCAAAGAGAAAACTGTGGTAATTCCCAAGTCCAGCTGGTCATTAGCATTACCTAGACTCTTCTAAAAAAAAATCTGATCTCTGGTATTGTTCTTGAAGGTTTTGATTGAGCAAATCTAAAGAAAAACCTAGGATCGTCTAATTTGGGAATGACTCCTTGAACTGAACCACGTTTACTAGGTTTATATCTTTATTTGAACTTCTTTATGATGTCTTAAACCAAGCTATTTGTGAGTTAAGATGTGTGTGTGTTATCAGATTGACGACAATTGAAGTTTCAAATTAAGAACATGACGATGACCACTGTGGAACACGTGTTCTTTTCAGTTGTGAAATAATTGAAATTCATCAAGTTCATTCAATGAATATTTACTGAGCACTTAACTCTATGTCAGACACTTTTCTATGTGCTAGTGATATAAAGTGAATACAATAGAAAAATATCCCCATTTTCATAGGACTTACATTTTAGTAAAGAGAAACAGAAAAAAATAAATACATAGAATGAATGGACATAGTGATACAATTTAGTTAAGGGAGATGGTGTGTGCCAGCTGTGCCATGTAGGCTATAGATTTTAAATAAGGTAGTTAGGGAATGGCTCCCTGAACTTATATTTGAAGAGAGATTTGGAAGAGAGAGGGGAGATAGAAATACCTACATTTGGTGCAAGTGAATCCTAGGCAGAGGGAACAGCAAGTGCAAAAGTCTGGAGATGAGTGTATTAAAAAGCAAGTGTAATGTATAGACAGGCAAGTGAAAAGAAGCTTTCAAGACAGATATCATAGCTGTGCCAAATATTTCTTGGAGGTGAAATAAGATGGGAATCCAAAGGAAGTGATTGTAAAATAGAATGGGAAGGCAGAATGGGAGAAATGGAAAAACCAGGTATAACTTTTGAGAATTTGCTGTAAAGAGAACAGGAGACAGTGAAGTCATTGGAAAAGGAAGTAAGATTCTTTGAAGTTTTAACTTTTTTTCTAAGGATTTTTATTGATGATGGGAATGACAATGTATAGGAGGGGGAAATGGATGATGCAGGAAAAGAAAAAGAGGGAATGGAAGCTAGTATGGAAATAGATGGGTGGGCTTCCCCAGGCAGGTGGGACTACAAATCTCCTGTCGTGCTTCTCTATATCTCTACTAGTACAAGGAAATAGAGATGCTGATAGGTGGCAGATAAGGTATGAAAGGTCTCTTTTCATTCCTTCCATTGTCTCTCTAGGAAACAAATATCCAGCTGAGAGTGAGCACAGGAGAAGTCCTGTTGAAGGTTTGAGGAGAGGGAAAGCATGAAATAATTCCCTTGGAGATGCAAAGTAAAAACACTAGAGAAATGGGAGGGAATGGCAGCAGCATGATGGACCTTCATGAGGTTCACGGTCTTGAATTTCAAGTCAGAAAAGTCAGTGTCATTGTGCATTTGTTCTCCAGGCACCTTCAGCAGTAGGAACACAGGAGTGAAGTTCAAAGAAAGTTACATTGAACTAAGCTGTGATTTAGATCAGCCTGTATCTATTGAAGAGAATGCTGTGGTGTTGAGGGTGAGTGCAAGAAAATAATGATAATGATTGACCATTGCATTTAAATCAGATAGGAGGGATGTGAGGACACCAGAGGATGAGGTTACACCAGAAGGTAGGTTTGATGGATTGTCGGTGGTGCTGTGGAAGGATGTAATCAGAGTTGTAGAGGCGGGTAATAGACTGATTGCAAAATATGGCCCTAATTTTCAATCCCTGCATGGATCCAGCCCTCTCTTCTTCAATCTAGGTTGGCCTTGTGACTTTCCTTCACTAATAGGATGTGGTTCAAGTGACCCAGTGTCATCTTAGGGTATAAGGTCTTAAGCATATCTGCTAATTCTTTTAGGTCCCTGCCTCTGTCATGGAAATCAGCCTGGGAGGTGGGAAATCATGTGAAGCAGAGCTGAGTCATTCCATATGAATGACTGGCCCACAGTCTACTTGCCCACTGCCCACAAATGAATAAGACTGCCCGAGATTAGCCCAGCCCAGCCCAGCCCAGCCCAACCCAGCAGAACTGTCCAGTCAACACATAGACTTAAAATGATAATAAAAAGCTGTTATCTCAAGCCACCAAATGTTGGAGTTGTATAATTATAAAGCAATAGCTAAGTGATTAAAAGGAGGAGCTAGAGAGATAGATGATAGTGATTAGAAAGTATATCCTTGGAAATTAAGGTAAGGGAGGG
Organism: Mustela lutreola; assembly: GCF_030435805.1. Lineage (NCBI taxonomy): Eukaryota > Metazoa > Chordata > Mammalia > Carnivora > Mustelidae > Mustela > Mustela lutreola. The sequence goes on from NC_081303.1 coordinate 44,280,265, forward strand.
GTTGCATTCATTGGTAATGACTAGGCCTAATGTATGACTGTGGGCTTTTGTGGCTGAAGTAGAGTGGAATACAAGGTCATGGGAGGAGAGTTCAAGAACCTGATCTGTTATATGGGTTTCTTGTTTTGTTGTTGTTCCTCACTTTGGGGGGAAAGTATTCAGCCTTTCATCATTAAATATGATGTTAGCTGCAGAAGTTTTGTAGATGCCTAGTATCAGGAAAACTCTTCTTTTCTTAGTATGGTTTAGCGTTTTTATAAAGAATGGATGCAGGCTTTTTTTCAAGTGCCTTTTCTGTGTCTACTGTGATAATCATAGTCAATTTTTTAAAGGTTTGTTATTATTGGTGAATTATATGGTTTGGTATTTAATATTAAGCCAACCTTGCATTCCTGGGATAAATCTTATTTAGTCATGATATATTATCATCCTATAAATTGTTGAACTAGATTTGAAAATTCTCTTTTAACATTTTACATCTATGTGCATGAGGGGTATCGTTCTCTAGTTATTTTCTCTTGTGATGTCTTTTTTTTTTTTTTAAAGAGTTTATTTACTTATTTGAGAGACCGAGATCACAAGGAGGCAGAGAGGCAGGCAGAGAGAGAGGAAAAGGAAGCAGGATCCCCGCTGAGCAGAGAGCCAGATATGGGACTCAATCCCAGGACCTTGAGATCATGACCTGAGCCAAAGGCAGAGGCTTAACCCACTGAGCCACCCTGGCACCCTCTCTTGTGATGTCTTAAGTTTTGGTATCAGAATAATGATGGCCTCATAAAATGAACTGAAACTATTACAATCCTTCATTTTCTGGAGGATATAAATTAATCATTTCTCCATTCTGAAAGGCAGGGTAAGGATGTTACCAAATACAAGAAACTACATATTAAGTAATATATATCTCCACCGTATAAATGCAATCTTAGTGTTGTTTCTGATAGTATTTTATTATTTTAAAAAATAGAGCTACTTATGTGTCATATATAGCTTATATATTTTGACAAAAGATACCATAATCCTTGTTCACATTTCCTTATCATTTTTAAACACTTTTAAAGGTTTGCTTCATATTCTATTGAGGAGGTGTATTATAATTGTACATTTCCCCTAATGTTGTAATTTCCCTTAATATATCAATATTATAAGTATCCTGTGAAGAACATCTGAGAGCATATTATTTTTTAACATTTTGGATTAATTCTCTTAGGATAAATACCTAGAAGTAGAACAAAATCACAGTATTTGTGACTATTTGTATGTTTTCACAGAATATTTTAAAAACAAAAATAGCATCCTTGCTTTGAGTGAGATTTTAGTCGTTAAATCTTGAGCAAATGCATTTAAAAATGTAGGAAGTAGGCCCCTGGGTGGCTCAGTGGGTTAAGGCTCTGCCTTTGGCTCAGGTCATGATCTTAGGGATCTGGGATTGAGCCCCGCATTGGGCTCTCTGCTCAGTGGGGAGCCTGCTTCCCTCTCTCTCTCTGCTGCCTCTTTGTCTACTTGTGCTCTCTCTCTCTGTCAAATAAATAAATAAAAACTTTAAAAAAACATGTAGGAATTAATATACTATTAAGTATTTTATAATAGCAAACTGAGAAAAATGTTAACAAACTCCTAAAATACACCGGGTGTGTTTACTGAATAATTTAACTTTGGCTCTCTCTTTCTATTTTTGTTTTGGCTGGCCAGAGCATAGCCCAGGTATTTACACATTTTATTCACTGAAGTAGAGACCCTAGAGCTGCCCCATTCCCTGCCCACCTCCCACTGCCTACCCTCTGCCACCCCCGCTGCCACTGCAGGGCCAGGCCTTCCCAGAAACCTCTGCCTTGGCTGCCTGGTTACACCCGGCTCTCCCTCAGTTGCCCCAACTGCCCTTCAGGGGCCCACAGCTGGGATTCTGATCTCTTGATTTCTGCGGTGATAGTCTGGCCTCTAGCTCCCTGTGGCCCGAACGTGTCTGCTCCCATCTGACCAGCACAGGACTCAGAGGTGTGAAGACCACGTTGCTCCCATCTAGCAAGGCTGGTTTCTCCTTCATGGGGAAGGAGATCACAGGTATCATTTCCTGTTAGTTGCACCTCAAGCTTCTGCCGCATAGATTTAATAAAGTCCTATTGTAGCTCTTTCTCCAGTTTTCCCTGTACCTTCTTCTGGATTAGCTCGGCTGTGGTGGGGGCAAAGGTCTGCAAGGGGCAGCAGGGGAGGAATGCTGGATCTTACACAGGAAGTGGTTACCCATGCTCCTGTTTCTGGCCAGGCATCCTCACTTCACTATTCTGGCTCAATGTATTTTTAAAGAATACAACAAATCACTTGACATTTATAATTTTGAAAAATCCAAGGACATTTTTGGAGGCAAAAGACCTAAAACAGTAATGGCTACAATAGATTGGTGAATATAAATCAATAGATGTGCATTATTAAATGCACAGGGGGAGCATGGCAAGCTTCATTTTGTGACATATGAAAGGCTTGTGGAAATTTCTTTTTATTATTCTCTAGCTACTTAAAATCTTGAAATGCTGAAATAGATTAGTCATCTTTACGGGATTGGGTGAGATATTTTAATATTGTTACTTCTTTCCTTTTGATGACATTTTCTAGGGATGTCACAAATTTCTGTGCCATTTAAGGAAGTTTATCTTGCTTGTTGATACACCAACATTCATGGGCTTTCTGGAAAAGCAAATGAAATATGAGCAGTAATTGATTAAAATACTGTATTTTAAAGAAAAATGTATATAATTTAGATCCCATTGTGTCATTTATCTTATCTGCTTTTATAAAACCACCTCCAAAAATATTTTAAATTTCTGTGTCTCCACCATTTTGTTTGAAATCAAGACAGTTTTCTTTAGAATTAACATGAAAAATATTTGAAGTGAAATATGTTGTTATTGTGGTATTTGATATCATAATTGATTCATGTAACAGTAATAGATTAACAGTGGTCTCTAAAATCTCTGTGAGTTTTAAAAACCTGGCACCACATTTTTTTTTTCTAACCAAAGATGTCAGTTTGAAAGGATGTTGTAGTGGTATTTTGTCAAAATTATGTATCTCATAACTTTGGAAAAGTATTTTCCAAAAGTTTAACAGCAGACAGTCGGGCAACCTTGAAAATGAGCCTTGCTGATCTCCAACTGTGGGGATCGTAATTGGCCAACGGCCTCAGGCGCTGCCCTCTGAGAACCATTTCTGTGTTTGCCCTGCTCTCGCCAGTGACTGAATGTGACAGGGATATTAAGGCAGGCTTGTTACTGAAAACATGGAAGCACCTCTGATGGCCTACTTTGGTTCAAGACTTCTAAACTTTCTGCCAAACTTTCATTAGATTGCATGGCACTCTGGGATGCTTCCTTCCATTCAAACTTTCCTCCCGCATTTCCTCACCTCCGGTCAGACTTGCATCATGGTCTGAGTTCTTACAGCTCCTTCCATTTTCTCTTACCAGGCGTTTTATCTGATAGCACTCTTCCACTCTTGATCTCATCTTTCTCTAGCTCCTCAGAGGGTCCAGCCTAGGACATTACTATAGAAAAAATCTGAATTAACCATAACCAAATCATAACCAATTATAACTTCTATTTATTTACTAAAATTGAATAAAATAAATGAGAGTCTAGCCTTAGTGTTAAATCTATATTTGAACATATAAAGTGCATGATCCTAAGGCTTGCCTGTAGTCTCAGTATGACAGATAAATGCGTCAAACATTATCTACCAATCAGATATCTTGTGCTGGGGAGCCTGGATGACTTGGTTGGGCGGTCAGCTCTTGATTTCATGATCGTGAAATCTCGGGTCATCTCAGGTTATAATTTTGGGGTTGTGAGATGGAGCCCTGCATCAGGCTCAGTGCCCAGTTGGGGAGTCTGCTTGAGAATTCTCTCTTTCCCTTTCCCTCTGCCTCTTCCCCTGCTCCCTCTCTATTTCTCTCAAATAAATAAGTGTATCTTAAAAAAATAGATGAGTTGTGCTTCTGATTAAAAGTGCACACCGAGGGCGTGCTCAGTCCGTTAAGTGACTGCTTTCTGCTTGGGTTACAATCTCAGGGTCCTGGGGTGGAAGCCCACATTAGGCTCCATCCCCCCTGTTCATGCTTGCTCTCTCTCTCTCTCTCTCTCTCTCTCAAATAAATAAACAAATAATCTTTTAGAAAAGAATAATATTAAAAATAAATAAACAAAAGTGCACACTGAATGTTAGGATCAGCACAGGGGATTAAAATAAAGTAATATTTTTGAAGGGCCAAAAATTAACAAAGCCAATGAGTATTTAAAAAATATATATTTTTTCTCTTCTGAGAGCAGAGTATAAGCAGGTAGATATATTTAAATATTTTAGTAAAATAATTATTACAGTGATATCTTATCATTAAAACATAAGGGGGATGCATACAACGGGGTATTACAAGCTATTATGGAGATAATATCGGTTATCACAAAGGGGCTATTCTTTCTAATGTAGCAATGCTGCAACTCAGTCAGCAGGATTTTAGTATTGAGTTCTTTTTTTAATCATGATGGTTTGCCCTGAACCATTTGTATCTTCCTACATGGTTCTCTTTATAGTCAGCAATATTGGTTTATAAGATAGCTGAATGGGATTTGGGTGCGATTTATGGTCATGGACCTTTTTTGTTCATACTTCTGTCTTGCTCAATAAGTGCTCACACTGTGACTTCATTGTCATTAATACTGTGCTGTAAGCAGCTAATTAAAAAGCTCACACAAAAGAACTACAATATAAAGACCAATAATATTTGTCTGGAAAGTGGGTTGCTTTATGGATTCATTGTTCTTTTCCTCTAGGATTTGGAGGGGAGAAGTCCTTTTGACCCACCCATCAAAATTTTCTTCCATTTGCTTATGGGTTATGCAAGACCTTCAGAAAGGGTAAGTTCAAGGTGTTTATAAAATTAAATTTTAAAAGATGTTTTTAAAAGAGCAAAGAACAGTTTTTGAGTATATGGATTATGTAAATTTGTAATTTTATAAAGATTAATCCAACTGTCAGGTTTTCATTGGAAGGTATAATACAAATTTAGTTTGAATTTTAAGCAGTTTGTGGAAATAAACTTTAAAAGCAATGTATGCTTTTACTTTGGAAACTAACTTACTATTTATTATTTTCTTCTAGAATTACTACTAATATTAATTACAAAGAAATATCTGATATTTTCCTATTAATATATAATAGAATAAAAAGTCAAAGGGGGAGGTCCATTAACCTATGAGTGCCACAAAGATAGTTTTTAAAGATCTTTTGTACTAAAAATAAGGGAGAGTGATTTACAGTTCTAGGGACAATTCTGAAAATAAAAGTAAATTAAGCATTACAAGCATGATTTTTAGCACTTCTGTTAAAGCTCTTTTCAATTTTCCAGTTAATACCTGCCTCTTTTTTGTTTCTTCTAATCACCATGTATCTCCCTTCCTCTGGTCCCCAGCATTCAGGACTCACAGTGGGCTGGGAGGTGCCTCTCAAGCATTAGGGTGGCTGGTTATGAGCCCCGGTGCTCTCTCTGCCTGCACTGCCAGATGCTTAATTGGCTCAGCTAGAATAACTCAAGGCGAACTCTTCCAGAACGGAGATTCATGTTACATTAGCCTCAGTGACACCTTTTAATGCTTATGATATTTTTCTCCTTCTATCACAGAAGGGCTCAGGGATTTGCAAGATTGTGCAAAGAACTCAATTCTAACTATGTACATAAAACTTTTTCTTTAAAAAGACAGTGTAAAACATTTAAAAGCACTGCTTGTTTCACTTTGTATTTGCAAATTAATTTCTTCTGAAATATATATCGTGTGTTCCTGAGATAAATCATACCTGGTCATGTTGTATTATCCGCTTTATAAATTGTTGAATCAGATTGGTAAAATTGTGTTTAGATATTGTACATTTATGTTAATGAAGAATATTGTCTATAGTTACTTTTTCATATATCATATGATTGATCCTTGGACAATATGAGGGTGAATACGTGGATCTACTTATATGTGGATTTTTTCCGGTATAGTATCAGAAATGTGTTTAAAGTGCATTTCCATTATGATATAAATATTATATACCAGAGAAATGACTGAGTTGAAGAGACATGTAAAAAGGGAATGCAGTTTTATATAACCAGTCCTCTAATACTTAAGATGAATGATTTAATCTCACAGTCCAATGGAATTTTTTTAAAATCACTTTTTCTTTTTGCTGTTCTTTCTTGTATCTCAGAAAAGTGATAGAAAAACATAATTTTTGTGGGTATTCCTTTTATGTTTTTCTGTGGTATCTACTCACACTTTTTCACATGCGTGCATGGATGGTAGTTTTTTTTTGGCTGCTTTGCATATGCCAAAATTTCTTTGTATCTTTCTCTCTGTATGTCTTCTTTTATAACTGTTAGTTTCTATTAATATTCTTTCAAAATGTGGAGAGGAAATTATTTCCTAGTGTTCTAGAACTCACTGAGGCTAAAGAGAAATCTGATACTCATTTCATTTTAAGATACCAGATTTTCCACTCTGGAAGCTTTCTTGATTTTTCTCTTTATTTTCAGAATCTAGACCATTTATAGGCATAGACAATTTTAATAATTTATTATGCTTGTATGTGGTAGACTCTTTAAATCAAAATATACATGTAACTATATTTTTAACTCAGAAAATTTTTGAGTTAAAAATGATAGTGTCTATAATTTAATTATCTTCTACTTTCTGTTGCCTCTGATGTTTGCTTCTGGAAGTCTTATTCCTATATATTTGAACTTTGGAATCTACCCTCTGTGTTTCTGAACTTTGCTGTTTTTCTTTTGTCTTTTTGGCAAATTGTTTAATTGTTCAGTGCTTCAGTTTTCTCATCTGTAAAATGGGGGTAATAATACGTTGTTGGATTATTTGGTAATGTCAATTATTTGGTAATGGCATAATATAATTTATTAGTTAATAATAATAGTCAATTATTTGGTAATGGTAATGTCCTTAGAACAGTGTCTGGCACATAATAGGAGCAAAGTTATGTTTTCTGTGGTATATAGTAGTCAACAAATAACTCTTATGTTTTGGAGATTTTTTTGATTTTTATGTCTTGGCTACTAACTTGGACTTGAGAGCTGTTCTTTCTAATCACATTACTCATTGAATTTTTATTTCAACAATCACCTTTTTGAAATGCCAAGTCTTTTATTGTCAGATTGCTATTTTCTTGGTGGCATCTTCTTTTTTTTTTTCTGACATAACTTTGTGATTCCTTTAATCTCTGTGGATCCCATACACACACAAAGATATATTAAATTAGTTTATAATTATTGTAATTCCTGGTTTAGATGACTATAATTTACTTTAATAATAAGAGTAATTATAATAACTTCCAAATATATTACCCTGCTTTCAATTTCCAAATGCTTTAACTTAGCTTCTTTATTTTCTTTTCCTGACTTCTTTTAGATTGAGTTATCTTATTCCCCACTTTTCCCTGCTATTGATGTGAACTGATAGATTCTAAATCAAGTCTTTTCATTATTAAGGTGGAATTTTAACATGCATATTTGATATAAATGTCTAAAGTTAATTAATGCCTATATCTTTTGTCCAAAGAGAATTAGGACCTTACAACAATTAAACTCTGAATAACCAATTTAAACTTAAATGTTCTTCTTATCAGAATTTATTTCCAGTTATTTTTTAATTACTCACCTGTTCACTAATTTCTTTGCTTCCTGTTGTTTCTTGCCAATACTCAGTTCTTTGGAGTTAATTTCCTTCTCAAAGTATGTTGTTGAGCAGTTCTTTCACTGGGAAGATTTTGCTAAATTCAGTCTTTGAAGTTCTAAAAATGTGTGTTTTTCTTTCCCTTTAAAAACAATTTGCCATTTTGAAGAGATCGTTTGTGGCCTTTCCTTACAGTTCATCTATTTTTAGAGATAATTTGTCCGTCCCTTTTGGTTAATTTTAAGATTTTTCTTCCCTTTGATGTCCTGAGTTTATCAACAATAGGCCAAGATGTGAGTTTCTTTTTGTTTATTTTTCTTTAAGGGTACCTCTCATTTTAGAATTCATATCTTCATCAGTTTTGAAAAATTCTCAACCATGATCTCATTGCCTCTCCTCATTTTCACTGTATTCTCTTCTTGAAACTCTTCTCGGATATGTGCTGGATCTTCACATTTTACCTTCCATGTCTTATAATTTCTCTTTACTCTTCTCCAATCTTGTATACCCTTGTGCTATAATCTGATGTTTTCCTCAAGTCTGTCATTTAGTTTACTAATTATCTTTTTAACAGTGTCTAGTGTGGTTAGTCTATCCATTTTGGTTTATATTTCAGTGACTTTTTCTTCCTTTTCTACCTGCTATATTTGGTTCACTTTAAATATGTTTATTTCTTTTTATAGTGCTTTCTATATCTTTTGTAGTTTCTCCCTTCTTATTTCATTTAAATTATTTTAAGTATAATTATCTTATGATCTATTTATGAGCATTTTATCATCTTAAGTGGTCGAGATACAGATTTTTTTGTTTGTTGTATCTTCTGACTCTTACTTATGCTTGATCATTTTTACATGTGTTCTGTAATTTTTGATCATGAGTTCATCTTCAATGGATTGTGGTTTTTCTGTGACAGTTCTTGGGTCCTGTTGTGGGAGGGGTGACACAGAACAGTTATAGGTTTGTTTCTGCCAGATATTAGATGTAGTGAAACCAGACTGGGAACAGTTTATTTTTTTGGCACGGAGAGTCTTTTATCAAATAGATTAAAAATTCTGACTCTGAATTCCCATATGGCTCTGATATGTTTTCTTTGCTAACCTTAAGTTCTGGGCAAAGATAAATTTCCTTGTCATATACATGAATTATTGAACAATATTTTTCTAATCTCTCTTTGACTGAGAAAACAGACTGGTTTTATATAAATCTCTGAGTTTCAATTACTACACACTTATGTACCAAATGTCTTTTCTTCTATTCCACCATGGGAATTAGGACCCAAATGCCTTGTTTGAATTTACTTGTGTTATAAGCCCCTAGATCTACAACACTGTATTTAATGTCTTTGCTTTTCAATTCCCATTTTTGTTTCTTAGGAATTTTCCTCTCTTTTCCTCCAAGTTCAAATTTGTATTAATTTCTTTTGTTGTTTTTCTATTTTATATTATTGTTAGTTACTTTAGCTTCGTATTCACATTGTCTACCAATTCACCAACAGAAATTCTAATGTATGTATTTTAAAGTTTATTCTTTTTCTTAAATTATCTCTGTTTTCTCTGATGGGATTTTTTTTTTTCTGTTATTAGTTTTCCTTAAGTGACTGGAATCTTTGTTTTTTGTTCATATTTTTGAATCAAGATTTAGTTGATTATTGTAGGCATTTGGTGTGTGTTTCTTCTGAAGCTGTATGGTTGTACAGTTCTCTTTTCCTGACTCTTAAATGAGAAGGCTAGTTCTAGACTCTACAATATCCTCAAGACTTGGAACTTTTATCATTCCTAAATTAAAGGGAGCTTTATCTCAGGGTGGAGTGTTTTAGTGTATTTCACCACTGGATGGAGCTGCCTTCTCTTTCTATTAATTTCCTTAGTGACCAGTGTGATGGTTCATTGCTATCTTTGGTTTTGCTCTGCTTCTCTTGCAGGCTCCAACAATCTGTTGACTCCTTTCCCATTTGGGGGAACAAAATCAAGTTTAATCCATGAGGGCTAAAAACCTGGCTTTATAGACTCTATCTATGAAGAGCCTGGGAAAGAGGAAAAGCTGTCTAAATGACTGAGTTGTGTCAAAAGCTGCTATCTATTTAATTGTCATCACCATTGATTCTTTCTCTTTGTAGTGGCTGACACTGAGCCTTTCTTTAGAAAGGGCTGTTCTTTTTGGTGTTTGTATTAATTTCTTTTGTTGTTTTTCTATTTTATATCATTGTTAGTTACTTTAGCTTTTCTGGTCCTTTGGTAGTCCTCCTTCTAGTTTACCAGCCCTCTTATGGTTCCATTCCTTTAAAAACACTTTTTGTGTCTTTTCAGGAAAACCTCCTTAAAGACTAAAGGTAAATGAATATATTCAGTCTGCCATCCCAAACTAGAAGGAAGCCCTTACCAATATTTTAGAAGCCAAACATTTAAATAAAAGAAACAAATGCTTTTAAAATTTTTATAGTTTAAGTAGGACATATAAATATGAAAGTATACAAATATATGTGGTTAGATGAAGAAACAGAGTCCCAGGGCTCCTGGGTGCCTCAGTCAGTTAAGCGTCTGACTCTTGGCCTCGGTTCAGGTTGTAGTCTCATGGGCTGTGATCTCATGGGTGGTGAGATCCAGCCCTGTGTCTGGCTCTGCATTGAATGGCGATTCTGCTTGAGGATTCTCTCCCTCTGCCCTTCCCCCCATGTTCTCTCTGTCCCCCTGCCAAATAAATAAATAAATCTTTATTAAAGAAAAAAAAAAAGAAATAGAAACAGAATCCGGCCAGAATCCCAACCACATGTGGCTTTTGATCACTTAAAATGTGGCTAATACAACTAAGGAACACAATTTAAAGTTTTACTTGATTTTAATTATTTTAAAAATAATACCCACATGTGGCTAGTGGGAACTATATTGGACATCTCAAGCCTAGATGATACAGGGTCTTGCAGTTCATATTACAAGTTTTGTCCTATCCTAAGAGCAGGAGGAAGTTTTTCACAAGGGAAAGACCTAAGATATTATCTTCAAAAAAGATAAGACCGGCTGCAAGTGGAGAAGGGCCTCTCTCAGCTATCTCCTGGCCATTTTCAGTTTTGTGTTTTGTTTTTTGTTTTCTCCAGGGAGTAAAGGATCACTTTGCATGTTCTTCGTCAGTTTTTTGGTTTACTGAAATGAGGATTGAACACAGTTGCAGGAGTCACAGGACATTTTTTCCCTGTTGCCACTGATCACACTTACATGTGCAATCTCAGACTCTTTCCTAAGGAGACTATTTTGTTTTTTATAATGTGTTGTCTGTATACTGGTCACTGCCACCAGAATGAGTCCAAGCATGTCTTTCAGGTAGCCCGGAAGTTGTAGTAGTTTCAGCTTTCCAGCATATAAATTTGAGAAATCTAGAGATATACAAATGTTTCATATAGAGGAATATGATGAGTAATAATACAACAGAATTTTAAATTTTCTCTTAAATACAAAACTGCAAGCATCATGATGCTGTGTATGTAGTTGCTAATACATGTGGGAGTTTTTTTCAGATTTCATTTCCAAATATTTAGTTGATCCTATTATCTGGACATTTTTTCAAGCTTTTGTAATCTAACCCAGGCCCTCTTAACTAGTTGAACCATTAACTGTATATAGGTCCTTTTATTGTTCCATCAATGACTTATTAATAGTTTTTAGGTTCATGAATGATTATTTATGTATAGATTGACTAAGCATTTTTCTTTCTCTAAAGTAATTATCTACTCTGGGGTTCTCCTTCTCTGCTGCTCATTTGTCTTTTATCCTGGAAGCATGATGAATTCATGGATTTATTAGTTCTATGTAGCAGAAGTGAAGGGCATAAAGCAAAAGGGAAGAGCAGCAGAAATTTGCAGTAGAGAAGATTGTAAAGGCATATCAGTGCTAGAGCATTATTTAGCTGAAAGCTGTAGGACAGCACCAAAGGATTTAAACATTGGGAATGATGCAGTATCCCAAGTGTTATCTATTCTATAGAGAGAAGATGGAGTCAAAAAAATTGCAGCTCCCATCATATTTCCCCGTAGTTCAAAAATTTTGAATGATTCCTCATAGCCTTCTCAATCAAGATCAGACTGCTTTAAGATTTCTAGGTTTCTAAAAGAACAAATAGCTGCAATTAATATAAAAATGTTTTAACATACTGAGTTATGATTAAAAAGTAAAATAAGCAGGTACCATTTCAAGTTAGTAAAACAGACTAAGAATTAGATCATTATGGACATGGGACTTTATTAGGGAGATGGAAATTGAATTATATTTTAGCAAATACATGTATTTATATGCAGATGCTTAGCTGATTATATGTTGAACAAAGATTGATGTGACTGGGCAGGAGGATATTTCAGGACAAAAGAATTACACAGACGCAGAGTGGGTCTGAGCAGTACATGTGAGGAACTGTGAAGAGATCTGACCTAACTACACAGAATTGAACAGATCACTATCTAGAGAGAGACTGAACTGTAAAAGAGAAGATCATTTGACAAAGCCCTTGCACTGAACTAGTGCAGATTCTTGAACAGAAATAGCACTTACAGGAAATTTTATTTTGAAACTTGGTAAGGTTCAAGAAAGACCTAAGGGGAGAAATTCTGAAGAACAAGAAATGTTAACACCCATTAGTCAGCGGTATTCTAACAAATGCACACTAAGCTGAAACATTGACTTTGTTTATCAGAATGTAGAGTCCTGAGGAAATGAGAAGCAGGAAGATTTGGATGAACTGGGGAATGAAAGCTGCAGGAAAGGCAGTGCTGATGGAAAAGTTGATTCCTGACTGAGCAGTGGAGACTTCTGTGGAAATTCTTAAGGTGGAAATGAAAACATGTACAGAACCTAGCCACAGTTATGATTAGAACCTTGCTAATGATTAGAACCTTGCCTAGCACTGCTCAACAATGTAAATTGCGAGTCCTATTTATTTTCTCAGCATGTTAGTATTCCCCTGCATCTGTCTGCTTTAAAGTCTTCTCTAAAGTCATAAAATAATAAAGTTCAACATTTTCAAAATAAACCCCCAACTTTATAGTTTTACTATATTTACCTGTGCAGTCACACGTGGTGTTAATAATTCCACATAGACTTGTAAGAGGCTTATCCTTCATCATATGGAAAAGTCTGTGATTAGTAGTATTTCTCTCAGCCGCTAATGTAAAAAGGATCCAAACCTATTCAGAAAATAAGTAAGTAATTGTTAATAGAAATAAAGGGAACACTATTCATAATGACAGAAAATACATCTTATGAAGAAAAACAATAGGGATCCAAACATAGTGAGACATTCTACTCTATGGAAGGTAGCCTACATTTTTCAAGGGCTTTTATTCAAAGTCTAGGGTTACTGTTTCTTTTTTTCCTCCTCCCTCTTTCCCTTTCCCTACAGTCCTTTTTTCTTTCTTCCAAGCTGAAAGAACTGATAGTTTTCATCAATGTGAACTGGTTTATCTTCGCTTAGAAGAATGAAGAAAAAATTCTAAAGTAGCCTTAAAATTACTCATAAAATACAAAGTGATTGAATAGAAATCTTTGGAGGACATTATTCACTCATAAGTCTTGATAATTTGATGCTTTTTGTGTGTATGATTTGTGTGCAAGTTATGTTAATTATACATCATGTTTAGAAAAATACTTTTTTGCTGAGCAGTGTAAATGTCAGTCTCATTAGCCATCATTATTACCTGCCAGCAAGAAGATGCTTTCAATGAATGATAATTTCCCTTCATGGTTCTGTGGATGCATGCAAGTGTAAATTTGTTTTTAATGTTATCTTATTTTCAGTGTTTATAAACTTTTTTCTTCTTTACAAACTGTTTTCAAACCAACTTCTACACTTGAAAAAGAAAAAAAAAGGATTGATATTAAACCAATAGTTTGAACTAGTTCAGAATGATTCTTGGACAAAAGAAAGAGCAGACTCATGGAAAACCCATTCTTTTAAGAACGTGATGCCAATAATGGTAACAAGGTAATTTTAAAGGGGAGAATGGGGGAGGTACCATCTCTGATGTAATATTGATAATCTAAAATGTCTAATTTTTAACATGACCAAGATAAGTGACTCCATCTTTGCTCCTCTTACAACTGGATAGTGCCTATTAGGTCTAGATATTAGTGGGATTTTAATAAAATATGCTCTTTAAAAGAAATCATGTAAATATATTTATATTCCTTCAGTCCTCTAGTATCATCACTATGAAAGATTTTATGCTTTTCAAATAATTTTCATACCCATTGTCTTTTTCTTTTGACTTCTACAATAGCATATGGTATGATCAGAGAATTCTAGAGATTGTCTACCCCAAGTTTATATTTTATGGCTACACTGACACCCAAAGAAGGAAAATGATTTACTTGTATGCTGCATATTTGATATGGGACATGGGAAGCTCTTGATACATATTTGCTAACTCATATTATTACTCTCTTTATATGAGCAAAACCCAAAGGCACAGAGAAGGAGGTGACATAAATGAGATAACATAAATTGATGGTAAAAGTGGGGCTGGAAACTTGAATCATTGCTTACTTCCCTTTCCTACTCTATTTATGGACCTGTAATACAACTGAAAATCTAGATTCGAAAGAACATGTTTAAAGTTGGAACTTATAATGAGCTCTTGAACAAGAGCCAGGGGTCGAATAACAACAGAATATTAAACAGTTTTCACTGAGCACCCCCAGAAAAGAATAGAAATGATTTAGGAATTATTCTGTAAGGGCACCATTCCCTGGTCCACACACCATAATCCAACTGTAATTGCTGATGGGATCTACTAAGTTCAGGTTTATCTCTTTAAAAAAGTGAGAAAGTTCTTAGGGCTTTATCAATATGGCAAAAAGCTTTCCTTAAGAATGACTGAAACCACAGGGCACCTGGGTGGCTTAGGTGGTTAAGCCGCTGATTCTCAAGCCATCAGCTCAGATCATGGTCTCTGGGTCCTCGGATCCAGCCCCGCATAAGCCTTCTGCGCTCATTGGGGAGTCTGCTTGAAGATTCTTTCTCACCTATTCCTCTGCCCCTCCCTCCCTGCTCTCTCTCTCTCTCTTTCTCTCTCTCATAAATAAATCAGTATATCTTTAAAGAAAAAAAGAATAACCGAAACCACAATATAGAATGGATGATAAAATGTTCACTAAACACATTAAATGTTATGCTACAAAATTCAAATAATATACAGAAATGAATTCAGTGGGATTCTAGGTTAAATTTTCAGGCTCTCTTCATTTATATACAGGTAAAGTACTTAGCCTGATATATTTAAGGACATTATTCCTCTCCCAGCTTAATTTGCAAACTTTTTTGTATTTATCATCTCATTCTGCATTCTTTATAGACTTCTTGGTTATATTTATCTGTAATACATTGGTCATTTCCCTGTGTAAGGGTTGATAAAGTGTACGTTGCTGGCTATTCTCAGCTTGCTGGCAATTTTACTTGTCTTGTCTTTTCTTTTCTCTTCCTTCCTTCCTTCCTTCCTTCCTTTCTTTCTTTCTTTTTTTTTTTTTTCTGGCAATTTTTCAAAGACCAGAATTCAAATACAAAATGTGAAGCAATAGTAGGGGATGACAGAGGTTGTGGTTTAGCCTGCTGAATTATTTTCCTTTTACCTTTTGGTATTTGTGCCTTCAACCCTCCCATTTAGAAATTGCCTACCTCCCCCATCCCTATGTAGTATGACTGAGGTTATCAACCATGGCATCTTGACCCGCATCTTCCTGATCAGACTAGATGTGTGAGTTGAATCTAGGCACACAAACCATTCATCCTGCACACCAAGGGTTCAGAAATGAGCTGATGAGCATAAGTTGGAACAAAGAGAGCTCTAACTGAGACTTTTTAGCTAGGAGGAACCTGTCTGGCTTGTCTTTAAGGTTATGACACAAGAAAGTGTGCACCTGAACCTGCTTGCAGCTAGCTTCTTAAAACTCAGGCTTCCACTAATCCTTTAAGGAGACTTTGTATACATATGAACAAAGTATCCTTTCTCTTAGACAAACTTTTAATGATCAGCCTATTATTTATTCCTCAATAATAGCAATAAATGTAATGTCATTTGGTTTGGGCAGATTAAATGAAATTATTGAGCATGAAATAAGAGAAAATACAAATATTTTATCACAATAAATAGGCACCCAGAGTTACTGTGATAAAATAAATCAAGAACGGTTACCAATTGCTCTTTTGGAATAAAATTCTATTTGATGTTTATTGGTTCTAATATCTTGTTTTTTTCTTGAGATGTTGCAGACATTAAGTAATTTTTAATATATTTTAACTTGAAAATGCTATATTCTCCACTGGTGACTGGTTTGAGAAAATTTTTTTTTAATTTAATTTAATTTTTTCAGTGTTCCAAAATTCATTGTTTATGCACCACAACCAGTGCTCCATGCAGTACATGCCCTCCCTCCTTAATACCCACCACGAGGCTCACTCCATCCCCCTATCCTCTCCTCTCCTAAACCCTCAGTTTGTTTCTCAGAGTCCACAGTCTTTCAGTGGTTTGTCTCCCCCTCTGATTCTTTTAATGTCACAGTCTATACTGGGTCATTATTTGATTTCAAGGGAAAAGTTGACATAGATGTAATAGTTAAAGCCAAGATTTTTTCAGTATCATAAATCTTCCTTTTCATGGTAATACTTCTATATCCAAAATAGAAAATGTAAGTTGATTTTGGGAATTTAATTTTGGAATATAGACCCACTTGATCAGGGAATTTGCAGCCAAAATCTGTTCTTTTACTCTTTACACTAGTATTATTTATGTTACATTGATACATATTGGTATCAATGTCAGGGATTGCAATTTGTTTATTGACAATTTTTAGACAACATTACTGCTTTATTTCTCTTCAAAAAGATACTAATCCTTTTGACAGTTCCAAGAAAATCAAGTACATTGATTTTTGATGCTTGCATAATTTTGCTCATAACATTAAATTTACTTCAAATACCATAACTGATTAATCCTGAACATTTAAAAAAGGAAATATTTGAAACGGGAAGTTTGGTTTGTTCCAGAAAATTTTTATTAATATTATCAATAGTTTCTAAGAGTAAAGCATCCTACTCTCAGCTGAGTTTTTGGTGACATGATTGCATCAGTTTGGCCATCTGATAGCTTAGTCAGCAAAAATCTAAAGGTGCGTTTGCACTCCAAAGTTAGATTGTAGCTGAAAAATGGTCCTATTGATCTTGGGTAATATAAACCTGATGATGTCAAGAAAGAACTTAACCTGAATTTTTCATTATCAAATTTACATAATGTACATTGTAAGTAATATACAATACCTAATTCTTTTTCTGAGCTTTTTTTTTTTCAATCTATTATGTTTTCCACACACACTTGTGACACTGTTTTAAGCTTAGCCTTTGAGATTAGTTTTATCTAGATCCAGTTTTTAAAAATAGGTCACTAACCTGTGTATAATTCTTTTGGAGTCATGTGTTCTTGGACCAAATACTTCTATTTTGGAAATAATTTGGAAATAACTTTTTAAAAAATGCTGCATGGCTTACAGGAAAATTTGATCTATAATAATTGAAATACTAACATTAGTATATAATAATTGAGAAACATTGTATCATCCAAGGTAATATCATTCATTGCATCTACTATAATTTTAACAATTTGATTTTGTATTTCATTCCCTAAATGGCATATATATTATAAATTATATATGCATGATATATAATGTATATATTATTATCAGATATTGCTATGGTTTCTGGCAAATGAAAAAAAATCCCATTACTAGGTTCATAAATTCTCTTGGATGATTCTCTGAACACATGATTATCTTGTCAAAAAATGGTATCACTTAGGAGTTCAATGACAGTATACAGTTTCCCCCATTTAAAAAAAAGAATTATTTATCTGACAGAGCAAGACAGGAAAAGCAGGGGGAGCAGCAGAGAGAGAGAGGGAAAAGCAGGCTCCCCATTGAGCAGGGAGCCTGATGTGGGGCTCAATACCAAGACCCTGGGATCATGACCTGAGCCAAAGGCAGACGCTTAACTGACTGAGCCACTCAGATGCCCTCCCCCATTTTTATATTGTTTCTTTCTGCAGCATTATTTTTTAAAAGATTTATTTATTTATTTTTGGGTGGGGAGGGGAAAAGGGAGAGGAAGACTGAGAACCTCGAGCACACTTCCCATTGAGCATGGAGCCCCATGCAGGGTTGGATCTCACAACCTGAAGATCATGGCCTGAACAAGAAATCAAGAATCTGATGCCTAACTGACTGAGCCACCAAGATGCTTCTCTTGCTGCAGCATTATTAATAACATTTTTCAAATCAGATATCACTTTTTAACACTGTACACGTTAGTATGGGCCTATATTTCCATTTCTTCATATTTACTAATATCTGTAATAGGTGATGCCCACTCACAATTGCACCCTTTTTTTTTTTTTTAAGATTTTATTTATTTATTTGACAGAGAGATCACAAGTAGGCAGAGAAGCAAACAGAGAGATAGGAGGAAGCAGAGAGAGAGGAGGAAGCAGGCTCCCTGCTAAGCAGAGAGCCCAATGGGGGTCTGGATCCCAGGACCCTGGGATCATGACCTGAGCCAAAGGCAGAGGCTTAACCCACTGAGTCACCCAGGTACCCCAGTTGCACCCTTCTTATTCTTCAAACTATCATTTCTTTTTTTTATCCCCAGAGTATTTTTTTAACAAATGAAATACAGAATCTTTTCAGATAGAAAAAGTGACTAGAATATGGGATTACTTGTAACCACTTGATAGTTTTTGTGTGTTATAGGTTCCCCCAAACCTCCTACTTATAATGTGGTGTCATTTTTTAAACTTTAAATTTCTTACTTGATGGAGGTAATTGTCAACAAAATTTTGTACTAAATTATATTCAAATTTTATGTCTATGTACCTGGCTTGGCAGAAAATACATTTAGTTCAATGAAATTTTTAGTTTTTAAATTTTATTTTGTTTTGCAGTTTTTTAATCGTAAGTTTTGGCTGACATGGAAGTAAAAGTGAAATTCACAACCTGTACTCTCTGTAGAGAGCATGTTTCCAGGCTACATTTTGTTCAAAGTGGTAACTATAAACATTTGTCCTTTTACTGCAAATTTATATCTATTTTTGCCACATATATATTCACTATTCTAAACATTTTAAACTTTACTTCTCTAATGGCTTTCCATGTTCTGTTTTCTGACTCAGAAAATTTTTGAATTTATATTTTCTTCTGATATCTGGTGAAAAATAATGCTATGATTAGTATTTTGTTTAAAAATTTGTAATATTATGAAAAATTATGTGTGATAAACTATTACATTTAATAGCAGTTAATTTTGTATTGATGATTTTCTGTAATAACAACATTGTTATAATCAGATTATTATATAATGATTATTATGTAATGATTATATGTATAAGTTATGTCTAAATAATACTTTGTGATTTATAATTGATAAGTTAGTATTGGTATTACATGAAGATTTGAAGTACAATGACTAATTTAAACATGTATTTAAATTGAGAACTCAGAAATTCTCTTCTAGCATAGTAAACAACAGATGACAAAAGCTGCCATTTGAAACATCAACTTATCCAGTCCAATCATACCCTAATAAGAGATTTTTAAAAAATTGAGATATTTACCAATACCTCGGTCTAAAAAGCAAAAAAATCTGCACCTTGTTTAGAAGCAGAGGTTATTTTAGATGTTGTTAGATCAATAGGTTTTTTAAGTTAATTTTTTCTAAGTAAAAGTGGAATAACATATGTTTACCATATTAGAATGAGACACCGACTGCCATCTGCCCCAAAATTGTCATAATGAGTATAGAAATTGCCCATCTTTAGAGTCAATAAACCTGTAACCATGGACTTAAAGGAGTCCATGAGGTAACTCGTATCCCTTTTCCAGAATTCATGTCGGTTGAGGTAAATTTGATCTCTTTGTCAATCCTCCCTTCTTTGTGGCATGTATTTGTAGGACTGAAAAAGATATAAATCTTGCCAGCATTAAGCATTAGAAGTTGTGTCTATGTAGTACTATTTAGGGAATATAAAGTCCATAACCTGGCAAGTTTTACTTCAATCACTGTAGCTGAAAATGTTGAAGTTTTTTGTCTGTGTTGAGGGATACTCTTTCTTTTTTCCTTTTGTCAACAAACTAGAGGGATTTGGAGTAGAGGGAAAGCCTGGTCTTTGCTTGGATGTGTGAAAGGACCAAGGTTCAAACACTGGCCCATCTGGACATGACTGCTGGATGTCTTTCACTTGTTTTCATTTGGGGTTAAAGGTGTGAGTGCACAGATGATACACAAAAGGGCCCGGGTTGGGCAAGGGATCTACCAGGAGCAAACTCTTTGACTGTGCAGGGAGTTGCCCAGGTCAATTTTATACCAAGGTACTGATTTCTTGAATATATATTGCTCAACTGAGATGATAAAAAATATGTATATATGTTAATAAACATATAAATAGTATGTATACACTTTGAGAAATATAAAGCTAGAAGGTGTTATTTATTTCACTCGTTTATAGCGCACCAGCTAGGAAAAGAAAGGTTAGGTACCTAAACAGTGGTTCTTGTTCTCAGCTTAACATTAAAATCACCTGGGTCCACATTAAAGGTAAGGATTCTTAGGCCTTCCTTCAGATATGTGGGATCAGTAGGTCTGATGTTGTGCCCTGGAATCTGTGGATTTTTGAAACTACAGAGGTGATCTGATATCCATCCAACTACTGGGTTTTCCTTTTCTTTTTCCATTCTGACTCTTCCAAATCTCTTTTGTTTTGTATCACAGAACAGGCCTGTCTCTACAGGTAGTCATTTAAAAAAACCACCAGAGGGGTGCCTGGGTGGCTCAGTGGTTAAGCATCCAACTCTTCGTTTCTGCTCAAGTCATGATCTCGGGATTGTGGGATCAAGATCGGCTTTGCCCTTGGCACTCACCTTAGTAGGGAGTCTGCTTAAAATTCCTCTCCCTCTGCTCCTCCCCACTACACACCCTCTCTACAATAATAAATAAATACATCTTTTTAAAAAATTATCAGCTATCTACCATGTACATAGCATGAGCAGCATTCTAGGAAATACATGAGCAGCATTCTAGGAAATACAAATAAGATCCAATTTTTAAAAAAGATTTTATTTATTTGTTTGACACATAGAGAGAGATTACAAGTAGGCAGAGAGACAGGCAGAGAGAAGGAGGGGAAGCAGGCTCCCTGCTGAGCAGAGAGCCCGATGCAGGGCTCCATCCCAGGACCCTGAGATCATGACCTGAGCGGAAGGCAGAGGCTTAAACCACTGAGCCACCCAGGTGCCCCAAGATCCAGTTTTTTAAAAATTGTAGTTGACATGCATTGTTACATTACTTTCAGGTGTATAACATACTGATTTGACAACTCCATATATTATGCTGTGCTCACCACAAGGGCAGCTGCCATCTGTCACCATGTAACACTAGTACAATACCAGTGACTGCATCTCCTAAGTTGTACCTGTTATCCTTGTGACTATTCATTCCATAACTGGAAGCTGGTACCTCATACTCCCCTTTACCCACTTCGCCCACCACCACACCATCTTCTTTTCTGCAACCACAAGTTTATTCTATTTATGGTATGTCTTTAGTTTTATTTTTTTGTGGATTTTTAAAATTATTATTTTTTAAAAAATTCTTCTTATTATTTTTTAAAAAGATTTATGAAATTTATTTATTTGAGAGAGAGAGGGAAAGAGAGAACAAACAGGAGGAGCAGCAGACAGAGAGGGAGAAGCAGGCTCCTCCTTGAGCAGGGATCTCAGCATTGGGACTCAGTCCCAGGATTCTGGGATCATGATCTGAGCCGAAGGCAGATGCTTAACCAATTGATCCACCCTCTTTGTATTTTTTAAATCCGGTAGAGTTAAGATACACTGTTATATTCATTTTAGGTGTACAACATAGTGATTCAACACTTCCATACATCACCCAGTGCTCATCACAAGTGCCTTCTTTAGTCCCTATCACCTACTTAACCTCTCCTCCTCAACTCCACTCTGGAAACCATCAGTTTGTTCTCTATAGTTAAGAGACTGTTTGTTGGTTTGCTTCCCTGTCTCTTTTTTTTTTTTTCCTTTATTTGTTTGTTTTGTTTCTTAAATTCTACATATGAATGAAATCATATGGTATTGTCTTTCTGTGATTTATTTCCCTTAGTGTAGTACCCTCTAGGTCCATCCATGTTGTTGCAAAGAAAATCTCATTCAAAATCCAGTTCTTGAGGAGGTTAGAATCTGGTAGGAGAGATCAAAGATAACCTGTAAATGGTAAGGCTATAGGCAAAATTGTTATACTACCTGTTCCATTCGCAAGAAACTGATGGTGCTTCTCCAGGTCATGGTTGTTTTAACCTATGCACAGTGTCATTGGTAGGGCTTCCTAGCTGGCATTCAGAGATGAAGGGCAGGTGAAGTATTATTTGCAGGCTCAGGACATTGAATATAGTAATTCTTGGTCTTATGAAAAAGATAGGAATAATTAAAAATTCCTACCCTGAGTTCATATAGAGAACTATATTTTAAGATTTAATATTTCATGGAGGTTTACTGTGCGCCCTTTCCTTATTGTTGTGGATATATTATCTACATTTATGTAAAAATATAAAAGTGCTATTTTCAGAACTGATCTATAATTTATAAGGAACATAATCATAATTATAGATACTAACATATTATTATTTTTTTTGTTCTACATTCATTGTGTTAGAATGATAGATTAATGCTTATGATAATTCCTTCCTTATTTCTCCACAACTGACTTATCACTTGTCTGACCCAACTTCCCTGCACACCATTGTTCTATTTTCTCTGTATCTTTCACTTCACAGAGGAACAATGGAATATGTTACTCAGTTATTCATTTGCAGGCTTCTAAGATGCCATACTCTATAATTAATCACCATCACAAATATCCTCATATATATGCTTTATACATATGTACTCTTTCTGGGTCACTGAACTATTAAAACAGCTTATTCTAAGCATTGTTGCAAATCACAGCCTATGGTTACAAGATAGTTAGTAAAATGCATAAGATAAGCATAGATTTGCAAGGTATTTTTCAGTCAGGTGCAAACATTGGAGAACCTTTGAGGTAATATATATGCTAACAGGATCAAAATTAACCGTTTTGTATTATGTTTAATAAATAGTAACTCTTCTTATGTATTTATAAAATAGTTTTAAAATAAAATTGGTGAAAAGGTGGGACTCTTTTTCTCCACACAGTGAAGTTTGTAGCATATAAACTCTAGATAGAAAATTTCACCTTTCACTAAGGTCAAGCAACTTACCACATATTAACCAATTAAGTGAAGTATCTTCCCTCTAACTGTATTTCTCTTGATCTGAAAATAGATGGATTTCTCAAAAGGTGGGGAGTTATAAGTAAATATATCTTCTTATACTTTAGGGAGAGTTGTATCCCCCTGGAGATGAGGACCCTCTATTCCTTTTTTCCCCATTAGTTTAATGGCACTGATCATAACATAGAATAGAGTTTATTTTCTTCCAGTTAGGATGAAAAAACTACCAGTATGATACTTGGGATTCAACCCAGCCCAAAAATGCCAACTCTAGAGCAAGGATGTAGCCAGAAATTGAAATCAGAGTAAAATAATCAGATCAGTATCAGAAACATGGGAATCAGAACTTCAGCTAGGCAAAAGTGCCAGAAAAATTGATGTTAAGAAACATAGCTTGTTTGAGGTTTGCTCATACATTTACTCATCCATCCACTCATTTGGGAAACATCTATGGATCAGTGTGCAAGGTCCTTCCCTTTAAGGGACTCAAATTGAGGGGTGTAGGAGGTATGGGGGGGTGGAGGCAGACAATGTTTTTATTTGATTGGAATCCCTGTAAGAATATTAATACATAGTACTATATAAAATGGGAACCCAGGGGCTAAAGAAAGCTGCCATGAAGAAGCAAAGACTGAATGGAGCTTAAAGGATAACCAGGAATTGTTAGAACAGAATAATGAACAAAAGCATGAAGTCTGGACTACATTTCCAAGCTGGACTTAGTTCAGTTAAGATGGGAGGCCAGATGGTAGGGTGGCATGGAATGTTCATGAACATAGTGAGGGACAGAGCTCGAAGACTGGGAAAACAGGTGGAGACAGTTCAAATCCCAGGTTCACTTTTTATTAGCTACATTATCTGGAACATACCAACTTATTTGAGCCTCAGTTTCATAAATAAATATGTCATAGTAAAATAATAATGAATACTAACACCTACCTAGCAATGGTGTTGGGAGAAGTAATCTTAGAATTCTAGTATTATTGAATTGATGACTTCATCCACATAACTAGCTAAGCAGTAATAGTTCAGAGCTCCTTTGTGTTGTTTTTGGAGTTTATTATGAGTTATTCCCTAATGTGCAAATTTTGATATTTATTTGTCATGCAGTCAGGATTCCCATTAATAGTGTTCCCATACATTCCATAGCATTTTTGTAAAGAATTTGATCTAGGTTTCATATTCTGAAAAAGGAGGTGGGGGGTGAATTTTTATGAAATAACGAAAACCAAAACCAAAAATAGTGTATCTTGGAAGAAATGAATTGACTTTGTCACTAGAGGGATACCGTGCCAGGTTTTGAAACTTGCCCCAGCTTTCACAGAGATAATTTTTTTCTTTCCCTTGGCATCTCAGGAGAAATGATGATGTAGGAAAAGGCCCTGAGAAAATGGTACTGGAGCATTTTTCTCTTCTCTTCTCTTTTTCCCCTCCTCTCCCCTTTACTCCCCTCCCCTCCTCTTCTCTCCTTTCCTCTCCTCTCCTTTTCCTTAACTAAGTGTGTTCTCTGTGGTGGAGGATAAACCTTAGGGGATACAGACACCAAGACAGCCTAGGTGACAACCAGTGGTTTGAATTCACTTCCCTTGAGTTTGTGGCAGTGTCATACAAAGTCTTGGAAGCATCACATGGGGCCAAGACTTCAGAGGGGTGGAAGTCCAAGGGGAATTGAGTGTCTTCTGATGGCAGCCATCTGCATTTTCTCACTGGAATTTTTAGTGACCATAGACAGTCTATGAATATGCACATATATACACATATATGCATATATATATGAATATGCATATATATACATATATATATTTTTTCTATTATATATTTTTCCACTAATTACATTTCACTATGTAATCTTGAATCATAAGCACCCGGGAAGAAGTGAGGGTGACCTGTCTTGACCATTCTGGAGAAGGAGAAAGCCAAGGAGTACTAGGGAGAAATATGCCTCTCAAAAATAATATTGTATGATCTAATTACCCAAGGAACTAACTCATAGAGGGTGTGCTGACACAGTTGTTAGAATTATGTTCAGTTAATTATACTTCTTATCAAACAGAACGTCAAGCTTAGAACTTGGCTAATGGCAAGGCTATTTAACTTTTTAACTCTAATCTAGCAGTTCATATATTTTACTTTATAGAGAATACTTGGAATAAAAAATAATTTTATTTAGGAAAATTAAGAATTAATATCAGCATGGAATATAATTGGTCATGAAGCTGTTTTAAAAAATAATTTCAGGCATACTATAGATATTAAATGCTTCTAACTGTATAGTTTATAAATATCAAATTCTAAACCTCTTACCAAATGCCAACTTATATTTAACAACTTGGCTATTGCCTTTCTAAAAGTCCTTTCTAGAGTGCTTGTGAATTCCATTAATATAAAGTTCAGAAGATTCAAATTATACTATGTACGGCTGAACTAGATGTTTCTAGAAAACTAGTGGAAATTCTTTAAGAGTATCTTTTTCTGATTATAAAAATGAATGCGTGATAAAGAAATTTTAAATCCTCTGTAATTTCTTCACTAAGTGATAACCACTATAGACATGTTAAGCTATTTTCTTTTAGTCCTTATTCCATGAAAATTTTTTTAGGAAGTTGAAATCATTCTGTATGTACAGTTTTATATTCTGATCACATCTTTCCCCCAGAGAACATGCTTTGGTGTTTCTATACTCAATGCTTTCTACAAATGGAGCACATTTCATACTCTCATTTTAAGCACAAAATCACTCTACTCTATATTCTTTTTTAAACTCCATAGTTACTCATCCTTTTATCATTAAAAAAAATCTTTTAAGTATAATATTAATGGGTATATGATATTTTATCACAGGGATATATCCAACTTACTCTACAAACTCGATGTTGTTAGCTATTTAGTTGTGTCCAATAAATAATTTTGTAATTACTATCTCTATTCATTACATTTTAGCCACATTTCATTGTATTTAATAAGAATCTTCAGCATAGAAGAGATAATCATACTTTAAAATAAAAATTAGGGGCACCTGGGTGACTCAGTGGCTTAAGACTCTGCCTTTGGCTCAGGTCATGATCTCAGGGTTTTGGGATCAAGCCCCGCATCAGGCCCTCTGCTCATTAGGGAGCCTGCTTCCCCCCTCTCTCTGCCTGCCTCTCTGCCTACTTGTGATCTCTGTCAAATAAATAAATAAAATCTTAAAAAAAATAAAAATTATAAACCACTAATAGTAGAAATACCAAAAGTATAAGAATTAATGTGACATGTACTTTCTTAGGACATTCATATTTTTTTCATGTCAGGAATTGAATATAGGTTTTAAATGTTTCCCACAGTAATGACTCAGATTCAGCCCTCTAGGCATAGACCTTGGGTTCCCTGGTGGTGTATGCTGAGATGGAGTTTGGGGATATATTTACTAGGGATCAGTATCTCTGAAATGAAGAAGGAGAAAGCAGGATTGAGGCAAAGGGAGAACTGCAAAGCAGGCCTTATAAATCTCAGTTAGTCTAGCAAGGAATTTATGTTTTTTCTTTGTTCAGTCACCAGACCTATGGGATGCCTCCAAAAGGGTGATTGTGGAGGAGGCCACTCGTGCAGCTGAGGCAGACCCTGAAGGACCCTGATAATGGGCTGCTATGTTGTCCCCACACTTTCTATAGCTGGGTGGCAAATCTTGCCTACATGGGAGATATGGATGATGTGTCTGGGTTTTCCACACTGGGAAATTTATCAGTGTGCTATAAGATTGGGTTAATACTGTTTTAAAAAAATATCAAATATTGAATGTTTCTTTGATAAAAGTCTGATTAATTAATTAAATTGATATTTTATTATTAATAATTTTATTATTTTATAATTTTGTAATTGTATAATTACTTAAAACTCTAGTTAAATAAAATTGATCTTTTCGTAGCATGATAAGAACACATATTTCAAGCTATAATCCAGGATCATAATTTATAAGGAAATATTAGAAACAGTTTCTATTAAAGTCAGAATGCCCACTACCATCAGAATTATATGATAGTTCTCTGGAAATTCCATCAATGCAATGAAGACAAAGAAAGAGTAAAAGTTTTAAGTAAAGGAGAGAAAAGAAAGTATTATCATTAGTGGCATGTGAATAGGGTTTTTTAAATCTAGAAAACCCAAGAAAAATAAAAATGATTAAAACAGAGGTGTCTGAGTGGTTCATTCGGTAAAGCATTTAAGTGTTTGCCTTCAGCTCAGGTCATGATCCTAGGGTCCTGGCATCCAGCCCCTCATCTGGCTCCCTGCTCAGCAGGGAGCTTGCTTCTCCCTCCCCTTCTGTCTGCTGCTCTGCCTGCTTATGTTCTGTATCTTTGTCAAGTAAATAAATAAAATTTATTTTATTTTTATTTATTATTTTTTTTATTATTTTCTACTATTATTCAGTAGAGAATTTGATTATAAATTAATATATAAAATTTAGTAGCTTTCCTATATATTAGGGGTTGGCATACTTTCTCTGTAAAGGAATAGACAGTAAATATTTTAGACTGTGGCCATTCAGTGTATTGCAATTCTTCAACACTGCTGTTGCAGCATGAAAGCAGCTATAGACAAGGTGAAAACATAGGACATGGCTACGTTCCAATAAACTTTATCCAAAAAACAGGCAGCAGACCTGATTTGGTTAATGTTGGTAGGTGGCTGACTTTTGCTATATACATAAAAAAAATTTTTTTTGAGAAATTACAATGGAAGAAGAACTCTTATTCACAACAGCAAACAAAATGAGTAAAATATTATAATCTTGATTAAAAATGTGGAGGACGGGGGCACCTGGGTGGCTCAGTGGGTTAAGCCTCTGCCTTCGGCTTGGGTCATGATCCCAGGGTTCTAGGATGGAGCCCCGCATGGAATCGAGCCCCACATCAGGTTCTCTGCTCAGCGGGGAGCCTGCTTCCTCCTCTCTCTCTGCCTGCCTCTCTGCCTACTTGTGATCTCTCTGTCAAATAAATAAATTAAATCCTTAAAAAAAACTGTGCAGGACATTAGAGAAGAAGGACATAAAAGAAATTTCTTATTTTTTCTAGAAACTTATTTCTTTATTTTAGAGAGAAGAGCATGGGCAGGAGGGGTGGAGGGTGAGAAAGGATCTCAAGCAAACTCTGTGCTGAGCACAGAGCCCCACGCAGGGCTCTGTCTCTGGACCCCGAGATCATGACCTGAGTTGAGACTCAGAATCAGTCATTTAATTGAATGTGCCAACCAAATGCACCCAAGTGTCCCTCTTAAAGAAATTTAGGCGGGGGTGCCTGGGTGGCTCAGTGGGTGAAAGCCTCTGCCTTCAGCTGGAGTCATGATCCCTGGGTCCTGGAATCGAGCCCCATGTCGGGCTCTCTGCTCAGCGGGGACCCTGCTTCCTCCTCTCTCTCTGCCTGCTTCCCTGCCTACTTGTGATCCCTGTCTATCAAATAAATAAATAAAATCTTTTTAAAAAAAAAGAAATTTAGGCGAAGAGATAATATTTGACATTATGAGAGAAGTTAGACATTTTTTTCATATGCTCACTGACTGTAGGTATTTTTTTTCTAAATTGCTTTTTTATACCTCATTTTCAGTGTACTTGATTGCTCTCTTACTGATTTATGTGAGCTCTTTATTAGTTGTGGAAACCATCTCTAGGTCTGTCATTTCCTTGCAAATTGGGTTTCTCAGTATATGAAGAAATTATATATATTTTTCTGAGTTTAAGGTTTTGTGTACTTCTTAGAAATGTCAGTTCTTTATGTCACTCAGGACTGTGAAAAAAGACACCTTCTGTGAAGCTTTTCTTAATTACCTACCTAAAATTGTAGTATTTTTAATCATTATTTAGATAAGGAAACTAAAGATCAGAGAAAATAAATAACTGGCCCACGATTACAAAGCTAGTGGATGGTTGAACATGGAGCCAGGATTTAACCTCAACATTGTGACCACAAAGCCAGTATTCTCTATATTACCTTGTCCTATTCTGGCCTCACCCACCTCCCATGGATAGTGCTGGAAGAGAAACAGGTTCCTAAAAGATCCATCATGAAGGACATAGAGATTTCTGGTAGTAGATATTTCATGCTTATCAGTTTGACCAACAGTTATTTTACTTGGAGTTTTTGGAATTATATTACCATCATGTACAAAACCTTTGTTATTGACTATTTTTATGAGTATTAATGCACTTTCATTTTTAGGACCCATCATGGAAATTGACATTATTATGTATAATTATTATTATTACTTGCCTTAGGAAAGTTGATTCCTAGCTATGATTCCTAACTGGATTTAATGATGAATCCCCATAAGTATACTATTTATTATTCAGAACATTATTTCGTAGCAGAACCACGATTTTCAGTAATTAAGAGTTTCTATGAAATGGAATGAATTTTCAGATTTAGGAAAAATAAAAGGCTGATTAATGACATATTCTTGCTAAATGTCATGAAAACAAAACATATGCTTCTGTCAGTAAATCAAAATAACTGGTAGTCCAGGAAGAATGCATAATCAGAAGAGTAGGTAATATGCTAACTCATTTTTGTACCTGAGTTAATAGAGGAATGATTAATCTTTGCTGACCATAGGAATTATATTATTTGACTTGAAAGTTTGAGGTTTAAGAGTTCTACTCAGCATGTCTCATTTGCAATAAATTCATGGTTCAAAAGTAGAAAAACTAAAATATAACATTTGATTTTAAATAAATGGTGAAGATATAAGAAAGGAGGATCAATTTGAACTTGATTCCAGGTAGATCCTCCTTTGAGAATGTTCGTAAGTTTATGTTTTGGAGAAGAGACACACAACTTGGCACAAGTGATTATTGTTAATGCCGTCAAATACTGTAACTGCTATTAACTGTTTTTTCAACTTACAAAATCAACCTATAGGCAAACACCAAAGACTTTATTCTGGCACATCTGTCAAGTTATCAGACTTGACAATATAGAAGTAAAATTTAAGAAGTGGAGAGAAGGATGCAGGTGATAACGTGGTCATTTACAAAGAGGGAATATAGATAACCAATAGTGGGATCAATATTAGTGATATAACTATTGGGAAAGGAGGGAAAAAGAGAAGGTTGTTACAGATGAACTAGATCTTCATGTAACATTGCAGAAATCAACAGATAACACTAAAGCCGATTATTCCAGAAGAACTAAGTACATGTGGCTTTTAACTGATCCCTTAATGTTCATCATCCCTTTCTACACAATAAAATAAACCTGGGTACAAGACTGCCCAGCTAAAAACTACATTTTCTTGCAGCTAGGTACAGCCAACAGTAGGCTGAGATGCAGTATTGTACAATCTCTAGATCATGTCCTTAAAATAAAGAAGCATGTCTTGCCTTCTCTTTCTTCACCTTCCCTAGGCTGGAGTGCAGTTGAAGTACAGTATGTCAAGCCTGTAGAAAAGGGCCACATCCTCCACAAGGAGGCCAGAGTTTATATCGCTGCATTTTTTGAGTTCCATATTAGAACAGCCTGTATCCTAATCGAACGAATAATTGTTTAGAGACATGAAGACATGTAAGACTCAAAACAGAAATGATTAAAGGTTGTTTTTTGGAAAGTAGAATCAAGTGTGGGGTGGTGGTTGGATTGGAGATAAACATAACATTTCATTGTAAATATTTCTATGCTATTTAATTTTTAAGCATGTGCATGAGTTGATTTAAAAAAAACCCAGAAGTTATTCTCATTAAAGAAAAACAGAACATATACAGTGTAAAATGAAAACAGATAACATATTCTCTCACCTCTCTAGGAAAACATTTTGGTGATTTATTTCAAACTGTTTTTCTACGTGTAGTTTTTTGTTGATGTGACTGAAAGTTTACATTTGAAGTTTGGACAGAGGAAAGGAACTCCACCCAGGGACTAAAATGAAATATTTGGAGAATTAATGGATAAACTAAGAAAA
This sequence comes from Mustela lutreola, assembly GCF_030435805.1. Classification (NCBI taxonomy): domain Eukaryota; kingdom Metazoa; phylum Chordata; class Mammalia; order Carnivora; family Mustelidae; genus Mustela; species Mustela lutreola. The sequence continues at coordinate 44,311,234 of NC_081303.1, forward strand.
CTCAGTATCAAGAAAGCCAGGAGATGACAAAAGCTTCAGTAAAGAACAGGTTGGTTAATGTCTTCAAACATAGTAGAAAAATCAGTAAGTTGAGATCTGACAATAGTTTAATTGAATTTGGCCTCTTCGGTCATTGATGATCTACAAGAGGGCTATCAACAGAGTAAATGTGATAGGAAAGAGTCGAGCTAGAAACAAAGTTAGAGTATTTCAGGATAAGGAAGAAAGTCTGTGTGTCTGGAACTCAGTGAGCAAATGGAAAATAGTAGGAAAAAAGAGTTTGGAGAGGTAGGCCGGGTATCAGATCATGCAGGGTCTTGTGGGCCATGGAGAAATCTATAGATTTTACTCTGCATATTAATTTAGAATATTTATTCTTGTATGTATGTATTATTTTATTTTATTTTTTTAAGATTTTATTTATTTATTTGACAGAGAGATCACAAGTAGGCAGAGAGGCAGACAGAGGGAGAGGGGGAAGCAGGCTCCCCGCTGAGCAGAGAGCCCAATGTGGGGCTCAGTCTCAGGATGCTGGGATCATGAGCTGAGCCGAAGGCAGAGGCTTAACCCACTGAACCACCCAGGTTCCCCTGTATGTATTATTTTAAATGGGCATTTGACTCCTTTGTGAAGAATGAAACCTAAGAGATAAAATAAAAAGCAATGGAACCAGGTAGAAGGCTTTTGTGGTCCTGGCAGGAATTAATAGTGGCTCAGACCTGAGTAGTAATGGTAGAAGTGATGAGTAAGTTTGGGTTTTGGATGTTTCAAGTTTGGTGCTAAGAGACAGTGAACGATAGGATGTGAGGTGTGAGGACCTGGAAGAGCTACTGGGAAAATGGGAAGGAAACAATTCTCAATGATAAGTAACTTTTATGGAGGAGTAGGTTTTAGGTAGGAAATCAAAAATTCTGTTTTAGACATACTGTTTCAAATATCTATTATACATTTAAGTGGAGATGTTAAGTAACAAGATATAATAAGTCTAAAGCTTGAAGAGAATTTAGAAATATATGTATATATCTTAGGATCATCAATATGTAAGTTGTTCCTAAAATCAAATGGTTGGATGACATCACACAAGGGGTGGGGAAGATAATAAAGGGCTCCTAGGTAATGCACCACATAAAGATCAAGAAGTAGAGCTGAACCTGGAGAAAGAGTGGTCAGAAGGTAAGGGAGAAAACCAGAAGAACATGGTCTGAAATCTAAGTGAGGAAGTGATTGAAGGAGTATGCTGTAGAGTACATGTGTGTCTCCATGAAATTCTTTTCTTTTCTTTTTTTTTTTTTTTTAAGATTTTATTTATTTATTTGACTGACAGAGATCACAAGTAGGCAGAGAGCAGGCAGAGAGAGAGGCGGGGTGGAGGGAAGCAGGCTCCCTGCTGAGCAGAGAGCCCAATGCAGGGCTAGATTCCAGGACCCTGGGATCATGACCTGAGCCGAAGGCAGAGGCTTTAACCCACTGAGCCACCCAGGAGCCCCTGGATGAAATTCTTATGTTGACATCTAATACCCAGTGTGTTGGTATTTGGCAGTGGAGCCATTCGAAAGTGATGAGATTATAAGAGTGGAGCCCTCATGAATGGGATTAGTGCCCTTATAAAAGAGATCCCAGAAAGTTTTCTCTGCCATTTGATGACATAGCAAGAAGGACCATCTATGAAGCAAGAAGCATGTCCTCAACAAACCCAACCATGTTGATCACTTGATCTTGAACTTCCCATTCTTTGGAACCATGCAGAATAAATTTCTGTTGTTTATAAGCCACCTAGTCCATAGTAGTTTGTTACAGCATCCTGAGCAGACTAATAGCGGGTGATTGTGTAAAATGCTGCTGAGAGGGCAAGTATGAAGAGTGCTGAGAACTGACTCTTGGGTATGTCATTGCACAGGTCAGTTGTAATGAGGGTAGGTAGAGACACTGGTCAGAATGATTTAAAGAGAATGGAGGGTACCTTTATTATTTTTTTATTTTTTTAAAGATTTTTATTTTTACTTCTTTAAATTTATTTGTCACAGGGAGAGAAAGAGAAAGCACACAGGCAGGCAGAGTGGCAGGCAAAGAGAGAAGCAGGATCCCTACCGAGCAAGGAGCCTGATGTGGGACTTGATCCCAGGACACTGAGCCGAAGGCCAGGCATGTCTGAGCCACCCAGGCATCCCTTTGAGGGTACCTTTAGATGAGAGAGATGTGACTATATTTGTCCATAGGATTTAAGATCGAAGCATAAATTTGTAGGTAAATTTGCTCAAGCAAGGACCTGGTGGGGATTATAATAAATCAGTTCAAAAGAGCAGGTGGAAACTTTGCCTTTAAAAAAGGACATTTCGGGGCACCTAGGTGGCTCAGTGGGGTAAGCCTCTGCCTTTGGCTTAGGTCATGATCTCAGGGTCCTGGGATCAAGCCCTGCATCAGGCTCTCTGCTCAGCGGGAAGCCTGCTTCCCCCCTCTCTGCCTGCCTCTCTGCCTGCTTGTGATCTCTCTCTCTCTCTGTGTCAAATGAATTAATAAAATCTTAAAAAAAAAAAGGACATTTCATCCTCCAAGATCAAAGGAAAAGGGGAAATTTGAGGAAAGAAGTTTATCTCATCATTAATGAATTAGTTTACAAAGTAGTATTTTAAAAGAGTATGTCCATGGGCTTAACAAGGAAAACAGTTTGAAAGAATTGACCTGGTGATTTCTATAGGAGACAAACTGAGGGTTCACCAACGTGTTCTGTGCACATTTTGTTTTTTTAATTTTTTATTTTTTATAAACATATTTTTATCCCCAGGGGTACAGGTCTATGAATCGCCAGGTTTACACACTTCACAGCACTCACCAAAGCACATACCCTCCCCAATGTCCATAACCCCACCCCCCTTCTCCCAACCCCCCTCCCCCCAGCAACCCTCAGTTTGTTTTGTGAGATTAAGAGTGACTCATGGTTTGTCTCCCTCCCAATCCCATCTTGTTTCATTGATTCTTCTCCTACCCACTTAAGCCCCCGTGTTGCATCACCACTTCCTCATATCAGGGAGATCAAATGAGAGTTGTCTTTCTCCGCTTGACTTATTTCTTCACTAAGCATGATATGCTCTAGTTCCATCCATGTTGTCGCAAATGGCAAGATTTCATTTCTTTTGATGGCTGCATAGTATTCCATTGTGGACCACATCTTCTTGGTCCATTCATCTGTTGACGGACATCTAGGTTCTTTCCATAGTTTGGCTATTGTGGACATTGCTGCTATAAACATTCGGGTGCACGTGCCCCTTCGGATCACTATGTTTGTATCTTTAGGGTAAATACCCAGTAGTGCAATTGCTGGGTCATAGGGCAGTTCTATTTTCAACATTTTGAGGAACCTCCATGCTGTTTTCCAGAGTGGTTGCACCAGCTTGCATTCCCACCAACAGTGTAGGAGGGTTCCCCTTTCTCTGCATCCTCGCCAGCAACTGTCATTTCCTGACTTGTTGATTTTAGCCATTCCGACTGGTGTGAGGTGATATCTCATTGTGGTTTTGATTTGTATTTCCCTGATGCCGAGTGATATGGAGCACTTTTTCATGTGTCTGTTGGCCATCTGGATGTCTTCTTTGCAGAAATGTCTGTTCATGTCCTCTGCCCATTTCTTGATTGGATTATTTGTTCTTTGGGTGTTGAGTTTGCTAAGTTCTTTATAGATTTTGGACACTAGTCCTTTATCTGATATGTCGTTTGCAAATATCTTCTCCCATTCTGTCAGTTGTCTTTTGATTTTGTTAACTGTTTCCTTTGCTGTGCAGAAGCTTTTGATCTTGATGAAATCCCAAAAGTTCATTTTTGCCCTTGCTTCCCTTGCCTTTGGTGATGTTCCTAGGAAGATGTTGCTGTGGTTGAGGTCGAAGAGGTTGCTGCCTGTGTTCTCCTCAAGGATTTTGATGGATTCCTTTCGCACATTGAGGTCCTTCATCCATTTTGAGTCTATTTTCGTGTGTGGTGTAAGGAAATGGTCAAATTTCATTTTTCTGCATGTGGCTGTCCAATTTTCCCAGCACCATTTATTGAAGAGGCTGTCTTTTTTCCATTGGACATTCATTCCTGCTTTGTCAAAGATTAGTTGACCATAGAGTTGAGGGTCTATTTCTGGGCTCTCTATTCTGTTTCATTGATCTATGTGTCTGTTTTTGTGCCAGTACCATGCTGTCTTGATGATGACAGCTTTGTAATAGAGCTTGAAGTCCGGAATTGTGATGCCACCAACGTTGGCTTTCTTTTTCAATATCCCTTTGACTATTCAAGGTCTTTTCTGGTTCCATATAAATTTTAGAATTATTTGTTCCATTTCTTTGAAAAAGATGGATGGTACTTTGATAGGAATTGCATTAAATGTGTAGATTGCTTTAGGTAGCATAGACATTTTCACAATATTTATTCTTCCAATCCAGGAGCATGGAACATTTTTCCATTTCTTTGTGTCTTCCTCAATTTCTTTCATGAGTACTTTATAGTTTTCTGAGTATAGATTCTGTGCCTCTTTGGTTAGGTTTATTCCTAGGTATCTTATGGTTTGGGGTGCAATTGTAAATGGGATGGACTCCTTAATTTCTCTTTCTTCTGTCTTGTTGTTGGTGTAGAGAAATGCAACTGATTTCTGTGCATTGATTTTATATCCTGACATTTTACTGAATTCCTGTACAAGTTCTAGCAGTTTTGGAGTGGATTCTTTTGGGTTTTCCACATATAGTATCATATCATCTGCGAAGAGTGATAATTTGACTTCTTTGTCCTGTGTACTTTGATAAGATTATCCGTCATGGATATGTAACCAGCTGGATCATGGGAACTGATCCAGTAACTCCTAGCAGCTTAGAATTGGGAACATAAATAAAGACAGTTGGGTTAGTTCAGGTTATTTTATTTTGCTAGTATTTCCATTTCAGAATGTTTAGGGTAAAAGTAGCTTTGATGTTTTCTATTTCATAGATATAGTTATACTGAATAGCATGTTCACTAGTGGGTCAAATAAATTTGACACACAGCAATAATAATAAGTGTGCCTTCCTTTTTATTTATATAATGATTTCTGCTTTTTTCCTCACAGAAACTCAGTACATTTATATGAGTCTTGCTCAAATTTATCTGTTTTTTCCCTGCAGAAAAGGAAATACTCAAGGAATTTCTTTGACTGATTTATTTGATAAAATTAATAAATAAGAAAATAAAATGGAAACACATGCAAAATATATTTAAAATGTGTATTAAATCTGCTCAGCCATTGTAATTGGACTCATTGACTATTTCTGCCCTGATTATTTTGGACACAAGCTGCATGGGCCTGTATTTGGTTCATAAAATACTGAAGGAATGGATTGTGATGTTTTCATATTTTCTTCTGTTTTCTGACTACAGAATTGACAGTGATTCTTTGTGACAGGAAGGGTTTAGCTCTAACCCTGTGGCAGCCTGGTAGGGGCCAGTGGAGGCTGGTGATTTAGTTGTAATTATACTAGAAAATCTTGGCATGTTTTCTCTTTATAGCATGAAAGAATAATCTCAGAAATGTAGCCACAGTTGCTGAAATGGGTTCAGAATCTGATAAGAAGGTTTTTGTTTTGTTTTGTTTTTGTTTCTCACAGTTTTTTTTTTAAAGTTTTAAAGATTTTATTTTATTTTTTAATTTATTTGACAGACAGAAATCACAAGTAGGCAGAGAGGCAGGCAGAGAGAGAGGAGGAAGCAGGCTCCCTACTTAGCAGAGAGCCTGATATGGGGCTCCATCCTAGGACCCTGGGATCATGACCCGCGCCAAAGGCAGAGGCTTTAACCCACTGAGCCACCCTGGCGCCCCTCTCACAGCTTTTGATTGAGCTTCAGATTCCCTTCCAACCAAGGTTATTTGTACTGAATTTCCCCAACCTATTCATACCTGAACATAACAAGGAACCTAAGGGCAGTTAAAAATATAATTAAAAATATAAAATAAATAAATATATAAAATATATAAAAATATAATTTCATCATACCAAGACCACTAAAGAGCTTTCTGTTATATTCTTTTCTCATACTCTCCTGCATGACCTTTTTTTTTTTTTTTTTTTTTTTAAAGCTCTGTAAAGGGCTTAAACAAAGTAAAACAAATGCAGTTTAAAAAATAACCAAATGAGTTCTAGGTATACCTGCTGCTCTAGTAGTCCCTGCAAAACTTCAAGAATCCAAAGGGTCCTGAAAATACCCATTTGGAAATCACATTACCTACTAATTCTAGCTTATGTCAGTGTAACCAGGGATATCTTATTACTAGAAGACACATTTCTATTTTCTGTGTCATATCTTTTCTGGTCCTAAAACACAATTTCGCAGAAACCTAATGGCATCTTTTCCAAGGTAATTACCCAAGTAGCTAAAATTACACAAGGCAAGTGACAATCTTCCTTTTTCTTTTACAAACTTGTTAAACCCATTCATATCGTACTGGTCCCCAGAATTAGACAGGGAGCTTGGGGTCTCTGCATACACTTGGGTGGGGTTAGGGAGGAATTGGTCCTGATTCTTCATTTTCAGAGGAAATGATGAGAATCAGAAGCACGGAAAAGCCTTGGGTTTCATTACCACATTGAAGTAATGCATTTGTATGCTGGTTGTACCTAAGACTGCAGAGTTTAAGAACAGTGGCACTATTCCATGAAAGATGAAATAAGGAATTTTATGATATGAAAACTATAAACCAACAACATATACATGAAGCCTATTTCAGACCTCCCTATGAACACAGGGACCGCATATTTGCAGTCTCTCTTAGCCCGGGCACTGGTGGAGAGGAGTGACTCAATTATTGTTTGTTTAAATAAAACTTAAATAAAAATTTGTGAATGCATTATTTGGGTAATTAGATTTAGCACATTCCTAAATTTTTGAGACTTAAGTCATAAGCCACTAGTTCAACCATCTGTCTGATCCAGTTTCACATTATGGTCTTAAAGCTGCATGCCAGACCTATTAGCAAAGATAATAAAATTGAAAATTTTTTGAGCTGGAGGGGACTTAAAATTTGATTCTAAGATTGAGCATTGCTTGACTCATCAAGATATTATAAACATCTGTGAATTCAGTGAGAGATCTCAAAGGAGCCTCGAAAAATGTGTAAAGAGAAGGCTTAATAGCCTCCTAAGCCCTGAAAATTATTCACGTTGGTGAAATTTTGCTTTGGGCTTTGGGCAAATGCTCTCTCTTCTCTTTTCTTTCTGATTTACTGGCAATTTTAACACTTCAGCTGAAAGTAGTCATAACACACTGTTAACCACATTTCCAAACTGTTTAACTTTTGCTGTAACTTTCAATCTACTCTTAAGCACAGTAATGCCAGGAAGTAAGAGGGCGGTCTCTAAAACATTAAATGTGGCAAAGAAATAGATATTAAAAGGAAAAAAAAGAAAATGCTCGAGATGTATTTCACTTATATTAAACACATAAACACTTCCTCTGGAAAGAGGAAGAATACGTTCAGAACTGTGAGTTCTGCTCATCAGCAGTCAAATCCATGAGACAGTCTTAAGTTCCAGATTCTGCCATTGAGGATGTGGCTTTGTCTACAAGCAGTGCTTTAATCACACAGAACCTGGAAGTTCTCCCTTACACATTCTGTGCCCCTGAACATGCAGAGTTGGGTTGTGGTTGCCATGTGCTGATGGAGCAGGGAAGCTATATCACTGGTGACCTCATAACTAGAATGAAGGCTCCCAGGATGGAAGGAACCTTGGAGACCATCTAAAGCCAAACCCCTCATTCGAACTTCTCCCACTCAATGAGGGGTGGCTTTTCTAGTAAAATGACATATTTGTCCATTTCTTCTATAGTCAAAAGAGTTTTTGCTTTATGTATTTTGATGCAATGCCATTTGTCAGAAGTCTATGGCATTGGTTTGTGGGTGATAAGTTGGATCTTTAGATGATAGCCACCTGCACAATGCAAAGATTACAAAACAGAGATCCAAATAACCAGCCTAGAAGCAGAGAGATGGTGAGACATGCAAAACCAGATACAATCTTGCTTTGCTAACTATAGCGTGGAGATTTTTTTTTTTTTTTTTTTGAATTCTTGTGCCATGTCAGCTAGTTTAGGTTTTAGGCTATCACACAGAGACACAGACTCTATGTATATCCTTTTATTGCCAAGTACCTTAACTCTGTAAATAATGGGGGGTGAATATGGAGAATTTCTAGACATTGTTAGGTTCTGGGACAATTGGAATTAAAATTTTCAGAAGACAGAAAGCAAATCTAACCTTGGTTTAAATGCTGGGCAAATGTAAATGACCAACAAAAATGCAACTATGCTTTTTGGTAACTTAGAGATTAAAGTTAGACTATACATATTCCAGCCTTGCCTCTGCCATTTCTATCAAGGTCACCACTGGAGTAGCATGGACACATTAAGTCTGATGCCATGACATTGAAGAACCTAACTGTGGGCCCCTCCTAAGCAGTGCCCATGAGAGCACAAGCATGGTGCTAAGGCGTAGAGATCAAATATCTTACTAAATTACCGTAGAAAATCAGTCTCAGGCATTCTGGATGAGTTTCAAATCAGGAATAGACAGGGCTCCTTCAAACAATCTGGCGTTTGTTTCTGGCCATGAGGTGCCAAGAGACTTTGATTATTGTGCTTCATTTTATCCTGTAAAATTCTTATGGGAACACCCCCACCTGTGACAGCCCCAAGCAGTGAAGCTTATTTAAAGGGAGACTACAAGGAGATCTAATACTTATAAAATGATTAATTTTCCAGGCATTTAAAATATATTATCTTATTTAAACTTTACAAAAACTCTTGGGCGTCAAGAATCATTTTACCTATTGTGCTGATGCAGAAATTAAAACACAGAAGTGAAAGGCAGAATTCAAATCATTTTTGTTTGATAAATCAAGTCTCTTTCCACTATATTATACTGACTTCTACTCTAGCAAGCTGCATTGTCTAGCATATTGGGTGCTTCCAAAGAAAAACTGCTCTAAGATATTTTATATTCTTATTACTCTGTGCAAATGAATTGGATTTTAGAAGTCTGAGGGATAAAATTCTATGCATTCACTAAGGAAAATGACAGTTCTTTTGGATTTCTGTTGGAATCTGAGAATTCTCATTAAGGTCAAGGAAATTATCATTATTTTGCATAATGAGAAGAAAAAAAGGATTTTATAGGTATAATTTTCAAAGACAACCTTGAAAAGAGTCAAAATTATATTTTACATTTGATATTAGTATTTTATTTTGTAATCTCAAAAGAGAGCACGCCAACATATTTTTATGGTAGTCTTCAAATAGTAAAGATGTAGTGTTAAAATTCTTCCCTTTTTATGGTTTAGAAATATGAGAAAAAGAAAGGACTTCTATGAGGTCACCGGGTCAGAAACCAAATCATTAAACTGTGGTTTTAGCTCAGGGCAGAAAGATTTTTTAAAAAGAATTCAGTGTATAGATCTCCGTAAACTGTGTAATACCACATGAATGTTTGTTATTTGTGTTATTATCTCCGGGTGATGATGGAAGTCTATGTAGGATATGAATTCATTTTAAGCAGCTGTCGTACTAATGACTTGGAAAACCACCAGCTGGTCTATACAGTATCAAAGAATTATGTTTATTATGTAAGTAAACATTCTTTAATATGATTTTTTTAGCTCTTCATAAAATATCAAAAGAAGTAAAAATAAATCTAAGAAAATAGCATACCAAGTGCTAATTTCTGATAGCATTTTTTTCCCTATCTTCTCTCATCAAACTTTCAGCGCCTTCTTCTTTCCTCCTTGTCTTTCCTTTCAAAGATAGAGATGATATTAGAGATGGGAATGCAGTGGAATTATTTTTAGATTGTAGCTCTTTTGACTTTGTCTCTCCTTGGATATTCTGGGACCATCATCATCGCTGGCTGTGATTTGATGGAGGCTTCTGAGAGCTCTTTTTGATCAGTCACCCAGTTGGCTTGGGATTCCAAGACACAGCACGAAAGACCCCAGCTGTAATCTGCTTCTCACCCTTCCATTGGAGAAACAGATTTGGTCTTCATTTCCATTAGAATACTCCTCCATTTTTTTTTTCTTCTTTTTGAAGAAAATCCTTGGAGCTCCTTACAATTTTAAAACAAACTGACAAAGGACACAAGATAGAATTTGAATGGTCTGTGAAGAATTGAGAAAGAAGAGACCAAGGAAAGGTATATATAAAGAAATTTACTGACCCTCCAATTATCTCTGTGAGCTTCTGAAACCTTCTACAACCCGTTACTGTGCCTCTGTCACATAGTTGATGGTTTCTAAATGAGTAAACAAAACCCCAATTCTTGATCTGCACTTGGGAGTTCAGTTTTGCTTCCTATACGGGGATGAAATTTCTTTAGAAGATATTGACATTATTCCTATTGAACACTTAGGTAGTTCAGCATTAATGGCCTTGCTGCGGATATGGCTCCAGGGTCAAATGCTTTGTAACCTGAGTCCCTTTCTTCAGTGCAAACCTCTAAACCAGAAACCCTGCTCTCTGTCAGTTCTTCATATTTTGCCCATAAAATTTCAGTAGAGCATGAAGCCCTTTTTCCTCTTGAAAATTTCCCTTTTTTCTCTTGAAAAATACCTCCTTGTTATCTGCCATTGGGCCACTTGCTGCTGTGGGTACCTGTGTAGAACAATGATCCCGCAGTGATACTAATCACAGGAATGTGTGAATATGTTACGTTACATTACAAAGTAGAATTAAGGTTGTAGATGGAATTAAGGTTGCCAGTCACTGACTTTAAATTAGGAAGATTATTCTGGATTATTCACAGAAGCCTAATACATTTGACCCCTGACATTATGAGTTTGAACTGCATGGGTCCACTTATATGCAGATTTTTTTTTTCAATAAATGCAATTCAATACTGTAAATGAATTTTCTCTTCTAATGATTTTCTTCCTTCCTTCCTTCCTTTCTTTCTTTTTAAAAGATTTTATTCATTTATTTGACAGAGCAAGAGAGCACAGGCAAGGGGAACGGCAGAGCAGAGAGAGAAGCAGACTTCCCAGCTGAGCAGGGAGCTCAAAGCTCCATCCTAAGACCCTGAGATCCTGACTGACCTGAGCCGAAGGCAGATGCTTAACCCACTGAGCCACCTAGGTGCCTCCCTAATATTTTCTTAAAAACAATTTTCTCTATCTCACTCTAGTGTAAGAGTACAGTATATACTACATATAACACACAAAATAAGTATTAATTGACAGTTTACATTATCAGGAAGGCTTTCAGTCAACAACGGGCTATTAGTAGTTAAGTTTGGGGGAATGAAAAGTAATACTTGGATTTTCCTCTACGTGTATGGGGGAGAGGAGATGTCAGTGCCCTTAACTCTTACATTGTTCAAGGTTAATTGTACAACCACAAGAACCCTTATATGTGGAAGAAGAAACAGAAATGTCAGTGTCTGAGAGGTGAGAAAGACCGGACTGGCTCCTGTTGGGTTTGAAGAGGGAGAAAGGTGGTCTTGAGCTAAGAAATGTGGGCAGCCTCTAAAAGTTGGGGAAAGCCAGGAAACTGGTCCTTTACAGAAGGAATGCACACATCTTGTTTTAGTTCAGTGAGACCCATTTCTGACTGCTGACCTCCAGAACTATAAAATAATAAATGTGTATTGTTTTAAAACACCACCTTTGTGGTAATTTGTTACAGGAACATTCGAAAACTAATACATCCTACATGTTCTTTCATTTCTCCCCTTTGTGTTTAACCCCCTGGTGAGCCGGCCACCTCAGTGACTCTTTCCTTAGCATTATTGGAATGGCTGTGTCTGTTGGTGAGTGTGGGTCATAGTAAGTCTCTTCTGCTGTATGTTAAGGTTGTGCTTTCCATAACCATGTTACAGAAGTTGGGATCCAGAGGCTCACCATATAGAACCCATGCTTGAACCCGTGCCTCAAGTCCTAAGGCTCTGAGTCAGCCAGACTACATCTATAGCTATCCACTTAGCTACACAGACCAGCTCCCCCCGTGTGTGACCTTGGACAAAGGATGGTGCCTTTCAGAGCCCCAGTTTTTCCACCTATAAAACGAATAGTTAAACTTTCAGCAGACAGGATGCTTATGACGGTTAATAGAAAATGCCAGAAAAGTGCTTAAAACAGTACGTGGCACAAAGTGACATTTACACAAATATAATTTTTTATTATTCTCATCAATATCTGGCTCATTATTTCTCAACTGGTATCCCAGATACACGAATTTAACCAAAGACCTGGGTGAGATGCCATGGGAAATCAAGTCTGGGGTTCCCTTGTATTGTATGGATGGAGGTTTCTGTGATTTGTCCCACACCACCCACCTCCCTGGCCCACCCATAGGCAGGCAGGCTAAAGCATAGTGTTTGTGAGACTTGTGCTGCATAAGTGACCTCAGGAGCCTGATGAGTTTGACATTAGCTGGCCTCTACGTCAAAACTGGCCCTTCTGGTCTGGACGCTAAGAGCTATCTACACGTTTTGCCTTAACATCCCCTCTCTGGTTCCAGGCTGAAAAGCACAGCAAGCCCAGGCTCCTTAGAGATGTAAAGATGTGATAACAGAGGAATGCAGCTTGCTCCAAACTGCAGGTAGGCAAACACATGTTTAATTTCAGACCCTGTCATTTGCCTTAGAACTGTGGGCCTTAGGGGGACAGTCAGTTGCAAGTCTTACCCGAGGGGAGACCTCTCTCTCCTATGGGACACCAGCCAGGCTGTCTCCATGGGGCTTCCCCAGTGGATGAGGCTGGATGTCAAAAGTACCTGATTCGATGGAACTCTTGTTTTCCTTTAGTGCTTACTATTGTCCTCAACTAGGCACAGATTTCCCTTCTTTCTGTTTCTGTTGATTTTTATAATATCAATAAAATGTTTTTTTCCCCTTTGAAACTAAGGGTAGGTCTACTGACTTTTCTTCAGAGCAGCCCTTTACATTCAAGAACCACTGACTGTGTTACTCCATCATGTAGACTGTGAAATACCAATCCTACCCCCTAATATCCAAAGAGCTTGGGGCATCTGGGTGCCTCAGTTGGTTAAGCATCTGTCTTTGGCTCAGGTTGTATCTCGGGATCCTGAGATGGAGCCCAGAGTGGGGCTCCCTGCTCAGCAGGAGTCTGCCTGTCCTTTTCCCTCTGTCCCTCCCCCGACTCATGCTCCCTCTCCCTCTCTCTCTCAAATAAATAAATAAATAAATAAATAAATAAAATCTTTAAAAAATATAAAAGCCAATACTACTGATAAGCCATATTAAATGAGGACCTAGAAAAAAATATATAAAAGCCAAAGAGCTTGAGATCCAGTGCAAATATAAGTGAAAAAATTTTATTGTCATCGGTAGCCGATGACTGCACATCCTTTCGTACATAGCATATTAAAGAAATTGGTTCTTGGTGTAATCCTAAAACTGGTAAAGGAGCTTAGACAAAAACCTGACAGGCTCCTTCCACAGATTCAGCCCTTGTGTTGGAACCCCAGATTCCCACCAAGTCCCTGAAATGTGTGTCTTCTCAATAAATACCTCTAAGTAAAATGTGCTGGACGCCTAGTACCATGTGAATTAGTATTTATTATTTTAAAATATCAAGTCTATTTTTTAGTTCACATCTGTCTCACCTACGTTTTGGTCATAAAAGCCAGTTATCCCAGGGATTTGTTGATCCTGGAAGAAATTGATTCTAAAGACTTACGATGGAGTGAAGTAGACAGTCAAGTCAGGACCTACAGGAACATATCAAACCATCCCATGCCCTTCCCCAAATGTCATTTCTTCATGATTATGAATCCGCTCCTTTTTGTGGTGTACTCCTGCACAATTTGGTGAAGGAAGCAGGGTAGAGGCCAGGAATTCGAGATGACACTGGTGCCAGGGAGACAGAGCCTGTGTGTGTCCCTTGAGAAGGGTTTGGAGGAGATATGAGAACATTGCTCTCAACCTGAAGGTGCCTCACAGAGCCGAGGGGCCTTGTTGCTCCTCCAGCATCATGGATTAATCATTGTGTACCCGTCTCTTTGCACCCAGGTGGAGTTGTGTTGTAAGAACAGGGATGTGTGGGAACAGGGATTTCCTGGCTTAGGTCTGAGGTGTGTGAACCTTTCATTTATGGTAAGGAGAACGTAGACAAAGAGAATGTGCTGTGTAACTTCCCCTTGGACCCCGACACTGGCGATCCTGACCCGTCTGTGGAGCTGGTATCATCAGAACCAGCCCACTGGCGGTTAGGAAAAATCTAATCTCTTTTGATATGTTCCAAGATGAAAATCCTATGTATAGACCTTAAAAGAACCTATAAAATGGTGTCCTTATTTTGGCCTTATAATTAAGTAATAATAGAAGGGCTGCACTGTTTTACAAGGCAATATTCTAGTTCCTAAGTGGGTAAGAGACACAGACGCTTGCCAAAAATTGTAATTTATTCTGACAAGTACCCGCCACCCCTGCTCCCACCCCATTCTTGATGAGAGAAACAGGTCTAGCTGCACTGTGAAAGAGTTAAATAAAGATACTTAAGCTCATGTGAGGTAAAAAAAAAAAAAAAAGGAGCAGCAGGGTCTGCTGACTAGAGCAAATTTATGTTGGGTTTGCCATTAGAGCAGGCATTTTGAAGAAAAATCCTGGGATTAGAAAATGAAGGCTTTGTGGCTGTTGTCTCTTTTTCTATGTAAGGTTCCAAGCAGAAGGGCTGAAGTCCACTCCTGGTCCCAGGCAAACCACAGGAGTCATGGGAAGGTGCACCATCGTACATAAAGAAAAGTGAAATGTGTTTTCATTTTTCCTCCATAAAAATAATTTTTAAAGTATGGTTTGGTTTCCAGACAGTTTTAAGAGCTAAAAGGCTCAGGAGGTGGGGGTGGGGTGAGTTACAAATGGTAGTAACATTTAAATGTGCAAAAAATTACCTTAATTTGAGTGACTTTCAGGAATTGTATATTTGATATCGATTTCTTTTCAAATCACTGGCCTAATTCTTAAAATATTCACATTCCGCCGAGTCCGGATACAAGTATATTATAAAATGAGATGTTTGAAAAGCATTTGTTTCCAGAAAATATGGTCCCAAAGGCTCACATTTTAGTAAACTTGACTTTAGAAGACCTGCTCCAGGCAATTAAATCTATGTAACTTAACAAAGCCCAGGAGCAAGGCTGCCTTCTGCTGCACTATTAGAAAAAAAGATTTCTCTAAAACTGGCTTTCTCTTATTCTATTCTAGAAAATGATTCTTTAAATATTGCTCTGCATTAAAGATATATAAAGTAGAATGATTCTTAAACGAGCTCAAATTTATGTAAAAGGAAATGAATCTACAATTATTTGCATCCTTTCCTCTGAAAGGAGGAAGGAGGTAACACAAAAAAGGAATATGTAGTGATTGGCTGAATCCATTCCTTGGCGCTTCAGAAATTATGTGCATTTCCCAAAAGCCTCTTCATTGCCAAAAAGCACAATGTTAAGTCATACACATTTTTCCCATTTGGAAAAAAAAAAGTGCATAATTGAAATGTTTCCAAATGCAAAATATTTGATTGCACCTTTGAAAGTGGCTTTCAGAAAGGCCAATAAATCTATGGACCCAGTGATATGTAGAAAGAATCTAAATATGTCGTTTTCTTACTTATGGTCTCTTCCAAGTATCTGAAATATTCCATTAGACAGAGAAAATGATCGACAGCACTACAGATACCCCAGCATCTCCCCAGAGTTCTTTATCAGTTATCTAGTGCTACATAAACACGTCCAACTTCAGTGATTTAAGATAGTAACAATGATTTCTCACAATTCTGTGACTTAGATGATTTTTCCTGGTCTCACTCATTCTTCTCCATTCATTTTCTCTTCTCAGCTGGGACAGTTGGGCCTCTTTTTCCAGGTAGTCTCACATCCTGGGATTCTCTATGTCATGGCAGCCTAGGGGAGCACTCCAAGAGGCTCAAGATGGAAACCCTAAAGGTCTAGGTCCTGGGATTGGGTTGTGTCACTTTTGCTACTCTCTCTTGGTCATAGCAAGTAACAGATGTAGCCCAGATCCAAGGGGGTGGAGAAATATATTCCACCTTTGGATAGGAAAAACGGCAAAGTCACACAGCAGGGGGGTGAGTATCCTGGGATGGGAGGAATTTGTGTTCACTAATTCCTGGTGCTATAACAAAATCCTACACACTGGGTAGCTTGTGAAGAGAAATTTATTTCTCACAGTTCTGGAGGCTTGGAAATCCTGCAAATCTGGTGTCTGGTGAGGAAGCCATCTTTCTGCTGTCACCTCATATAGAGGAAAGGGGAAGGAACCTTTCTCAGGTCTCTTTTATAAAGGCACTAATCACATTCATGAAGGCTCTGCCCTTCTAACCTAATCATCTCCTAAAGGCCCCACCTTCAACGATCACATTTGGCTTTAGGTTTTCAACATATTAATTTGGGGGGGGGGGCATAAACATTGAGTCTATAGCTATGATCTACCACAGGTATTTGTAAGATTTGGTGCTCAGGTCATGCAGGATGTGTGGGCATCTTTTTTGACTAGACAGATACTAACAGACTAGGAAACAGACTCACTGGTATTTTTCCAGCAGCACCCACTGATTCTTTGTAACCATCTTGATTTGATGAAGTATCAACTTGGCCCAGGAAGTGGCTGGCACCTTGTAAAGAAAGCTAAATAGCTAAGTACATATTGAATGCATTGAATGAAGACAACACATATGAATAATTTACTTCTTTCATAATAAATTAATTTGCAAGAAAAGAATTCCATGGTTTTCCCAAAGAGGCAGTGGGGTCGAGTGAAACTGGGTCCACACTAGGAATCAGACTCTCTTCCCCTTCATCATATTTTTATGTCACAGTGCAGTAAAAATAGTAATTGTACAAAGTGGAAGCTGCTCTGTGTGTGTGTGTGTGTGTGTGTGTGTGTGTGTGTATAGTGGGGGCATTTCCTGTTGCTTGAAGGCTGTGGGGATCAGTATTTCTCAGAATGCTCCTATTTGCCGAATACCTGGGCTGAGACGAAATGAATGAACTACTGGATATGTGGCCCTGATCAGATCATAGGAGCTATTACAATAAGGCTAATACCCTTCCCTGCTTCCTCATAGGTTACTCTGAGGATAAAGTAACACTGGAGTAAATTTGGATGATAATACCTTATGCCTTCCAAATCCAAAGCTGGAATGAGAAGAATAAATTCTTTTTTCTCAAGTGGACAAAAGTATTTACGGAATAAGTGTAATCTATTTTACACCCATGTATTTACTATTTTGTAGTGTGTAACCTCAAGGCAATGTGCATCTGAAAGGGTACCTGCTACAGTAACCATTGCAACCATTATTCTGTTATTCTAGAATATATCCAAGCCCTGAAAGAAAAAGCCAAGTAAACTGGAATGACGAAGGACTGAATGTGATGAAGACATTTGCCAATAGAGTTGAGTCCCAGTAATAATTTTTATGAACTGAATGGTTATATGCCATGGTAAATAAAATCTTTTATATTTTATTTAACT
Source organism: Mustela lutreola (assembly GCF_030435805.1). Classification (NCBI taxonomy): domain Eukaryota; kingdom Metazoa; phylum Chordata; class Mammalia; order Carnivora; family Mustelidae; genus Mustela; species Mustela lutreola. Next base: position 44,328,728 of record NC_081303.1, read on the forward strand.
CATATGACTTCTCATGTCTGGTATTATTTTCGTAAATGTAAGAAGATGACTAGAGAAATGCGTAAGCTCACTGAGTGTGAGTATTCCCTCCAAGAAAAGTTAAAAGTTACCCAAAGTGCGATTCCAGATCTTTCCTATCACTCCCAGATATCTCCAGTTTCCATGCTCTCATGTCCATAGCACTGCCTTGATAGTATTTGCATCGAAGAGATTAGAAACACAGCTTTTCACTAATTTTATTAAAATGAAAAACTACCCTTACCAATCATTTTAAAATTTTAGAAATTTCACTGAGGATTTGAAGATCACAGAACAAAATACAGTCTTAGTTGGCTGTCTTCTTTGTGCTGTTTTTCTTTTTCTCTCTCTCTCTCTTCCTCTCTTCAAGAAACAAAGAAAACACTGTTCTCTTTGTCCTCAGGAGATCAGCTCCACCTTAGAATCCCAAATGAATGTTTTAATCAGTTTCCCAGCAAAGATTTCTCACTAAAATAATCCTCAAGCAGTGAGTAAAAGTATCTTCATAGTTTAGCGTAATTTTATCCCACGTTTACCCTATACACTGATGCCTATATTCTGTTTTATTCATTGAGATTTATAATTTCATTAATGTTAAAAATATTAAATTGGGAATTATGCTGTTTTAAAAATGTAGTATGATCTACCAGCAATCTCTTTGCATGTCCAAACCTTTCCGTTTCTCCACTGACAACATTGCATTCCTTCCCCAGCTAACTCTACTTTCTCAATCTCTGCCCATGTCCTTTCTTGTTAAATCACAGATAAAACAGTTCAGGAGGCCTACATTCCTAAACTTGCTTCTCCTCCACCTTCTGTCTGGGCTCAGAGGAAATGGTAACCCTCCTCCAAGCTTGAAGTTAATTCTGCCAGCTGTCCTCTTGATCCAGTCAACTTCTTTCCTAGTTGGGGGTTTGTTTCATCATATCCCTTTCCTGACATAGTCAGCCTCTCTGTTTCAGCTGTTTGTCCTAAAATTTTCATTCACCCCCATTCTAACTGTAGTTCTCTCTTCTTGCCTCTGCAGTCAGACTCCCTAAGATGGCAGATCATAATCACGGTGACGACCCACTTGTTTTTGCTGCTAGCCTGCCTTCTTAGCTTCTGATTTCCCTCTGAGGAGCCAGTCCCTCCTGCCCCATAGTGATGGAAATCCTGTCTAACCAATGCCTTGATTTACATAAGCAACACTGATTGAGTCCGAGATGGACACGTGACCCAAGTCAGGCCAATGAGACTCAACTTTGGGAATTGTATACAAGTTATTAAAGTAAGTATTCTTTTCCAAGGGCTCAGGGCCTGGAAATCCATGATGCTAGAGCTGCAGTGAGCCGAGAAAAGGAGAGAAACTGGATCCTGGTGACGTCATTGGTGCTGCTGATTCCAGCAGTGACTAAAGCCAAAAATAGTCTTGGATATTTTAGTTACATGAGCCAATAGATAGCTTTTTGCATAAGTCGTTTTAGTTGTATTTTCTTTGACATTTTCAGGCAAAAAAAAAAAAAAAAAAAATCTTATGGGATACTCCTCACTGTTTCCAGTTATTCATTTTTTTCAATCCACTGTGATCTGTTTTTTAGTCTCACCACACCACTGAAAGTTCTGTCACTCAGGTCATCTCCTCTTTGCCGGGTGTTATTTTGCTTGTCTTTTCTGTAAGATTTGAAAATATCCACCAGTCTCTCCTGGTTTGAAATTACCATATCCCTTGAATTTCTTCATTTCATTTTTGATCGGTTTTCCTCCTGCCTCTCTGTTTTCTTTTCTCCTTTCCTCAAATCTTAAATCTTATCACAAAGTACCATCCTCTTCTTATTCTCCAAATCTGTATTCTTTCCCTGGATGGTTTCACCAGCTCTCAACGTTTTAATTATCATTTATATTCTAGGAGTTTCCAAGTTTCTATCTCTCTGTAATAAATCCTTTTTCAAACTCTTGACTCTGACAGCCAAATGGCCTTAGGCATCCTCACCTAAATGTCCCAAACTACAAGTACCATCTTCCCCCCAAGCCCTTTTCTTATGTTTCCTGTATTTTCTTACATTTGTATATTCATCATGGCTAGCAACAACACTGCTAACATCTCCAGCTTACAAGTTGGTCACCATCTTTGGCTCTCCCACCTTCAGCCCTCTTCCCTACACCTAATTCATCACCAAGGAGCTGCATGACCTTGTGGAAATGTTCTAGGCTCCAGTTTTCTCATAACTAAAATAGAGGTCTCCATAGTATTTGTTAAGACTAAATGAAATATTCATATAAGGCACCACAGATAATGTTTGGCACATACAATGCCTTAAGGAAATTTTAGGTTTTGTATCAGTTGTCTACTGGTGTGTAACAAGCTACCCCATAATTTAGTAGTTTGAAACAAGCAACTGATAACTGTATTTGCTCATGAAACTGTAAATTAGTTATGTCTTGGAGAGGATAGCTTATCCCTGCCCTGTGCAACATCTGCCGGTTGACTGCAGGGGGACTGGAGGGTCTTTTTCAAGATGGCTCACTCAGATGGTTGGTAAGTTGGTGCTGATTATGGCTGAGCTCACCTGGGTCTATGGCCCAGAAACCAAGGTTCTTCTCCATGTGTGCTCCTCTGCCCATTAGCTGTCCTCACAGTATAAAGAATGAGTTCTGGGGAGATAGGAGGTAAGTTCTAAGAATAAGCACCCTACAGACAAGAAGTGGAAAATGTTAGTATCCTATGGCCTTCCCTGGGCCCAGAAATGGGCACACTTTCACTTTTACCGTGTTCTCTTTTTCAAGAAGTCCTAGAACCCAGATTTGAGGAGAGGGGTTATAACAATTTTCGATGGGCAGATTGTCAAAGAATTGAGTAACCAAGTTACAAAACCACTGTGGCTCTTTCCTTCCACACCACACCCTCCTCCTCTCCACAGCCACCGTTAGCACTTTGCTTTAGCTTCGAGTATATTTCCTGAACTCTTGTCACCGGATGTCAGCTCTATGCTTACTCTCCTCTGATCTCTTCTTCATGCTGATATTTCTAAGACTATGTTACTTCTCTGACACCCATTCATGGCTCCCCATGTTATAAATAATCTCTTAAATTCTCTAGCATTTTTTAGTATAGTGGCATAAACTGTGAGCCAAATTACTCAGGGACATCTCATCAAACTTGGGAGTGGTAAGGTGGATTATTTAAAATTTCAAGATGAACAGAGACATCTATCAGATCCTGCAAAAATGACCTCTAGCTGGAGGTCATTAACACTTTCAATATCGGCTTGAGCTAACTTTCTTGTGGTGATGTCATACCTTTGCAAAGCTTTCTTTTGGGTGATTTCTGTGATGAAAAACAAGTAAATTTCTGTGATAAAAAACAAGTGTGAAAATCAGAGTGGGACTGGGAGTAAGGCTGGTGGTGTGCAATCTGATTCCAAAGCTTGAGATGTTGTTCATTGGCTGATAGACATACATACCCCATTAGTAAATGATTATTAAAGAATGATAGGAAAATTTGCTTTTTTGTTCAATTTATGTGAACATAAATTTATTTTCAAAGAGTTATGTTTTTAGGACACAATTACTTAGGGAATTGTTTGGATCAATTACTTAATAAGCAGAACTGTTAGGTATTTCATTTGTCCCAGGACTTTTGTGAGAATAATTACTGAGTTGCTAAGGGCATGGTAAACTGAGGAAGCTTGGGAACGCTGCACATCTGAGACAGAAATTTAAGAAAAGATATTTTTAAAACTCTTGACTACTTTTCCTTTGTAAAGCCTCTTCCCCAGCCACCCCAGGACCTAGTGAGGAGGAGGAGGTACCTTGTTTGCTTGAGTTTGTATTATTTGACTTTGTGTAACTCACATCCTATTTCCTCTGTCTTTCCCCAAATTGTCAGCCCTCTCTGGCCAATTTTATTTTTCCAAATTCTCGATCTCGTAATACTTTCTGCCTCTTGTTCTGTAATCTGGGTATGTACTCCTTAGCTTCTGGTCATTGTACTCTCTGGAACTTTGTCCATGATTCAATGACTCTCCCATGTCCTGAATTTCTTAATAGCATATCCTACTCTTTAACCAAAGCCAAGTCCTCCCCTGTGTACGTGGCTTTTTCAATAGCCTTCTTAAATGGAAGCTTCTTATTTTAAGTATCTCCTTATATATTCTTTTACTAACTTGTTTTTAAAGCTAATATCAGACCTTTACTTCCCAATCTTTTTGAATTACTCCTACTCCTGTAAGACTCTTGCTGTGAAGTTATATCCTTTAACCTCACCCCCAGCACCTCTGTCATGAAGAGCCTTTTGTTTTTGTCTCCTTACTATACCTTCCCCCATTAATTGATGACTTTGCTTTCTGGCTCACAGTTCTTTTCTCCACCCTGTCTGGTCTCCATCCTGAGTGACCTCAGCAGCCATTGGACTGAGTCACCCAACACCCAAGCCTCCCAATTCCTTGGTCTCCTCATCTCTAATTACCTGCTCTTCAACTCTGTGTCAACCAGCCAGAGTCATAGTCTAGCCAGACTTCTCCAAGTGTGGTCTTGGGGCTGGCTCGACCAGGATTGTCTAGGAAGCTTGATAAAATACAGATTCTAAGGCTGACTGCCCAGTCCTACTGAATCACAGTTTTTGAAAAAGGGTCCTGGTATTTTAGCAACCCTCCCAGGTGATTCTTAGGCAAAGTGATATTGAGAACCACTGTGCTACACTTGGTTGTCATCAAAAACTACCTCAAAATCACATTCTTTAACCAGAATCTCCTGTCTTTCCAGAAAATTTTCTCAACTGTTTCCGCTACAACTGCTCTTGTTATAATGAGGCCTTTCTTTTTGCATTCTTTTTCTTTAGGTGTTCTCTTTTGTTTTCACTTCCCTCTCTCTTTAGCTTAGATCTTTAAAATAATTAAGACTAATAATAATAATGATAATAATTCTTCCCGAGTATTTACTATGTGGCAGACACTGTTCTAAGTCCTTTACTGTATTAATTTTTTAACCCTCACAATAACTTAATCAGGTGAGTACTTGTTTTAATCCTCATATTTTTCTTCCCTGAACTTTAAGTTTTCTTACCCTTTTATGCCTTCTTTGCTTCTGCCTGGCATTCCTCAACCCAGGATCCACCCTCTAATGCTTGCACCCTGGCCACTGAGCACAGCAAGAAAGATTGGTACAGTATGAGTTCGTGGGCACTTGCCCTAATGGGCTGTAAACACTGTATTTCTGGAGCTGCTATGCTCTCTGTCTTGGCAAGCTAGGTCATACCTCCCCCTCCAACCTCTCCCTTCCTTTCAGCAGAAAACTTTGACTTCTACTTCATATAAAATGCGAAATTTCAGAAAAATGCAACCTAAACTGCTCACCGTCAGATCTACAAAAATATTTCCATATCCCCTGTGCTTCTTTCATTGGCTCACCTATTTAACAAACATTGATAGAGTACCTAATGAGTGATCGGCTTCTGCAATGCTGTTTCAAGAAAGTCAAAAGTTGCAGGAGCTAGTCAGACTCAGCGTCTGAACTCCTACCTCGTGGATGGTACCGCTGCCCCACAATGCCCCAGGAGTGTCGTGGCTAAGGGATGGGGAAGCTTAGCAGCTGGCACCCTGCCTGGAGCTGCAGTTCAATGAGAGCAGCTGTTTTCTTACTTGTATTATGTATTGGATGTGTCTTAAGATTTTATTTTAAAAAATTAATTAATTAAAGGAAAATACTTTGTTTTCTTAACAAAGTTGGAGAAACCACTATACCTCATTTCTCCAGTTCCCTTTATTAATAGCCATCCATGATCTATTTCATCTGAGGATAGAGCTGGTGGTTCAAAATAACTTTGTTAACTCTGGGGAATCTATTTGCTTTATCCTCTGGGCATTGAGAACTACATAATTTATTATAGTAAACTTTTGCTTTGTCATCCTGGAAGCTTAGGACCAAATTCCAACTCAATGAGGAACTTGGGGCTTATCCGTTTGCATTGTTTTCTCTTGGGTCTTAACCATCCATTCCATTCCCCCCTCTGTTGATCCAGAGGTTTTCTGTTTTGTTTTGTTTGTTTCTTTAGCATATGTTTTCAGTGAATTGCTTCAAATCCTTTTTGAGCAAGATTTGATACAATCAGAGATAATGTATATGAAAAATTTTCCAAGCTATCACTGTAAACGTACAAACATAGGAGATAAATACAAGAGTTTTAGTCTTTCAACAACTGCCTTATAGTCCAGCTATGTGTCTCAGATATGGTCAACTAAATGTTTGGAGCACTAGATAGAGCTCTGTAATTCCCCATCTCAACTTTCGGCAACATTTGAGGGGAGCACCTACTTGAACTAAGGATTCATTAGTCGGCAGCTAAGAAAAATTGGGATTCCCCTTTCTTTTAGATAGTGTGCTTGCTATTTTTAGAGCTAACTTACTACTCTCATTCAAAAGGACTTTATTCTATGAATATTTTCTCTAATATTCAACTTAATTTGATCTGTATACAATAAGTATACAAGCACCTGTGGACAATCGACTACTCATAATTTTTAAAGAGATGGCTACAGACTTGTTATGTTTACTTAAATTATATAGTTACACGGAAAAGCTCACAGAAGGAAAAAAAAGTACACAATAATATTTTATAAAATAAAAAAAAGTACAAAGGCATTCAACCAACTATTAAATATTTATTGAGTGCCTACTATATACCAGGTGGGGTTCTAGGCACTGGGCACACAGTGATAAAAAACACTGGTGGGGCACCTAATGGCTCAGCTGGTTAAGCGTCTCTTTATTTCAGCTCCGGTCATGATTGTAGAGCTGTGAGATTGAGCCCTGAGTCCTGCTTGGCACTGAATGTGGAACCTGCTTAAGATCTCTCTATCTCTCTCTCTCTCTCCCTCTGCCCCTCCCCTGCTTGCACACTTGTGCACATGTGTGCTTGCTCTCTCTCTGTCTCTCAAAAACAAGCAAAAACAGAGGCAGGGGCTCTACAACCTATAAACTAGTTAAGATTTGCTCAGTCTCAACTATAATCCTGTTTTGGACGGATGCATCCCATTTAAAAATTAACTCATTTACCTAGACTTACATATTTCAAGGATATATCTGATAAGTATACCCATGAAGATGCTATTGCTAATTATTATATTATTATAGAATATTATTATTACAGAATATCTCAGTGAAGTGTGAGATGCTGTACTAGTCTTCTTACTGATTAGCTCCCTGCAGTGATCTATGTAGATCATTGAGAATTTCTTTGGATATTTTTATTTGCTCAAATGTATACTGGATAGCTTATTGAAATAACTCTATTTTAAAAGATAAATAAATATTTAAATCAAAAATATTTAATTTAAATAGGAAATATTGGGTTTTAAGTGATTTATGTTGATAAAGGAATGTGTAGCCTTATAAGCTCTTGGGAGCTTATAAGGGATAAGTTATGAATAGTAGTCACTATAAACTAGCTGCAAAAAAAGAGGAAATGGTATTTAAAAAAATATTTCAGATGTAAGACAAGAGGATATATTTCCTTGAAGTGCAGAGTAAACAATACAGGCTGTTTCATCCATGTCTGTCTGAACCATAAGGTTTACTGGTTTTAAGTTTTGCTACTCTATCTTATTTTTCTAATTTGACTTCATAGTCTACTCTCTTTTCAATTTTTAGAACATATTCCCCAACAAAATAAATAATTAAACTATAGATGAACTGTCAAAAGGGAACATTATTTTAATGCAACATTAACATTTTGGTAATTAACATGGAAGTTAATGCATTTAGCAGATGTAACAACATTAGACTTGTAAATTTTAATTAAAGTTAATGGTTCATGATAGCTGTAGGGAGCAGGCATCCTCTCTAGATACTGAAAACATGTCTAATGTGATTAGAAATACTAATTGTAGAAAAAAGGATAGTGCCGGCAATGACTGTTCCTCATTTCTCACTAAATCAGCAACTTGAAAGTCCTTTCAAATGAGGAAATTGGCAAGCAAATAGAAGTTAATAGAAAAGGTGATAACAAGATTTAAGGGGCTGCATCAAAACATAGAAACTGTTCTCATATACTTCCCTTTCTCTGTGAAACTACCTGAGATAATTCCAAGACAAGTGATGAAGGTATTTAGCAATTTTAAACTAGGGACTACTTTGTCATCTTTAATTCTCTCTGCAGCTTCTAATGGAAGGTTGTCCCAAAACTATATTCACAGGGCTCAGTCTAGATTTTTTTTTTTTAAAACAAGAGAGACAGTGACTTTGATAGGCAAACAAACAAAACCCCTCCATATTACAATTTTGTTAAAATGATAAAAAAGATGATGGATAGGTAGCCACACTTATCAGCTAGCCAAAAGGAAGTGTAATATTCAAGTTCAATCATCTTCATTTCCACTAGCGCCACTCGCTTGAGGTTTACTGTATATCTCTAATTCTAAGACATTTCTTTTTTATTTAATGAGATGTAAGCTCCTTGTCTGTCTTGTTAAGAAAGCAGCTTGGCAAAAGTAGGAACTCAAGAAGTACTAGTTGAATAAAAGAATAAATTTAGTAACTTTAAGTTTAAGTTAAAATATTTAAAAATATAATATTTTAATAGAAATTTAATAATAATTTACATAGAAATTTAAATTTATAAATTAGAATGCATTTATAATTGATATATTTCTTTAATTATACATTATATTACATATACAATTAATATTACTTTATTGTTCTGTCCCCAAAAGCTATCTTAAAATTCAAAGTGTCTTATAATGAGTGGTGGAGTAGAATCCAAATGTAGATAGTTAAAGGTTTCCATCAAATAAATATTCTGCAAAGAATAAACTGAACTCCCCAATAATAAATTATAACCTTTTTCCAAACAGCTCTGAGTGAAAATTTTTCATGAATCTTCACTGAGAGCACAAAATACAGAAGGCTCAATTAGGATGAGCTTTAAATACCAGGGACTTTGAATGCTGGCACTCCACCAAAGAAATCATTCTCTGAGACAGCAGAGCTCACTCATCACTGTCAAATTCCTCACAGTGTAAATTCCTCATAGAACTGGCCAGTGTTAAAACCTTCCTCATTTTTCACTCATAACAGTGGTGAGGTCTGGATTGCAGAAATTATGGATTAAATAGAGACCACTTTAACTTCTTTTAACACTCCATTCTTGGCTTGGTTTCCAACCTCGATGTAGACAGGCTAATTTGCAGGGCTAGTGAAAAGTGGTAGCCCTGAGGTTTATTGTATATTATAAACCCAGTGGAATGTTGAGAGTTAAAGCTTGCTTTCTAATTGGTTACTCTCCTACTCTTTAAACTATTTTTTAAAAAAATGACGAGAAGTACAAGCAGAACAGAATCTGTTGGCAAATGAGCATTCAGCTTCTCACATTTCAACACATAAAACATTGATTATGTAATATTTATATTATGAATTCTAAGCCACTTTCAATAATAGCAGTGACCCCTAGGTCAGGTATTTTCTGGTAATTAGTAACTAGCTGCGTTAGGAGTCCAAATCTCATAAAATATTGTTAAGATGATTTTATGTTTTTATAATTGAAAAGGGTCAATCAGTGAAGTTAGAAAGTTCTGTTTTTTCTAATGGTGAAAATGAACTTACATCTCAATATCATTTGTCATTTTACAAAACACGGACTCTTACTGTCACCGAGGCAGAAATATACAACTGCACAAATTTAAATATTTGAAAACACAGAAAAGGTGAATAATAAATTTGCTTGTGAGCAGAAATTTTAATTCAAAACATGATCTGTGTCAAAACAAATTACTGTGTCTACACTGTCCAATCCAGTGTAGACACAGTAATTTTTCCAGTCACTAATATTTAGGTCACTCCTGACTTTAAGAATAATAATGGTATATCAGCCTGGCATCTAGTTTTGCACCAGAGTTGCCAGATTTAGTAAATAAAAATGTGGATGCCCAATTAAGTTTAAATTTCAGATAAAGACCTTTTTTTAGTATTATATGTAACATACTGATGCTAAAATATTATGTTGTTTATCTGAAATTCAGATGTAACTGGACATCCTGTATTTTTTCTGGCAACCCTGCCTCCTTATCCAGACCCTGATCTCTTTCCCTCACTGGTCTTTCAACACTCTCCAGTCTCCCAAGGGTTGGAGTTCAAGTGGAACATCTTGCAGCAGCTGTGTGTGCTGTCCCACAATTATGGACAGTTGTCAAGGAGCAAGAATTTTTCCCTGAAAGGTCCATCTTGGCAGACTAAGAATCAGATTGCCATGATACAGATTAAAAGGAGAAAATCAAATTTAATAGGATAAGTAAAGGGAGTCCACATAGACATGGAAATTCCAAAGACAGTTACACAAAATGAAATATGTATATCATCTCCAACTAAGGAAAGGGGATAGGGGTCTGGGATTTCAAGGGGGAAGAATAGAATCCTCATCAAGATGAAATAGAGTAAATGTTTGATAAGTCAGTGTTTGCGGGGCCACTCAGAAACAATGGGTCAAAGAGGACTTTGATCAAGCAAGCCTTGCTAGGTTCTTTCCTGACTATTCTACCTACTTCATATCATAATGTAGTTATCTGTAGTGAAAACTCTCTTCCTGGAGCAGTTCTTTCATCCAAATTCTTTTTAGGCAGTTGTCGGGATAGGTGAAGGACTTTTCCTGAATCTGCTGGGTCTTCATTTCTTTTAACTCAAAATAATCTCTATGGCAAAGGGGCCCATTTAGGGGCAGCCTGCCCATGGTCCCTCCACGATCTCAGCCACTTCTCTCTCCCCAGCCCTGCCATACCACTGTTTACACTTCCCTGGGTCTGTCCTATGTTAGGGTGGGACTTTGAGGTCCTCTCTTCCTAGAGCTCCAGGGAGGAAGTAAGAATAAACACCTGTGCTCAGGTCAGGAAATCTGTCCAGTGGTCCCTAATGACACACCCTTCCAGCATTCTCAGCCACAGGGCAGAAGGCAGTTCGGAATTCTGATCCTGAGGTACTCCAGACCTCCAGCCAGTTCCCCTTTTTCCTTTATCCCCAGGGTCCTCCTCCCACTCTGGAATAACTGCCCCTCCTCTTTGTGAGGCAAAAAAAATCACTCCCTCATCAAGATTTTTCTCACTACAGTATGCTTTAATCACCTTGCTTTTGAATTGGATAACCCGGGTTTCCCATCTGTTGTTTCTGACAGACTTTGAAGACCAATTTTTGGAATTGTAAAGCTGAATATTGAGTATTTGTTTTTACCTTTAATCTATTTAAGGGGAAAGATTGGTTGAATTGGGGGAGGGGTACCAGTCACAATACAACAGAGGACAAAAAAAAAAAAAAAAAGAAAGAAAAAAAACAACTTTACTATTGTAGTTTCACATTATTGGGTAGCTACTCTTTGAATGTCACTTCTGCCTAAATGTTTTGTCGAAAACTACTACTATATTTTTAGACTGAGCCAACGGTCATATTTATCTGAGTGGGCTTATGAAAGTGCTTACCCTTTTTGGTTCTCAGATTTTTGCTGTATTTACAAAATGGAATGTGTTGGGGGGGTTATAAAATATGGTATCAAAAGATTGTTACGTGTCAGGCAATATGAAGTACTTTATTATACACAATACCAAATACAATAATTCCTAACCCATAGGGAACAAAATAGAGTACAAAACATGCATTTGAAATACAAAGAATGAATACAGAAGTCTCCAAGTTTCCTTCTTACTATGAAGTGTATGATTCTATGTGGTGATGTGATCATATTATGTTGTGGATGGGTCACAGAATTTCTGAGTTACAAGGATTCAGATTGCTTAGTTAGTCAAATCTCATTTCAAGACAGCACTTAATTATATTTTTCAATTAAGAGATACAGTTAGGAAACCTCAGAAATAGTCCCACTGTCCTTTATAAATGTGTAATTTCACACTTCGTATTTCGTGTACATCACACTTGCTATTTCATATTTGTCTTGTTAGTATGTGTCACTTTTTAGATTGGTAAGTCTAAATAAAAGAGATCCATCTACCTAAGATTGAGCTGATCTTTACTGGGAATACTATAGTCCTGTGTATTTCCCTCTTAGCTCATAAAAATCATACAGAATAATTTAAGAACCATGACAGGAACAAATGAGTCTATGGTGAAAATGTGTATTAATTACTGATAAAGAGGGGAAAATATGTAATTTTGTAAGTAATCAAAGAACTATCGAAGCACTTGGGTAGCTTGGTTGGTTAAGCATCTGATTCTTGGTTTTGGCTCAGGTCATGAGATTGAATTGCACATCAGCTCCCTGCTCAGTGGGGAGTTTGCTTGAAGATTCTCTCTCTCTCTGCCCTGCCCCTGTTTGCTTGTTCTCTCTCCCTCTCTAAAGTAAATTAAACTACATGTATTCAGACCTGTATAGTAAATACTTGATACTTACTTGGATGACTCAGTTACCTCAAACTCAATACCATAATGGGATCAAGCCATATATATTGTTCTGCGATTTTCTTTTCTTTTCTCTGATCTTTAATTGTGGGTGTTTTTTCATGGTGGGTTTTTTTTTTTTTTCATGATGGTACATTTATATCATTTAAAAAGATAAGCATATCTTAATCTGTCCAGTTTTGCTCTCCATTGTCAATGTTAATCCCCAGTCAGGCCATCATAATAGGTAACCCGGATTTTTGCAAAACTTTCCTTTACTGATCTTCTTGTATCCACTCTTGGCCACTATCAATCTATTTTTCCCTAATTAGCCAAAGTTATCTTTCAAAAATACTAAATTTAGGTCTTCAAGTATTAGCTGTGTGATCTGAAGGACCTAGTAGTCCATGGAAAGGAGTTTGAATTTTATTCCAAATGAAAAGGAAAACCATTAAAGAGTTTTGGGGTGGGGAAGTCACATGCAATGACTTACCCTTTTCAAGGTTTCTTTGACTGCTGTGTGGAAAAATGGATTGTAGGGAGCACTAGTGAAATCAAAGAGACTACAGTAATGAGGAGGCTTTAGCAGTGGTACAGATGGGAGGTGAGGGAGGCTGGGCTGAGGTAAAAGCAGTGATGAGAGGTGGATGAGTCCTTGAAATATCTTATAGATTTAATTGAAAAGACTTTTCAATGGATTGGATGTGCGAAGTGAAGGAAAGAGAGTAATTGGAAATTATGGAAGCTGGAGAAAGGAATTAGTTTAAGGAAACAATAAGAAATGTCACCTTAGGTATATTAATTTTGAGATGCATCCAGTATATTCAAGTATTTTTACTTGAATTTTTAAGTAAGCACTTGTACTAAATCTGGAGCTCAGCAGAGGAGTTTGGGCTAATCAAATAAATTTGACTCATCAGTAGAAGATGGTATTTATTACCAGAAAAATGGCAGAGGGTGGGAATATAGTAAGGGAAATGGACATAGTGAGGAGTCTAAGGAACTGGCACATTTAGAGATTGGCTAGTGGAGGAAAAGCCAGCAATAGAGACTAAGAAAGAACTGTCAGAGAGGTAGGAGAAAAACCAGGAGAAGGAAGTATTACAGAAGCTGAAAATGACTGTGGTTTAAGAACAAGGAAACACTGCTAAAATGTTGTGTAAACTGAGGACAGAAAAGTACCCAATGGATCTGGCAACAAAGAGGTCAAAGAGAATTTTGACATGAGGTATTACTATTATTATTTGTCAATCATAACTTGTGAATCTTCTGCATCAAACATTTATTTGGCTTCTTTTTGGCCTATGATACTGTTCAGAACACTCATTATGGGGCTCCTGGGTGGCTCAGTCGGTTAAGCATCTGACTCTTGGTTTCAGCTCAGGTCATGATTTGGGGTCCTGAGATCGAGCCTGGCATAGGGGTTCTACACTCAGCAGTCTGCTTCCCCTCTTCTCCCTCTGCCCCGTGCACACTCTCTTCTTCTCTCAAATGAATAAATCTTTAAAAACAAAATACTTATCATGTATTTTCAGTCACTCCACATTCCAGTCAGTGTTTTCTATCCTGACCCCTGTCTCCGCAGCCAGAGTGGACTTTTTTTTTTAAACACTTGCAGTTCTGGAACATACAGCGCTCTCTTTCCTCTCAAGGTCCTCACACTGGTCTGAACCAATACTAACTGCTAGACTCTATGGAGAATGAGAAATCACATAACATGGTGGTTCAGAGTACAGACTTGAGAGCCAGCTGACCTGGATTTGAAGTCTGTCTCTGGCTATTCCATTTGTGAAATCTTAGGAAGATCCTATTCTCTACTTCACTTTCTTCAATTCCGATTGGCCCTTCAGTAATATGGGAACAATAAAAATACCTGCCCTTCAGATCATGATCCTAGAATTGAGTTGTACATCGGGTTCCTTGCTCACCTGGGAGCCTCCTTCTCCCTCTACCTGCTGCTCTCCCTGCTTATGCATTTTCCTCCTCTCTCTGACAAATAAAATCTTAAAAAAAAAAACAAACCCAAAACCTTAAAGAATACCTGCCTTATAGAAGTATTGTTTGAGGGAAAAGTCATGTTCAAAAGAACGAGAATTCTAAGACATCAGACTATAGATGCTGAAAAGGTAATAGAATAATACCTTTCAAAGCTCAAAGGAAAAGTAGTTATAATCCATATTCCTGTATCTAGAAAAAGCACAACCCATTAGAAGGGCAAAACTAAAACATCTTTTCAGACATGCATAGATTTAGAAAATTATTGCCCACACTACCTTCCTTGGGAAATTATTTGAATACATACTCCTAAAAATGAATTAAACAAAAAGGATAGGGTGAAGACAGGGAGTGCAAGAATTAGTGACAATAACAAAGAAAGAAAAAGGCTGAAAATAGCTGTTGAGCAGGCTGAGATGACAATTAGTCCTGATTGGAACCAGAGGATGGAGGACTTTAGAAGTTCCAACATACAAAATCCAGAAATTTGATCAGATTCCTAGATTTAAGGTGCTGAATGGTCTGAAGAATGAAATAAATGCTAGCAGTACAAGAAACAAAGGCAATAAGATACTCCAAGATAAACAAAAATGGTACATAGGATATAGTTAGGTTACGGACGTGAAATAAACAACATTTACATAAAGATTAAGTTTCATTGACTCTTAACTTCTGGAATTAACTTATAGACAAAGCATAGAAGATTGAGGTAGGGGGCAAAACCAAATATAAATCAACCTTGGTTCCCTTGAAGTTCAAGTTTAGATGATTAAAGTTGGAAGGTAGAAGGTGGAGAGTTAAGCTGATGGGAAAGATAGGGCCGTCAGCGTCCTCATCTTAGAACACAGGGAATGAAAAGACAATGTCTCCAGTTTTGGGGATTGACCATGGGTGTTACTTGAGACCCAAGCAAAGGAGGGTGACTTTGACTTTACTAAGCAGGAAGGAGATCATTAAAACTATATGGGAAAGCTAACAGTGAGTTTAGTTTTGGCAGAACTAAAACAAAAAACCAGAAAACACTCCCCACCCCCCAAACAAACAAGTTCAAGGCTACTTCTAAGAACAGTACCCAAAAGCATGTTGCAGAACAGGTCTGTAACTCTTGGTGCTGTCCACTGAAGATTGCAAGAAACTGCCTCAGCTGCTTAACCAATTGGACTTTGTTTCAGGAATGCCATCATGCATCCCTGGCAAACCATTGCGCTATCATTGCCACCATCTGCCATCCACTGCCATCCACACACCCACTCAAATGGAAATTCCAGAGGAGCCAGTTTCTTTTCCCTCATGTTGTTCCCATGAAATTGGTGCATCTGGTTGGGAGAAACTAGGTCACCTGATTCTGTCATTGATGCAAGGAAAATGGGACTTGGAATTTGACTCTTTTTCTGGAAAGGAAAGAGTCACAATATAAGTTGCCCCCAAATATGATATTTAAAAGGTCATTGGAGGTAATGGCAGATGTCCACCACACCGAGGAACAATATATAAAAGCATATTATTCAAAGATACAAGGATAATTTAAATGGAAACTAACCCTATTGCTTGATAAAGCAATGATAATTTATCTCTTTTTCTTACAAGCTGAATCTAATTCATGAGGAAATTTTGTTCTACTTTTGAACTATATACAGAAAAGGACCTCTCTTAATTTCTCTACTGCTAACATCTTCATCCCAGCTCCTGCAGTCCTTGCCCTAGATTCCTAAAATAGCTTTCCAGCTGGTCCCCCTGCTTCATTCATTGTCCCTTTACAAAATATTCGAACTCAGGAGCCCCTTTCAAGATGTAAGAAAGATCCTGTTACGTCTCTGCTCACAACCATGCAAAGAATTCACAGATAACTCAGAGTAAAAGTCTAAGGCCTTCTCAGAGTCTTCCAGGTCTCCATGATCTACTGCTCTCCTTCATCCCACTGTGATCTCATCTTCTTGTACTTCTGCCCTTGCTCACTCTTCTTGCCACTGTGGTCTCTTGTCATTCCCCAGATGTGAGTAACGGGCTCCTAAGCACCTGCTTTGGCACTTAGCACTGATTGGTTCCTCCACCCAGGGAGCACTTTTCTCCAGGTATGTGAGTGGCCCACTCTCATGTCTTGAAGACCCACCTACACTCAGTCCTACCAGACTCACTTACCCTTTCTGCTTTACCACTTTATCTTTTTTTCTGTATCTCTGATTATCTTCTATTTATATATTATATATCATTTACATAATTATAATGTTCATCTTATGTCTCAAGAAAGGCAGTAATTTTGTGTCTTTTATCAGTTGATATAGCAAGGCACTTAAAATCTCCCTAAAATAGGAAAATAATAAGCAATCACTGAGTGAACGAATGGACAGATGAATGGATAATTGATTTGGAACTTTCTAGGGAAGAGTTAGAGGAGTTTATTTACCCAAACTCTGGTTTATCAGAGCAAAAAACCAATAGATAGGTCCTAAAATTGACAAACCAAGCATATATTATTTAGAATTGTGGTGGTAACTACCAGAATTGCTAAAAGGAAAAACAAGAAAGTGGTTTTGTCTGGGAACAGGGCTGAGGGAAGAAAGAACTGGGGCAGAGCCCTGTGGCTTTTCACTTGCAGTCTTTCTGAACTCTTTGATTTTTAAAAATCATGTACATATAACATTTTGACAAAAAACTCATTATCTTTTAATGTAATCAATATACAAGTAAATATAATGGTGTAAAAAATTAAGATGAAATGAGGAAGTAAATAATCAGCAAAAAAAAAAATTTTAAATACATAATAAAAAAAAATCATTACATTTTCCTTATTAGTAAAAGGCACAATTTACAATGAGGAGTTGATATGGGCTAAATGTTTGTGTCTCCCCATTCATGTGTTAAAGCCCAATACCCAATGTAATAGAAGGGGTCTTTGAGGGGGATGTAAGAGGAGGGGTCTTTGAGGGGGATAATTAGATTTGGATGAGGTTGGGGGCAGTAGCCTTCATGGTGGGATTAGTACTCTTTGAAGGAGGTGAAGAGCCCAGAGTTCTCTCTTGCCAGCTATGTGAGGATATAATAGGATATTGGCAGTCTGTCACGTGAAAAAGAGCTCTCACCAGAACCTGACCATGCTGGCACCCTGATAGGACTTCCAGCCTCCAGAACTGGGAGAAATAAATTTCTGTTGCACCTAATATATGGTACTTTGTTACAGAAACTCCAACTGACTAAAACAGAAGCAAAAAGCATATATAACAATTATAATAAAAATAAGTAATTTCAACATTCCTTTGGACAAAATATCTTGCTAATTTTTAATTTTTATTAAGATAAATTTTGAGCAAAGAATGAATAAATATACATGTGTCTACCTACCTAGCTTTATCAAATCCTAACATGACCCTTATTTTTAGGTTCCTGTTCTTTGATTTGCCTGATATGAGTCCCAAATATGGATTTAGATGATTCATGAACTTAGGGGTTTGCAACTAAAATACTGACAGATAACTCTACACATTCTTAATGGTAAAGGTAATAATAGCCCACGTGATACTCTGAAAGGAATTTTATAAATTACAAGTAGAATAATGCTGCTGCATTTTGCTAGGCAAAATATAGTTCAGAAGTGCATTTCTAAATATTTTTATGTAATAAATATCAGTGAAACCCTAAAAAACATGGTTTGTATGGGTTTTTTTTCTGGCAACTCAAAAATATGTATAGAATATATAACATATAGGGACACCTGGGTGGCTCAGTCGGTTAAGTGCCCGCCTTCAGCTCAGGTCATGATCCTGAATGGAGTCCTGCATCGGGCTCCTTGCTCATTGGGGAGCCTGCTTCTCTCTCTGCCTGCTGCTCCCCTGCTTGTACTGTCTGACAAATAAATAAAAAAAATCTTAAAAAATAAAAAAACAGGGGCGCCTGGTTGTCTCAGTGGGTTAAAGCCTCTACCTTTGGCTCAGGTCATGATCCCAGGGTCCTGGGATCCAGGCTGCATTGGGCTCTCTGCTCAGCAGGGAGCCTGCTTCCTCCACTCTCTCTGCCTGCTTCTCTGCCTGCTTGTGATCTTAGTCTGTCAAATAAATAAATAAAATCTTAAAAAAAAATAAAAACAAAAAAACCCACAAAAGAATATATGACATGTATGTAAGTGGGAGAACAGGATCTGAAAATTACTTTATGAAGATGTTATATACTCTTGTGCATAACTGAAACTCCATTGATGACTCTAGAAATCTGATTGCTGGGTGCCAGGTTCGTCCCTTGAATAATAATAGAAGTTAATCCCAGTTGTTTCTATTGAAATTTGCAGCCCTATCTCTGATCTGTTATGTATAATGCTGTCTTGATAAGAAATGTATGATAATGTTATCCCCAACAAACCATATTGTTTTAAATTGCCCTTTTAATGACTCTTTAACACATTTCTTTTACCTGGTTACAGTCTACCACTCAGTGAGGACGGTGGGCGTCAGCTGACTGACTGAGGAGGCCACATCACTCTTCAATCTGTCTTCTCACCAAATTAATGAGCTGTATTACCACCTGCCTCGGGGGAGAGTATGTGATCAATTCCCCCAGTTCTGGTAAGGCTGTCATGATGACGAATGGCTGAGAGATAGATTTTGGAGA
Organism: Mustela lutreola; assembly: GCF_030435805.1. Lineage (NCBI taxonomy): Eukaryota > Metazoa > Chordata > Mammalia > Carnivora > Mustelidae > Mustela > Mustela lutreola. The sequence goes on from NC_081303.1 coordinate 44,347,688, forward strand.
AATAAACCTAGTTTAGTTAAAAAGGAGAAAGAGCATAACCTATTTTAATAAGAGCAAAATTAGTATAAGCACCCTTAACCATTTTGATCAATGTAACCCTCAAAAATAAGAAAAGAAAAATCTTAACCAATGTAGCTCTTTCTACTTGTTTAGTTTCCTTCCTAATGAGTGATTCAGACAGCCTAGGTTTTGAGCTAGCTGTCAGCTGTAGAATGTATAGGAACAGAGAAAGTAGTTACTATGCACAGTGGTCCTATGCACTGTCTAGTGAATTCTCAGCAGAAACATATTAACATAAAACCCTTGGGAATTACAATTTTTGACTCCAGATTATACTAAACTCACATTAAGGACCAATATTTTGTTAGTGATATGAGAAAGCATTTATTTTCTTCTTGTAACACCCCCAGTTTTTCATAACCATGTTACTGTCACCTCAACATTTTTAAGAACTTGAATTACATTTTAGTTGCTTACAAAACACAAACTTTATAAATTTAATTATTTTTATTGAGATAAATGTAAGGACTTCACAGACAAAGAGCTCTAACAATGTTTTTCTAAGTGTATCTCATTTTTATGGGAACACACCACCAAAACTGATCAGATTTATATGAACTTGCACGTGGTATGCAAATAAGAATTCAGAGAAAGCTATGAAATTAGAAAGAGCTATCAGAACTTATTATAAAATTTAACTAAACATCAGTAAAATTCCAGCTAAGCTCAAATTTAGTAACTGCCCTTCACTGTAAATTGGGCATACCTCAGAAAACACTATACTTGTTAAATGAGTTGAGAAAATCACATACCACTGGAATTTGCAGAGCACTGTTTCTCTCATGGAGTTTTAAAACAAAAGTAAACCTAGAATCATTTTTATTTCTCTTCTAGAATTCTATCCAGCATTCCTATCAATGGAGAATATTGAAGAGTTTTATAATAATTATTTAAAATCCATGCTCCATGTTGGTTCCTTAAAAAAGAAAACTGAATCTCCTCTGATTTTTGGAGCCTTCTATGACAGACTAAAACATGGTTGAGTAATAGCATAAGATTTCAAATATACTCTAGTTATTGTCTAAGATGCCGTATTTGTTTGCTAGGACTCTTACAACAAAATACCACAGACTAGATGGATTAAACAACAAATTTATTCTGATAGTTCTGGAGGCTGGAAGTTCAAGATCAAGATGTCGGCAGGGTTGTTTTCCTGTGAGGTCTCTCTCCTTGACTTGTAAATGATTCCCCTCTTGCTCCCTCTTCACATGGTCATTTCTCTGTGCACACATATCCCTCGTGTCTCCTTTGTGTCTACAAATAACCTGTTCCTTTAAGGACAGTAGTTAGAATGGATGAAGGCCCCCCCATCTTCATTTTAACTTAATCACCTCTCTAGAGGCCCTATTTCCAAATACAGTTACATTCGAAGTCCCAGAGGTTAGAACTTCATCCCAAAATATGAATTTTGGGAGGGTCACAATTCAGTCCATCACAAATGCCAAGCCAGCTCATTATTTCAGAATTTAAGTAATAGTTTTGCAAATAGCCTTCTCAGTGTCCCCCCGCCCACCACTGCTGAGTATGCCTACCTACTACCTACGGTTGTCATTCAAATTGAAAAGAGTACAAACTGGCCCTTAGGATGTTGTATAGGTAAAATGATTATAAACATTCTAAATGGTTAGCAGTTAGAATTGTTAGAATTACCTATGTAAATGAATATGTTTAATTTATCCTCAGATTTACAAAATAGATAATCCACCAGCTCATGGTTAGTGAAGGAGGAATCACTTTTCCACCTAATGGATGAATATGGGAAAGAACAAAGAAACCCGGGAATGGTGAAATAACATATTTGGGACACATGTGGGGAGCAAAGGAAATGTTTGATAAAGACTGCTTATTAATTCCCCCCCTTAGGTATTAGCGATCTCAGTAGGTGGCAGCCTTCCATTCAATGTAGTGAGTGTTTTCAACAAAGAAGACGTATGTAAAATGAGATTGTTTTCTTTTTCCTAAGCCGAGAAGGATGGCACTTTTTATTGGTGAAAACCCTTTGGCATAAGAGCAAATTTTAAAATGCCAAGTTCAACGTTCAGCTTGAATAACTATTGTAAATTTGGCTTATTTCAGTTCTTTTGTAATTATATTGATCTATTTCGCCTCCTCCTCCTTCTTCTCCTTTTTCTTTTTCTTTTTTCTTTTTTTAAAGATTTCATTTATTTATTTGAGAAAGAGAGAGAGAACATGAGCAGGGGGGAGGGGCAGAGGGAAAAGCAGACTCCCTGCTGAGCAGGAAGGCAGACTCGGGGCTTTATGGGGACTCTGGGATCATGACCTGAGCTGAAGGCAGAAGCTTAACTGACTGAGCCACCCAGTGCCCTTCTTTTGCCATTTTCTTGATAATTAAATAATTCAAAGTCTAGTTAGGGAATAGTGGAAGAAATAAGAGAGAATGTTTTAAAAATTTAAGTTTTTTTCACAATGCTTTATTCTAAATCTAAATCTGTCTCACTAAAAGAAATCATAATAAATTTTGGAACAATTCAGAACTTTAAAATATTTGAGGGCCTGAATTTTTTCTATGTCCCTTTGGTGTGCTTTGGCAATGGCTATGAAGTAAAATATAAAATAATTCTTTAAATGAACACTTAGGCATTTTCTAGTACTAAATTTTTATCACTTTACTTTGGTATTTGGAGTCTCTTTACTTAAAATATGAGTAGTAGTATTTGGTTTAAATTAAGAAAAAGGAAAAAAAAATAACTAGTAGAACTTTCCCAAGAGTGTTTATCCTGTGGGATCAGATTGTTCTAAAGTTAAAATTCTCCTTCCTTGTTGCCCAGCACATCTGGTGGAATCTCTCTTAAAGGTGAAGTGACTAATTTTTCACCCTTGAAGGGTAATGATCATGTTAGTGAATGTTAAGTCTGCCTTCCGGTTCCTTAGCCACAAATGTCATCTTGCTACTTTGTCTAAAGCTATTGTTCTGACAGTTTCAAATTGTCAAGTATATGGCACATGAAGTTTTCTTGAATTATTGATAAATCTGCATAATTTGGGGAAGGTAAAAATGATAATGTGGTAGAATTAATAGTTGCTCTAATTCTATCTTCAGGGATATGGTATTCTTACATGTGTTGCACAGAAGGAAGATCTTATAACTAAATAGCTCATTTTGTAGAAAGCATATTTGTGGAGGAAGATATAAAGGATACGTAGAAAAGAAGTCTTGTATCATTCATCAGTACGTGCCCGTGGGTATTTCGTACCTTATAGTGAGTCTTCAATAAATACTGGTTGAATAAATAGGTAAGTTGAGATGGAAACAAAGCAAATGCGGGTATATTAAAATTCAGACCGTCAAGAGCACTAATTCTCAGCTCCAATGCTGCCATTCACTGGTATGCTGCAATCTGATATACTATAAGCAGAAATTCCAAACTTTCTCAGTTCATGTATCAGTAATTTTTTTTAAACTGAAGTCCTTGGTAAAACAAACCAACCAACCAACCTAGCAGTTTAGTTCACCAAGTAGTTAAATCTAAACAACTTGGAACTCATGCCCTAGCAACTTAGAACTTACATCCTAACAACTTAGTAGTCATTTGAAAAATAATATGTATAATTTGAAAGAACAAATGCTATTTTTATTTCATTTTTGAACAATCATAATTGCTTACTAATAAAATATGCTTGTGTGTTGGACAGTGCCCAGCTTCTTAAATCTCAGTACCAGATTGGACACCCCCTCATCATTTTTGGTTCCACAGTGATTTTCTCATGCTATTTGCTTTTTTAACCTCAGCAACCTTCCAAGACGTAGTTGCACAATGATATGCTGTCCTGAAAAGGAGCGTAGCTCTATTTGATGTCCAAACAGTGAACTACCTAGAGTTAGTAGTTCATAAGATATCTGGCAAATGTCTCCAGTATTGCTGTGATTCCCTTGAATATTTCAAATATCCCTAAAGATTCCTAGATGAGTTCACTGTGATGAACACAGTTTGAGCAAATAATGTGTTACCAACAATAGTTAGAATGCTGAGGATATCAAGCATTTTCTTAAAAATAAGAGTGTATCCAAAGTTATCTTTATAACAATAAAACTCACTCATGGACTTCTTTTCTGTACTTAGAGGGAAGCAATAAAGATAACAGCTAGAATGTGGGGACTGTACATAGTTAACAACCCTGTTTATCTATGACAATGACTGTTAAGGATGTGTCATTAAGGGTCACCTGGGTGGCTCAGTGGGTTAAGGCCTCTGCCTTCAGCTCACGTCATGATTCCAGGGTCCTGGGATCAAGCCCTGCATTGGGCTCTCTGCTCAGTGGGGAGCCTGCTTCCTCCTCTCTCTCTGCCTGCCTCTCTACCTGCTTGTGATCTCTGTCAAATAAATAAATAAAATCTTTAAAAAAAAAAAAGGATGTGTCATTAATATATTTTGTAATTAAGGCTTAAGGCAATGTTTTTGATTACAGGCAAAATTTATTTCAATACCTAGATATAATGTCATTCCCTACCCCTAACCCCCAAGATCATATTCACACAGATGAACACTATCCCCAGAAGGAAAAAAAAAAATGTGGCTTATGCTAGTGGTTTGGAACTTTTCTGTGAATTAAAATCACCAGGGAGCTTACTTTTTAGTAAGATTTCTAGAATCCTTAGGCCTAGGCTCTGGAATTCTATAGTCCTGGGGTAGGGCGATGATATTTTTAAAATCCACCTGATTTTAATGCAGACCATGTTTTAAGAAACACTGGTAGAGGGGACTGTTTGTGTAGCACAATGAAAGAAATAATGAGACTCTCAATTTTTAAAATATATGTCTTATTAATGTGCTGTTTGAGTATGTATGTGTATGTGCACATGGAAGGTTCACATGCCTCCTACCAATACCTAAAGATGATAGTACTAATCTAAGTCTCAAAAGTACTTAGCATGATAGTGGTAGAGTTTATAATGGTTCAGGATCATATTATTGTGAATTCTTTATATATCTTATTCTTTATATTCCTCGGGACACTTAACTTTATGTTCCTTAACCCTTTATAACCTCCAAGTGTACTTAATATGGAGCTTTAGCCATAGTAGGAACTCAATAAATATCAATTACTTGTCATTCGTAACCAAGGCCGAATATTAAGATCACTTTGAGAGCTTCTTAAAATATGAATTATCAAAGACATCTCTCTCGAACTAACGGAAGCCGAATTTGTGCAGGTGAGGTCTGGCAGAGCCAAGGTTGAGACCACTGAGCTGTATCTTTCCTTGGGCCTCTATTTTTACCAAATGCATGCATCCATCTAATTGGGCTTATGGGTATCTGTGTGTATGTGTGTGTAAGTGTGTGTGCATATGTGTGTGCACACACGTTTTTATGGAGCTCTTCCAAGATAATACTATAAAGGAGTACTTCTTTCTTTTTCTTTGCAAGTATTTGTTACTCCCACCTTTTCTGGGCACTTATTATTCTTTCTCAGTTCATTTATGGAAAATGTGGAGAATATCACCAGTCTACTTGCTAGCTCCTGAAAGAGGTTTTTTTTTTTTTTTTTTTTTTTTTTAACATTTTAGAGTTTGCTTGGCAACTCATTCTTTCATTCTTGCGTACTCTCGCCTGCAATTAAGCTACTCAGCCACTTGGTGGTGATAAGTGCTTTATTCATAATGGTCAATTAACGTGTTTTTTGAGATCCAGTCAAAGTTATTTTTCCATTATTTTCAGATTTCTACAATTATTAAAACAATGAAAGTAGAAAATATTGAATTGTAAAGTAAATAATTCTAAGTCTAACTTGCAAAGAAATATGAAAGATCTGATTCAATGACCTCCTTAATAATCCTTGCATATAATTTACTTATAATTTGTATTTCATACTCAGATTTCAATAAAAATATTTTGATTAAAAAAACCCAGAGATTCACTGTTTGCATCATTGTATCCTAGGTCATTGATGATATAATTAGCTATGGGGTGCATTCCAACTCACAGAGGTTAAATGTTAAAAAGAAAAAGTGCGAAACAATGAAAATGCTATATTTGTAGAATCCACTAAAGTCTTAATGCATGGAAGACATTTAATAATCCTGCATCGGGCTCCCAGCTCCATGAGGAGTCTGCTTCTCCCTCTGACCTTCTTGCCTCTCATGTTCTCTCTCACTATCTCTCCCATAAATAAATAAATAAAATCTTAAAAAAAAATAAACACAGAGATAGGCACTAATGCTTAGTACTCTTAAAACTGCAAAACTGAAAATGTATGCAATGATGAAAATGTATGATTAATCCATGATAGTAAATGGGAACAAAGATCAGTACCAAGGAAAATAAGAGTGAAACAAGGACAAACTTGACTTCGTTTTCCTGGAGCTGGACTGCTAATTACCTATACTATGTACGCTTATTGTGACTTATGTCAACTAAAAGGTATGGGCATATGTGATTCTAGCCCATCTTCTTGTGTCTGGGCAGTTTATATTTGAAACCAGGCCAGAGGTGTGCCTGGGTGGCTCAGTGGGTTAAAGCCTCTGCCTTTGTTCGGCTCAGGTCATGATCCCAGGGTCCTGGGATAGAGCCCTACATCAGGCTCTCTGCTCAGCAGGGAGCCTGCTTCCTCTTCTCTCTCCCTCTCTGCCTGCCTCTCTGCCTACTTGTGATCTGTCTGTCAAATAAATAAATAAAAAATCTTAAAAATGAAAAAAACAAAACAAAACCAGAGAGATAAGCTAAATTCCATTTTAAAATTTTATTAGAGAAGGGTATTTGAGAACCTATTTTTGCAAGGTTAGGAATTGCTTCTTACACTTAATTCTAGGCTGTGTTTTTTCTAAGTTTTTCCTATTTCGCTTTAGGACACTTTACTACTCTGGAGTTTCAATCTCCCTTTGCAATCTTGGGATGTGATAACAGGAAAACCTTCCTTTGCTTTTTATAGTGGGCACCTTTATTCCCTACCTCAGCCCTACCATCTTTTCCTTTGCATCACATCACACTCTGTCATTCCAGGTAGAACCCAGAGGTGGAATACTGATGAAATTCTATCCCAAAGCTGTATTGGTCCCAGAGCCGGTTCATGAGCTGCTGCCTTATCATAGTATGAAAATCTCTTAATATAGCAGCTGATTATCTCTGTATGTGTTAAGAATGGAGGTATTGATTTTGAGTTTTGTATAGTTTATGTACACATAACTTTAAGTAATTGTGAAATAGGGAAATATATAGAATATCCATAAAATGAATTAAAATATTAGATTCTGAAAGTGATAAAAGTGGATTCTAGCTCTTAGGGCCTAAATAATAAGCAGCAAAGATGCAGATAACATTGATTGTTCTGACTTAATATAATCTTTTTACACATTTAGATTTAGGACAGTACAATAGCCTAAAATATCACTAGGTAGGTATTAGAAATAAAGGCTTGGTTATGTAGTGGCTACAGGAATGTATTTAAAACATTTACGTAGGAAATTAAAACTAATTCATGACATAAATCATTTTCATGTGTTTTTCTAGTCATCTCTAATTTACATTATGCTATTTCTACAAATTTTCTGTTGTAAAGAGTAAAACATACCTGCCTACTTAGACCTGATAAAGAGTTAATTACATTTAATTTAGAACATAAAGAACTAATACTTTCGCTATTCATTTGTCTTCAGAAAAAAGCTGATTATTTTTATCTTTCAATCTGAGCAAGGAAAGAGCAAAGAAAAACAACAGAATTTTAAATAGTTGCATACTTTGGCTATGTGTGTGTGTGTGTGTGTGTGTGTGTGTGTTTATGTAATTTAAAATTATTTTAAAAGTTATTTATATATATAAAAACTTTAAGTAAAATTTAAATGTATATACATCTTTAAAATAAGCTTTTAAAATAACCTTAAAAATAATTAACTTATATACAAAAGTAATAATTGTATATTTATATATAAATAACTTAAAAATAATTTAAAAGTTCTGTGGATTGACGAACCTATCAGCGATATAACAATAAATAACACCGATGAGAGGCACCTGGGTGGCTCAATAGGTTAAGCCTCTGCCTCTTGATTTCAGCTCAGGTCAAGATCTTGGGGTTGTGAGACCGAGCCCCGAATAAGGGGTTCTGTGTACAGTGTGGAGTTCGCTTGGGATTCTCTTTTTCTCCTCCTCTGCCTCCCCCTGCCACCTGCTCTCTCCCTCTTTCTTGCAAATAAATAAATAGATAGGTAAATAAATAACCAACCAACCAACCAACCAACAAACCATGATGAACAAATGTAACACTATTGTTCACTTAGGATGTTTGCGGTTTCCATGGCTGACAGTCCACTGTTAGTCCTCTTACACTGTTTCAAAGAACGGGTTATCCCATAAACCCATATGTAAATATTGGCTTGCCTTCTTTAGTAGTTGAATGAATTTACAGTTTTATGAATTTAAAGGTTCTTGCCCTGACTTTGAGTACAGGCACTTCCTCATGTTTTTAAGCACATCCCTGCCGGGGGCTCTTTGCTCAGCGGGAGCCTGCTTTCTCCTTCTCCCTCTGCCTGCCACTCCCCCTGCTTGTTCTCTCTCTGTCAAATAAATAAAAGTTTTTAAGTACATCTCTGATTTTTGCGCCCAAATTCTCAGCTTTGGAAATGATCCTGTTTTATTCTGTAGAGTGTTATTCTCGGGAGCCCTTCCTCTACAGAATGCTAACTTTTAGATGGAAAAGCTGATATAACAGAGTGATTAAAGAAATAAAATGTCTCCTTAATTTGAATTTTACCCAACAGTGACTTCAGTGGCAGAATTATGGAGGGTACTGAGGCTGTTTATGATTAACTAGGTTTATTGTCATAAAGACAATAAGAGCTGGTTTTGAGTATATCTTTGAGTTTGATGTGGCCAGATTCCAAATCTGGTTTACTCACATCCTGTATTTCCAAATAGATTGAACATTAACAGTGCAGTTGAACTGCTAAAGAAATAATTACTTAAGTATTTTAAAGTACACTTAGGGCATTAGAGAGAAAAGTTGAAGAAAAGATGAAGACCCGTAGGTTTTGAGCAATAAAGTCTGAAGTACGAGCAAAGAGGGTTAAAAGGTGAACACAATAGTGAATGCAACTTTTCACCCTTGTGTTGATATTATTAGGATGTGCTTTTGGATCTGTAGTACTGAAAGTACTACTGTCTCAATTTAACCATGCGAAAATACTAAAAGTGAGCAGGAATACTTATTATTTGCCATTTTTTCCCCTACTTAGTAAATAGAAATTGCTCCAGCTGTTCTTACCTGAATGGATTTGGTGCATCCCAAGATTAAGTGAAGAGCACAAAAGAGGGCTTGATGAGTCAGAAGATGTAGAGGGAGGCAGAAATTAGGTAGACCTTTTCAAGACCTTTCCATTCAGCTTTGTGAAATCACAGGGTATTTGTAATATCCCTTTCTCAGGGTAGATGCATGCACACAAAATACTCCAGAGAAATGTGTACCTTTAAAAATTATCTTTAGGATTTGGTTACTGTATCACCACAACTCTCTTTGAAAATAGAGAATTAAGAGGGGCTTGTGAATATGTGAAAATGCTATCATTGTTGAGGAGAGCGTGTCCTGTGAAATGGACTCACTGTTTGGCTCCACATCAAGGGTAGAGTGTACAAGTGTGAAAAGGGAAGCGATTTTTGAATATATTTCCTTCATTGCTTTGACTTTTGGCCCATTGCATATTGGCCTTAGGTTTTTAAAGAGACAAAAAGCATAAATTCCACTGGATTCTGTTAAACAAAGAGAATTATAATATAAACATGACCTACCAGTTGTACTCTTTCTTCTGTATTTTGCAAGCAATATAAACTGTTACATTTCCCTCCATTAAGAGTATGTATTTAAAAAATATGTATATAGTGTATTGAAATGTTTCCCCAGTTTTGTAACTACTACAAAAATAGCCAGGAAAAAACCACCATCAGTGTGCCCCAATTTTAAACTATGACCTGTATTTTCAAAATACCATAAGTAGATTCTAGGGACAGAGCAGAATTGCCTTCTTGTGATTTTGAATTCCAGGGATTTGGTGTGAGAATAAAATGAAGGCAGATTATTTTGTTTACATAGGAAGCTCATCTACATGATCCACTAAAAATTAATGCAAGGGGCCATTAAAGTGAAAAAGTAGCTTTCTAATATTTTTCACGAGTGTTTTCAAAGAAAGATAAAGATTTATTTTCTGATACTATATGGTGACCACAGCCAGGACTCGAGAAAAGTGATCTCCCTTGGGTTGTCTGCAGTCTGCACTTTGACTTCCTCCTCTTGGCCCAGTTCAGTCCAGACATTTCAACAGCTTGACTAAGCCTCATCACCATTTAGCTGCCAAGTTCAGTGGCTGCCAATATCACTAGTAGCTTTTTAAGTACACCTGTTGCCAGCACTATGTTTGTGAGTCAAGAAGACTAGACATTTCTGGTCTACCCCAGTGGCTAGGATCATTTTCAAAGGAAAATTATTTTTAATATTACTTCACCCTCCTTCATCAGGAAAACACTCCCCCCCCCCACCCCCGCAAGCTTCTCTTCTTACAGAGAAGTTGCATTTACCTTGAACATGGTATGTAACATCTGGTCTGGTTTAGCTTATGGATAAAAATGGTTTTAGTAATCAATTCTACATTTAATTTTTACTTTTAATTATGTGGGACCAATGAAGCTGTATGAATAATAAAATAGGAAGACTTGGTATAAGCTGATAGGCTCTCAGTGAGATAATCAAATATCATTTACAGCAAAGTTAACCTGATAGTTAATGGTATGTATTGTGTAGTAATTAGGTATAAACACAGCTCATATAAAGGACTGTGATTAATGCACTTCATGGAGTCAAACAGCATTTTTGGAGCAAGTTTGTTGGGAGATGAAGAGAAAAGCAGTTAAAGCCAGCCTCTGTTCTAATGATGGCTGGGGCCAGAGGAGCCTCTTTGGCCAGATCTCTCTGTTTTTCCATTAACATTTGCTCCAGGCCAAGAGCCAGTGGCTGGGGCAACCCTCCCTTATCTCCACACAGGGTGATAAAAAGTCACAATGAGAAAGTGCAGTGGATTCAGTTCTGACAGTTTTAACAACCTTGAAAACACTTTACTATGAGGATGTAGCTTTGTAGTCTTTTAAGGTGAAAGAAGAGGGCACATACAGATGATTTCAATACTTTGGGCACCATAGAGCCACTAAGAGGATATTAACTAGACAAAGTCTTTGTGGCTATTGGGGCTTTGTGAGCTAGTTTTGATTTACTTGCCTATTAGTGTTCATAAAGTATATAAAACTTTTCCTCATACCAATGATAATATCTGGTTTATATATGAATCTGAAGTTTATTTAAACTGGGATATTTTACTATCTATCAATCTACATTTTTTTTAAATTTATTTATTTGACAGACAGAGATCACAAGTAGGCAGAGAGGCAGGCACAGAGAGAGAGAGAAAGAGAGGGAAGCAGGCTTCCTGCGGAGCAGAGAGCCCAATGCGGGGCTCGATCCCAGGACCCTGAGATCATGACCTGAGCCGAAGGCAGCAGCCCAAACCACTGAGCCACCCAGGCGCCCCTATCTACATTTTTTAAAAGGTGGTCCAAAAGATAGTAAAATACAAACACCCCAACAAACCTTTAATCATACTTCCTATACCATATCGGGTTGAAATGTCTTCACCCTGGGAATATCTGGTTATTTTTCCTGCAAGATGTGCCTTTGTATGACTCAAGTGACACTGTTCTTATTTGATGGACTGATGTTAATTTGTTGTAATGTGACAGAATGATTTAGTTCAAATACCAACTTTATTGGCTTCATCTTTGCCTCCTTTCTTACCCCACATCCAACCCATTGGCAAATTTTAGAAATATATCTGTAATCTGACCATTCTTATTACCTCCACTATATGCTCGATGGTCTAAGTTATCAGTACGGTTCACCTGACCGTTAGAATAGTTTCCTCTTCTAGTTGTTATTAACTTGCAATCTACTCTTCACAGTGCGGCTCTTGTATCCTAAACGGAGCATGATTTGGTCACCCCTCCAATGACTCTACATTTCATTCAGAATAAATTCTAAAACTTAACAAGTTTCTACATTTGTCCCCTTCCTGTACCCCAGCCCCTTTTCTGATCGAATCTGCTTGTGCTCTCCCTTTGTTCCCTGGATTTTAGCTACACTTACCTCTTGGCTATTCCTCACAGATGCCAAGCCCACTTCCACGCAGGCAGGGTCTTTGCATTGCTGTTCCTTCTGTGTTGAACGCTTTACTCCTAGACCGACATATGGCTTATTTTCTCACTTCCTTCAGGTCTCTGCTCAAATGTCAGAGAGGCCTTCCCAGGTTAATGTATTTCAAACAGCATGCTCCTTGTCCCGTTTCCTTATCCTGCTTTATTTTTGTATGAATCACCATTTGACATAGTATGCATTTACTGGCTTATGATGACGATTATTGCCTTTTCTAGTACAATGTAAGCTCCATCACAGCAAGGACTTTGTATCTTGGTAACCGTTGCACCTTCATTCCTTAGAACAGTGACTCGTACATTTATTATTACTTCTTGAACCAAAGGAATCAACATCTCCTCTTGAGATCTTGACGTTTTTTTCCTTCAAAAAATAAACTTTCCAAATCTTAATTCCATAGTTGTAACTTCTTAAGTCTTTGAGCTATAATCCACTCATTCTTGGGTTGAATCCCTTTGGGGATTCAACTAGTGAAAGACCTAGGGGCAGTAACAACTACTTAATGAGTACTTATAAGCTAGGTTCTTGTATTTAAGTACCTTGCTTATCTCATTTAAGTCTAACCTTAGTCCCAGAGATCATTATTATTACCATTCTTGTTTTATAGACAAAGAGAATGATACTTCGGAGAGGTGAAATAACTTGCTGCCAGGTCACAGAGTTAATCACTGCACAAAGATTCAGATGAAGGCGTGGTTGACTCCATACTGCCTCCTAGCTGTCATCTCCAGTAATACGTACCCAATTATTCAAGTAATGAAGTCTTTTGCAGTTCGTGTACTAGGGGTCTGGGATATCCACCCCGCCCCTCAATGATTCCCAATACCAAACAAAGTCTTTACTTTTCAGAAATGTCCTAAAGGCCACTGTTCTTTATGCTAGGACTCTTACTTAAATGTAAGGTGTGCTTAGCGCGGGGAAGTTGGCCCAAAGAAGGGGAATGGGGCTCAGGAGGCAGATCGACGCACCCCACCCCTCGCTGGGTCTGACAACAGCGATCCGCACGCCGGAGGGGCCCCTCAGAGCAGCTTCGGCTCCATCGGGGAGGTGACGGGGCTCCCTGCGTTCACACAGCGCCGTGCGGAGCCCCGCGGGCAGCCCGGGCGCGCAGTCGGCGGGACCGGCGGCGCGGGGCTCCCGGCGCGGGGAGGGGCCGGCGCCCGCCCCGCCCCTCTCCTCGGGGATGCCGGGATGTTTACACTCCTGACAGCGGCGGCCGGGGGAGGAGGAGCGGGAGTCGCGGGAGGATGGGCCGCCGCTAGGCTCGCACTCGGGACGCGCCTCGCCGTGCGCAGGGTAGGGGCCCGCGCCTGCAGCGAGCGTCCGCGGGGGCGGCGCGGCGGGAGGTGGCGATCGGCTCCCGGCCTCGCAGCCACAGCCCCCGGCCCAGCGGGCCTTTCCGCGGCGCCGCCTGGCCGAGCCGCCCTCCCGCCCCGGGTCGCTTGCGGGCAGGAGATCGGAAAACTCCCAACTTCCTGGTGAGTGGCTGCCGGGGTCTCGGGCGCCGGGGTTGGGCCGCCCCGGCCGGGTGGGGCAGCCTGCGGGAGCCGGGCGGGAAGGGGGAGGCCGGGAGGGCGCGGGGCGGCCTCCGGGATCCCCACGCCGGGGGAGGTGGGGCGGGGCGCGCCGCCCTCGAGCTGGGTGGGGGTTTCGGTCCGGGTCGTTGGCCGTGGCGGGAGCGGCGGCAGGAACTTGGTGCCTGGCGCTGGCTTTGGCGGCCGGAGGCCGCCGTGGGCGCCGCGGTAACTAAGAAACTCCGCGGCCACCGCGCGGCGGCAACAGGTCTCTGGTTTCAGGACCCGAGGAACTTAGGCGAAGTCCCGCCTCCCACCCTCCGGCTGCTGCTCATTGGCGCCGTCGGTTATTTATCCGTCGCGGATTGGTCAGGTCCAGCTGTCAGGATTCGGCAGCAACCAGACTTAGAGGAGTGAAGTTCGCGGGGAGAGTGGGTGGTGGGAGCCGCGCAGCGAAGGGAGAAGCTGAAGTGTCTGGAGAAGTACAAGGGAGGACGGCCTAACCTGTCGGAGGCTGGGCTTTCTCGGGGCCCTGTCGGGATCAGCAAACGTGAGAGAGATCGCAAGGCAATAGAGATGGTGATGGTGGCAATGGCAAGTAATTACTTTGAGAATTGAGGCCAAAGTCAGAGAGAGGAAGGGGACCCCACGAAAGAAAAACGAGAAGACCACATTGTCTTAGGACAGTGTCAGGAAGCAACACAGCAACCTAGCGGATGGTACAGTAAGATCTGAAGAACTCTTGTTGCCTCTTTTCTGTGTACCGCGGGCCTCGGGAGATGATGTGTCAAACACAGATCATGCGCTCTCTTAGCTGTAGTCCTTATTAGGGGTAAATACTAAAAATTTACTTACCTTACAGTAGGTTCTCTCTCATCCTCCAGCAGTTCTGGTGACGGAACTGAAAGTCTGAAAACATCACAAAAACGAAGTGATTTTTCCTCGACCACTGATCGTAAGGACGCTGTTGAAAAAAATCGAATGCGTGTAATTCGTAGAGCATTGTGTGCCCATCATGACTAGAACCATTGTTTCTAATCCTTACTCCGAAGAGTTTGTAGTTTCCAGAAGTATGCATACGCCGCGTAGGCAAGAGCAGTTGTGTTGTCAGGTTGCTTTACAGGATAAAGTACAGCATGCACGCGTGATAAGTCTGTCCTGGGGCTTGAGCTGCTGCGGGTGTGGTCGAAGAGTGGCATAGTATTAGGGACAACCGGACAAAACCCTGAAAACGGTGGACAGTTCAACAAGGGATTCAGTTAACCCTGTCATACCTTGTGGCAAGTCTTACTGTGTGGACACCTAGTATTCTTGGCTTTATAGTACTTGGAGAAGGCCAGTGCCCTTAAAACAGTGGACCGAAGACTTAAGCAATTATCTCGTTGCCAGAGGAAGGAATCCTCTGCTACCCTCGGGAGATCCAGTCCACAGCTTGCTTCACTCCTAAAACCTCAGCATCTTTCTGTTTGGTCCTAGACTGGGAGCTTGTTGGGGTGGGAAAGAGATGTTGGAGCTTTGAAAAATTGCCGCGTGGAGGAGTCAAACGGGCAGAGACTGGATGGGGACTTTAAGAAGAGGGCCCGCAAAATAAAAAGGAGAAGGAACCCCTAGTGGACGCTGGCCGCTTTTTCTGGGGGTGGGGAATCCCCGGACCCTCGGAGAGGAGCGGGCCTGAGATTCTGCTCTGAGCCGGGAGGCCCCGCCCTCTGCAGCACTGACGGCTTCCGCAGCCAATGAGCGGCGAGGACACTGCCGTTCCCTGCTCGGGTGGGCGGGTACTTCCTACCTCGGCTCTGGGCTCGGAGGAGGGAGAAAGTTCCTCTTCCAAGGATGTCTGCTGGTTGAGGGACTCTAGTGTGAGGGATGAGAAATAAATGCGTACAAGTAAAGGGGTGGAGGTTCCAGTTTCTTCTGACTCCTCGTGCACGTCTCGTTTCATAAGTGAGCTACATCTTGAACACACTTCTGCACCTGAAGCTTTCTGGTCGTTAAGAAGCGAAGGTGGCCCTCAAATTAAATGTCCAGATGGACTGATGGAGTTTTGCTCCGAAATTATCTGTAAATGAAAACCAAAGAATGTCAGAATCTAAATTGTGAAGCTTTTCCACAATACTTGGGAGTCTTGCCACGGTTAAAAATCTTGATCAATTTAGAAAGTAAAGAGCGTAACTTGAGTGCAGATTTATTCTATACTTGAAACTATCTCGGTTTATTTATGAAGATCACACCTGTAGCACCTTCCAGTCCCTTTCCCACTTACACATTTTCTTGGCTGGACAATTTCAAGAGCTCTTTTCCAGCCCAATAAAACAGCACTTACTCCAAGAATGAGGAAAGCACATCTGGTGTGATGGCAACATACTGGTGGAGGAGGGGAGATTTAAGGCCAGTATAATAACATAACCCAAATCATAAAAATCAGAATTGTCGTTTTAAATGAGCAGAAGTTGCAGTTTTAGTTTGTGTAAGTATTTAACCTCATACTTCCCTTTGTCTTCCTGGTGGTTACAATTGACAGTTATGGGCTCTGATTTATCACCAAAATTTAGGTATTCTTTTTTTCTCATCTATTGTGCCTTTACTGAAATGTAGGTTTCTTTTTTCACTTAAAGATGTGGTCTGAGATATCATTAGAGAGTTTGCTGAGTTTCTGGAACCAAACTCTTTCATGTTTTAAAATGTATCTTTGTAATGTTACAAATGTAGCCACATTGGGGTATCTGGACAGGAGAGAATAGTGATTACTTAAATGCAATTTTGGAAAAGAAGTTGCTTAATTAGATAATAAGTTGAAAAATTCAGGTTTTGTTTTCTTTGATCTTTTTTTTTTAATGGGCTTTGGTATTTAAAAAATTTGCAATGTAGCTGCATTTGCACAAAGCTGCACTTTGTCCACATTCCTGGTTTCCTTCAATTAAAATATTTGTCCCTTTAGATATTTGCTCTAGTTAGTACAATATGCATAAAACATGGCCGTATACTTAGTATAATACTTGAGGGTGTCTTGGAAATGACACATATAGTTATTGTTTGCTCTGAATTGCTTTATCAACAATTTATTGACCGTTCCATAAATACATAGCTAGATGTTTTAAGAAGTGTTTCTTCATACTTTTGATTGTTTCAGTTTACTTCCTCCTCCCCTCATTTTTGAAGGGAATATTGGTGAGTAACATTTAGTTATATGACTGTAATGAAATATATTTATTTACAGGATATAATGGCCACTTAGAATATTTAAATATATGTAAAATTAATGTAGAATGATTCATTCTTAGATTTATAAAACTTCTAAACTGCTGATTCCTCTTTTGGTGACTAATAGTTTGATTATCTCTGTATGATACATTATAGGTCTATATAAAATATTTTTTTCATTCTGATGAAAACACTGAACGAACCTATTTCATGGTTTTTAGTGAGCGGTGGGAATGAGAAGGACAGATGATCATGAACTATTTCTTAATTTTCTTGTGCAGGAAGGCTTTTTTAAACTTTTGTCAAAATAATTGCTCTGCCATACTGTTTATATAATGTGCTTACAACGAGCTGTTTTGTATTAGCTATCCAAGGTGTTAATCAAAATAGTGTATACATGAATGAAACTTATTTAATTGGTCTGTAAAAATTTAGAAATACATGTTTTCTGTTACTTCATGGAAGTAGACCTCTTCCTGTAAACCTTACCATTGGTCTTCTGTTGATAATCAGTGTAAGTCATTAAAGGTAACTTTTTTACTCCAGGCTGCTTTTGTACAGAACAGGAGTTTGTAAAGTTTCTAAAGGGCCAGCTAGTAAATAATTCTGGCTTTGTGAGCCGTGTGGTCTCTGTCATTATAGTCATGGCCAGTACCTGAACCAGTTGGTCATGGCTGTGTTCCAATAAGGCTTTATTTATACAAATAGGTTGGAGGCCCACCCCAGCTCTAGAATATAATACCAAAGATCTAAATATGATTTTGGGCCATTGATACTTGACTTGATGTGGATTTTCCACAGCAGTATTTATAGCCTTTTTTGTTTCTTGAACTCAAAACCCTGAGATCAAGACCTGAGCTGAGATCAAGAGTTGGAGGCTTAACCAGCCAAGGAACCTGGTACCTATGGCCTTTTTTGGTTTTAGACATTTTTTACAATCTCTTGATCTTTCCCAATCCCCTCAGAATAATGCCCACTTATTCATACCCCAATTTTCATTTCAGAGGCTTTGTAAGTATATGAACCTCTTTTAGATTTATCTGCCTTTTCAGGGTTTTCTACCATTCTTTGCTCCTTGGGGATCCCACACCCATCCTGAGACATTGAATGACTATGTAACTATCCAGCTTCTTCCTTACTAAACCAAGATGAAATCTGATGTCATATATTTAATCTTTGCTTGATTGACAGATAACACTAATATAAAAGTATTTTAGTGTGTTTCTTTAACTCATAGTTTTCATATTAAACCTATTGGAATGACCACCTTTGTTGCTTTTAGAAGGAGTTTCTGGCATGAGCGAGAGGGTAGGCAGACTTTTTTTTTTTTTTTTTTTGAAAAAAATTGACTTAGTCTTTTATAAAAGACTTTTCCCCCCAGTTTAAAAAAAGAAATACTGGAAAAGGCCTGTTTGTGGGAGGGCCAGCAGTCAGGGTGTGTGTAGCCTGGGGATGTGTGGGTACCTCCTCCCTTTGTTTGAAGAATTGGCTGTAGGCTGACCTGGGTGCAGCTACTGAGAAGCCTGAGAATGGAATGGAAAATGCAGCCGCTTTGACATCAACTCGGTAGAGTTTCCTAGCCCTAGCCAGGAGTGGGTTCTGGGTGTGCCAGAATTTTCCTCTCTCAGCGGTCAGGTAGCGCCCAGGGCATTCAGAGCTACCAGGCTAGTTGCCATCAGCTACAGTGAGCCTCTTTATCAGAACCTGTGCACAAGTATCATTTTCTGTTTTTATTATGAAAAACACGAAGCCCAGGTTTGTCTCCTTAGTTGAGTTACTTGATTTGTTGGGACTATAGTTTTCTCAGCTCAGGTAAGATTGCTTTGAGGAATAAATGAAAACATCTTTGTAAAAATAGGATAGTAGGCTCTAAGTGTTAGTTTCATTTCACCTCTTTCTGTTTTTAGATGTTCCGCAGTAGGAAACGCATCTGCTGTTCTCAGTTTTTCTGAGGCAGGCTCCGTTGCCCAGCCTGGGCCCAGCTTCCCATTCTGCCTGGGCCCAGCTTGATCTCACCAGGCTTCCAGCTAGCTTTCCTGCCATCTCTACCTTCTTTACTTGAATTCTTCTTCCTCTTTACCTTGTGATTTCCATATTCATAATTAAGTGGTTCCCATGTTTGAGTTCATGTTTTTATGTTTTTTGGAGAATGGGAAGAGGCATTAATTCTTGGTTCCTCATGCAGGAAAAAGCACAAGAGGCTTGGCGGGGCCTTATACTTTGGACAGTAAAAAATGGGAGTTGCAAAAAAGATCCTTAAGTACTGATTAAAAATGGCAAAACTAAGAATATTCTTTCTAGTAGTCTTATAATTTGGATTTTTAAAAAATCTTTAGAATGTTTTCCTCATATTCTCATATATACCTGACAGATTAATGTAATTTTTGTTGTAGTTTTAATCATAACGAAGCCACATATCCTCTATTACATTATGATTGGGAAAATTGCATAGATATGTTTAGAAAAGTTATTGTACTTCTAAAAGGTAAGGGATTGCAAATCTTCCATTGCCTTTTATATCTAACAGGTGGACCATATAGTAAAATAATTTGATAGGCTTATATACTGTCAAAAAGACACCCAGAACTGGAAAGTAGTTAATTTTTGTAGGCAAATGGCATGACCTTATCCAAACAATTTATTTCCAGGCATGGTTTGTCATTTAACAAATACAAGTAAATTGAAAGATAGACAGAAAGAATGCTTATTGATGGCTTGAATTTATGGGAAAAAAACTGATGTTTATTCTGTTTCTCATGGCGGCTTACAAATTAACTTCTTTATAGTCTTTGGTGTTAGAACACGCTAAGAATAGTGTAGTGGCAGGGAATGTATTCAATAAAAACTGGCATTTTTTAACATCTTCAACATATATCTAACATAAAGTTTTAATATAGTTTATACATTTGATAAATATTTTCATTGTCGAATGGCATATTGTTTTCAGCTCTGCTTTATTACTTTATGACCTTGAGTGTTTAAATATGAACTGCTGGTAAAGAATTGTATTTTATTAAACAGTTCTCTTGTTCCATAATCATTCTCTTTGTTTTTGTAAAGGAACTTACTGCATTGTATTTAATAGTATTTGATGGTTGTGGGGCACAGGGTATTTTGCTTCAGCAAAGTTTCCCAATACCAGGCCACCAAGGGAGTTGCTGCCTCATTCTTGATCTTAAATCTGCCAGTGTGAGAGTACACAGTCTCTATCCTGATGAAGACACAGCCACAATAAGGAAGATACTGCTGTTTTGGCATCTCTAGAACCATACTCTGCCTGCCGTGGTCCAGGAAATGGACGCTCTGGGCACTGGCTCTTAACACTTGTGTTAGTTCCCTAGGGCTGCCCCAACAAAGTACCACAAATTGAGTGGCGTAATGCAACATAATTTTATTCTTTCATAGTTCCAAAGGCCAGAAATTAGAAATCAAGGTGTCCATACAGCCATGCTGTCTTTGAAGGCTCCAGGGAGAATTTATTCCATGCTTTCTCTTAGCTTCTACTATTGGCAGCATTCCTTGATATTCCTTGGCTTTAGACATTTATCACTTCCGTCTCTGCTTCTGTCACATGGCATTCTTCCTATGTGTCTCTCCTCTTTTAAGATCAGCAGTCACTCTTGCACTTCAAGTTTAACAAGCTAAATCGATACTTTTTTTTTTTCAGATTCTTCAGCATACAGATTACAGATTTCTGATCTTTTTATTCTGAACAGAGTATTTTAGGATTGTGCAGAAATTATACCCAAGAGATAAAGGTGCCCAGGTTATCCTACATATGTAATCTGCAGTTAGTACTCTTTTTTTAAAAGATTTTATTTATTGGGGCGCCTGGGTGGCTCAGTGGGTTAAGCCTCTGCCTTCGGCTCAGGTCATGATCTCAGGGTCCTGGGATCGAGTCCCGCATCGGGCTCTCTGCTCAGCAGGGAGCCTGCTTCCCTCTCTCTCTCTCTCTGCCTGCCTCTCCAACTACTTGTGATTTCTCTCTGTCAAATAAATAAATAAAATCTTAAAAAAAAAAAGATTTTATTTATTTATTTTAGAGAGAGAGTGCGCATGTGCACATGAGTGGGGGGAGGGGCAGAGGGAAAAGGAGAGACTCTCAAGTAGACTCCCGGCTGAATGCAGAGCCTGACGTGGAGCTAGATGCAGGGCTCCATCTCATAACCTTGAGATCATGATCTGAGTCGAAATCGAGAGTCGGAAGCTCAACCAACTGAACCCTGCAGGCGCCCCTGCAGTTGGTAGCCTGTTGCTACCACAAAACAGCTGTTCCAAACTCAAGTTTTCCATTTACCATTATCATCTTATAGTTTCCTTTAGGAGACCTAAGTGTATGATTCACTAAGTCAGTTATTTTCAGAACTGAAAGGAAACTTATAAGTTACCTAAACTGACCTTCTTCATTTATTGTGAGAATAAACAAAACCCAAGGATGTAAACTTGCTAACCCACACTCTGCTAGATTCCTTAACAGTCAGTATTGCCTCTGTTACCTTTGTAATGTTTCTGATAGTAGGCACAGTGATTTCTTTTTTCCCCACTTCTCCTAATTTAACAGAATGTTGCTCTGTTCATGGTACTTGCTTGATAGAGACTTGCTGGTGGAGTGATGACAGTATATCTCTGATTGCCTACATCAGGGCCTTGATTTAAGTTTCAAGTGTTTGAGTACCTGATCG
Source organism: Mustela lutreola (assembly GCF_030435805.1). Taxonomy (NCBI): domain Eukaryota; kingdom Metazoa; phylum Chordata; class Mammalia; order Carnivora; family Mustelidae; genus Mustela; species Mustela lutreola. The sequence goes on from NC_081303.1 coordinate 44,369,343, forward strand.
CACAGGGGTGAAGTATTTCTTTTCCCTCTAAAATGAGGAACAGTAGGGTGAACAGTAGGGTGTGTTGCTGTATCCTCACTATTTAATAGTATCCAAGTGGGACAAGAAATTTATCATTACGGAGGCCAGTCCCAGGAAGGAGCGTTTCGTTAGAGGCAATTCATAGGATACTAATGGCTAGAAAGTTCATGAGTGGTTGTGTGGTCAATATTTCATAAGTACATACTTCATTATATTAGACACCTTGACTCATAAGAGCCAGCCTTCAGGTTGCTTGTCATTTTGGTATATTGAAAATAACTTATGTGCCCCCACTGCTTCTTGTATATACACCTGAAATGTTCTGCAGTGCCACTGACCAGTTTCTCCTCTAGTATCTTCTCTTCTTGCTGTGATTCAGAGATCGTGATTGGCTCTATCTCCTTTACTTCTATAGCCATAACCATCTCTTAGAAGTTGGTTGTCCATTCATTTATATGTTCCCTGTTTCAGTGAAAATTCTGCTTTACAAAGCAGAATGATTAGAGATTAATCAAATGAATCCTAAAGGATTTATTCATGATTCCTTGGAAGAGTTGTATCTGTTTATACATTGAAGATGATTTACAAAATTTGTACAGTTGTTCAAGAATATATGGGTGACTTTTTTGCTACCACCAAGATAAGTTGTATTTTCAAAGGATTTGTCCTATTACTGCGTTGCTCAAAATACAAAATGTGATCCTCAAAATGTCTGTATCAGAGATTCTGATTTATTAAGTATGAGCATTGGCATTTAAAAACAAGTACCTGGGGGGTGCCTGGCTGGATAGTCTGTAGAGCATGTGACCCTTGCTTTCAGGGTTGTCAGTTTGAGCCCCATGTTGGGTATAGAGATTGCTTAAAAATAAAATCTTTAAAAAAATAAAATGTAAACAACCAAGATGATTTTTATAATAAATACAGATTTGGAAAGCCTCTGGTCTGTGATGAGAACCCAATTGAAATAAGTACTGCAGGTGATTCTAATGTAGGTGTTCCTCAGGACACACTAAGAAATGCCATGTGGTCTTTTAAAAAAATATTTTTTAATTAAAAAAAAATATTGAGGAGGGCACGTGTTGGGATGAGCACTGGGTATTATATGCAACTAATGAATCATTGAATACTCCAGCAAAAACTTATGATGGACTATATGCTGGCTAACTGAACATAATAAAAAAATATTTATTTGTAATGAGAGCCCATTCCTACTGCTAACATTTCTGGCCTGGGGTGTGCAGCCCTTTGGAGCACTTTATATCTAATAATTAGACTCTTCTAGCATGTGTAACCTGTGTCTCAGCTCAAACACGGGATAGGTGTCATTGAAATGATGGTTATAAATCAATGAAAATCACTTAGATAAAGTATAAATATTTTATAAACAACAATCGAAGTAATAACAAATGAGAAAATTCTACTTCAAACAAGTAAAAGAAAATAATGCCATGTAAGTATTAGATTTTGTTCTGTCCCAACAAATGGTCCCTTGTTAATGTACTGCTTATGGTGCATGCTGTTCTCACCATTTTTGGCATTTCTACAGTATTTCTCTCAGCTAGGTGTGAAAGCTTACCACTTCCTTACCTCTGAGAGGGTTTGCTTTTTGCTTAAGGCTAACAGCCCTTTGCCTGCACCTAGAGAGTTTGCCTCTACTCACCATTACCTTGCTTCTACCTATTTGTTTCTGGGCTTGGCTGCACCAAGCTTTTATGTCTTGCGTATCTGGCCATGTTGGAAAGTATTCAAGAACATCATGATGAGTAACCTGTTCCTTTTTCCATGACTGCCTTATTTCCACTGATAACAAGTGTCTGGTACTGGAGTCGCCTCTAACTTCCCTCCTTGTCATTAGATACAGATCTCTGCATGCAAGTTGTGTTCTTTATTCAAGAAAGCCTCCTTGGTCATTCATTCATTCATTCATTTATTCAAGTTCATTCATTCATTCAAATGCTTGGTCATTTAAAAATTACTTTCTGTTGGTGTTTTTTAACATGTTTTTCTTAATTTGGAGTTCATCAAATCAGTCCAAGCCCTTGTTGTTTTTGACCCCATTTCTACTCCTATCTTTTTTCACATAATAAGAAGAGGCAGCTTGATAAAGAAGGTATTGAAGTCCTGGAGTACGTTCCGTTCATTTTTATATCTTTTCAAATGCCAAGCACAGAGTCCAGCTCTTAGTGTGAACTAAATTAATATTTATAGAATTCAGTTTAGGAGTTGAGTGTCTAGCCTAGGGGAGAGCATTGGTAATGTGATGAATAGTTCAGATAATAAAATGGAGCCTGGACTGTAATGCTGCCATGAGGATGTTGACATAGTATATATTGGGACCCTTGTCCCAGTGTGTGGTCCCTGATAAGGTAGTGCTACTACCATTCCAAGGCCTTTTTGGTTCATGTGTTGTGTTGTTATCTCTTGAATGTCACTATTTCCACAGTAAGACATGAATGCCCATTTTTCTTTTTTTTTTTTTTTTTGTGAACGTTGTGAGGGTATTTGCATATGTTTTTCAGAAGATGATCCAGTGGGTTGGACAGGGGTGAATGTTAAGCTTAGTTTCACAATGAGGTGAGGTTTCTCTGAAGTTGGACGATTTACATGCCTGCAAGCCAAGGGACAGACCATTTGATCTCTGGGCATCTCCAGCATTTGGAAGATGAATGATTCTGTGATTCTCTTCACTTTATTTGTTCTTTAATGTTCTCCCATTTTCCTACTGGGTTGCACCAATTCTTGGGTTGAAGAAGGAGAAATTTGGGGGTTGTTGGTACGTAGCTGGGAGTGAGTAATGAAAAAAAATAATCTAAAAAGATCTAGCTTTATGCTTTTAAAAATATTTCAGTTTTTATTAATCACAGAATATGGGAGCACAGGAATGACCAAACAGTGCATCCTATTGCCTGGCTCTACATTAGAACCTCTGCTTTCAGCCTGACCCTGACCTATCTTTCTAGATTCACTTCTTTATACTCTTCTATATTTTAGTCATGTTTGACCATTTTTTTTAAGTTAAATTTTATACCCTTTATACCCTTTCTGGCTTTACTACTTTATGCATTTCTCCCTCCTTTTAATGCCTATTTTCTGTGCTTTAGCTATTCAATCTTGCTATATTAATTATCTTCATCCTTTGAGGCTTTTCCCTAGTATAGTGATATAAAGACATCCTTCTGCTTCTTTGGGCCTTTAGTACCTATTGACTCTCCCTGTAGTTACTTGTCTTAGCTTCCTTCCTGGAAAATAAGCTTCTGGAAGGCATGAATCATGTCCTGTACATACTTGTGTTTCCTACAGGGCCTGGGACCATCTTTGTCAGAACTAGCCATTCAGGGGATGACAGGTGATTGCCTCCCAGTGATGATATGGGGCGGAAGGTCTGGGCAGATCCTAGAGTGAAAGAATGTCCAGAACAATTGAGCAGTTGGTTTCAGGGAAGTCTGTGATGATGGCCAGCTGCATGTCTCTGCAGGGCCCATAGGGCATGGTAGGAGGAACACATTACTGTGTGATAGAGAAAGATTGATCAGTAAGTGGTAAGTGTTGGGATATTCAGAGATCTAGTTTGGGAGTCTGGGTTTGGTATCTGAATTTTGAATTTAAGTTCTGGAAGATCTCAGAATAGGATAACATGGGAACAACCAGGACTAGGATAAATGGGTAGATGTGAAGTTGGTAGAAACGAGAAGAGTTATGGAGTCAAGAAGGGTAAGTTTAGCAGGTAGGTACAAGTTAGAGACTGGGGCAACAGGGAACAAGTTGAAATTAGGACATGAGGTTAAAACAGGACCAACAGTCAGATTAATTTGATGTGAGCCTGATTTATTAAACCGTATATCACATATCCTTATAGCTCTCTTCCTTAGAGGCAAGCCCATTCCTAGTTCAAGTTCAGTGGCCAGGCAACATCTCTCTGCCAAAAAAAAAAATTCTGACCATGTTGTGTTCACCAAATGAATCCCGTTTTGATGTTCTGACAGTCCCCTCATGAGGAAAACATTGAACTGAGTTAAATAAAGAAGTAACTAGGTTACTACTGGAAATTAGTCCCCTCTTAAGTATAACTACTAATTGGGAATTGATGAAGGTTATCCTTTGATTTGGGCCATCAAATGCTGATCTAGAGAAAAAGGTGGATCCTCTTCAAATAGATATATTTTATTTAGTATCTTTTCGTTGCTTTCATTGCTGGAAGTTTAAAAGAACAATCACAATGTCAATAATTATTTTAAAAACATTTAAGCTACTTACAAAAGGCCTGTGTCAGGTGGACCAAAGATACAGTGTATTTCCATGAATTAAAGGACAAGCACATAGTAAATGAGTCTAGAAAAGATACTCAGATATTGCATTATGAAAGGCCCCCCATACAATACTAAGAAGATCGGCCCCCTTCCTCTCCTTTAATATGACTGTAAGGAGTTATTTATACCTTTATGTTTTCAAATTTTGATTGTAATAGCAATGAAAGCTATAGTGCTTTGATATCTTTTTACTGGTTTTTAGGTGATCACGTATCAGGAACTAGTGTCAGAATTGAATCAAGATTATTATAAAGGCAGCCATGAGGTAGATTTGTTAAAAAATGTATTAAGAAAATGTGTTAAGGGATATATGAAAAAAGTTTAGACTGGAAAGTCCAGGCTTTGGTGACAGTATAGAACGCTTTTAGTTTACCAAGAAAAAGTGTTATTTTGTTTTTTATAAACAGAGCCTACTGTAGTTTCTGCTTTCTTTTTTCCCCCTTTTGAAATTTAGTATTGGGTTAAATTTATTTATGTATTTATGTCCTTTTCAATCTGTGTGTGCTTTTTTTTAAACATTTTAATTTTTTTTTGAAGAACCACCCTCTATACCGTCTACCCACTTAAGGTTTTTGTTGTTGTTGTTGTTTTGTTTTGTTTATTGTTTTTTGTTTTTTCTTTGCTTAACATCCTTCACTTAACTATCTTTGGAATAATTTCTAATCCCTTCGTCTCTGAAAAATGTGATTTGGGCCCTTGGCTCTTGGCGTCTGTTGCGTCAGACTCTCTTGTCTTACTGCGTTACTTGAGGTTCCTTCCTTGTTCCCTGCTTTAGTCAGGAATGTCCTGCCTCTCTTCTGCCTGGTTAGCTCCCACGCATTCTTGAGAACTCAACTTCCCGTGTCTCCTTTGCAAAGCCTTGCTGACCTGACAGCCTGCTTAGGCACCTCTCTTGCCAGTTCTTGTAGCAGTTCCCAGGGATGGTGTCTGTCAGAGTACTTGCTTCCTTATGCTCTCAAAGTCCTTTCTTCTGTCTCTCCTGGGAATAACTTGAGGGATCCAAACTGCCTGAATCCTTTTTGTATTCCAAGCAGCTGTAATAGACCTGTCAGTTGTGCTCAAAAGTGGACCTGCTGAATGGGTTGGGATGGGTAAGAGAGAGGAGGCGTCTAGGAGGGCCCACAGTTTGGGCAGGGGCCTGAAGTTCTAGCACCTTTATCTCCCTACCCCACTCGCCCCCACCTTTGAGTAACTGTGGCTTTAACTGAAAAAGGATGAAATAAAGCAATTAGCAACTTCACTTAGGACGTTTTATTTATGCCGTGGTATTTGTTGCCTCATTGAGGGTAGTGCTTTATATAGATGGCTCTCACTAAGTGTGGAAAGGTACAGCCTTCCATTTTTATTGGCATATTTTCTAATTCTTTTGCAATTTTGACTTTCTTCACAGTCTTTTATAGGCAGTAAGTAGTATGATCAAACTTTGTCCCGGTATGGTTTTAGAAGCCTTCTCATGTATTTACAAAATGTGTTTGCAGTTGGTCTTTGCATGTCATTTTAGTGTTAAGATAACCGTATAGGTCCTCCCATGCAGAGTCCCTACAAATCAAATGACTATCAAATGGTATATACATTTCTTCTTGTTGGCTAGAGAAAGTGAGAGTTGAAGTACTCTAAGATACAAGGGAATACAGTTTGCTTTAGTCATAGATAAAGTTGTCATAGTGCCTAATGCTGATGAAGAACAAAAAAGAAATCTTAACTGGATCAGCTTAAAATTCAGAGTCCTGGTGTTTAAGCAGAGAGTAGAGAATAACGTGTTCAGTTCTCATTGACGCTACATTCATCAAAACTAGCCAAGTGTGGTGGGAGGAGGAGGCCTCTCATGTTGAGTTTGGGCTGTTTGTGGGATATACAAGTGACCCTATTTAGGCAATTGGTCATACGGAGCTCCAGCTCAACAGTGAAGTCTTGCCTGGTGTAAAGCTGTGGTGTCATCAGTATAGAGGGGCAGTGGGTTATTGGGGTAGCAGGGAAGTCTGTTTAGAGAAGGTGTGTCAGAAGTCCTGTTCATCCTTGCTCACTTAAAAGAAGATAAATAAATACTCAACAAAATACTGAGAGAAACTAAAAGTTAACTCACGTGTTGCTGTCGGACTTTAAGTATATACTATGTAAGGTAAAGTGTTTTGTTGTGAAAACCCAAATAATGCCATTTGCATCCTTAATAAAACAGTGCTTCTAAAGTTTCTTTCTCTTTGCTGTCTTTCTAAGATTTTATGATTTTTTGGTTAGAGGATTGGATTTTCATAGATTCAGAAGGTTTCTGAAAATAAAATTTTAGATATCAATTATATATATTTTAGTGTTGGTAAGTCTATAATCACTATTAACCTGATTTTAAATTTTTTTTGTGAGTTATTTATATTTCAAGTCTGTCATAAAATCCCAGATAGCTTCTGATGAACAAACATTATGTTTATTATTCCTGTTGCTAATTTAAAATAACAATCCTGGGGCATCTGGATGGCTCAGTAGGTTAAAGCCTCTGCCTTCAGCTCAGGTCATGGTCCCAGGGTCCTGGGATTGAGCCCCACATGGGGCTCTCTGCTCAGTGGGGATCCTGCTTCCTCCTCTCTCTCTGCCTGCCTCTCTGCCTACTTGTGATCTCTGTCAAATAAATAAATGTAATATCTTTAAAAAAATAAAATAACAATCTTTATTCTTCGGTAGTATTTCCTTAAAGTCATAGTTTCACATAGTAAGTATGCCAGAGAAAGTACATTTGTTTGTATATGTGTTTGTGTATGTTAACAGATACACGGACACAGTTTGGCATGATTTCGTGGTGGGTGAAAAAGAGCAGGAGGGGGATTGCAGGATGGTGCAGGTCAGGACTGAAATAACTTGGCAGAGTTTGGTGAGAATGTTTGCTTAGCAGCTGTCTTGGTTAACTTTGTATAATCCACTCAAAGGCTTTTTCAGTTCTGTGTTATCAAGAATAAAATAGCAGCAGCTGCATTTAGTTTCTTAGAAGGCCGATTTTATTTTATTTATTTTTTTAAAAAAGATTTTATTTATTTATTTGACAGAGAGAGAGAGCGAGAGCACAAGCAGGGGTAGCGGCAGGCAAAGGGGGAGAAGGAGAAGCAGGCTTCCCAAGGAGCACGGAGTCCAATGTCCCGTGACCCTGGGATCATGACCTGAGCCAAAGGCAGGTGCTTAACCAACTGAGCCACCCATGTGCCCCATAAGGCCAATTTTAAATTATAAAATATAATCATGATTTACCTTATAAGTAAATACATTGAAAAATATTTTTATTAAAGTTAGGAAAGTTTTGTGTAGCCTATGAGTAAATGGCTTTTACATACTTGTTCTCCTTTCTTAATTTTCTCTTAACTTGCTTTGCATTGGAAGTCCCTGCACAGTAAAAAAGAGATGAAGAAAATCGAGAGATACGGTTGTTCTTCTGCTTTCTTTCTTTTTGAGTGGAGAAGAGAGCAGGCAGGAAGAGGGAAAAGGCAGTTTTCCCAGAAGTAAAGTAACACTAGCTTTGTTTTTTAAACACTGATTATGTCCTACTAACCTAATTATCCATTAGACAGACTCTGTTTTTAATGACTAAGTCAGATCTCAAGAACGTTTTGAGGGTCTGGGTGAGGGTTGAGTGAAAACGTTCACTGGACCTGTGTTGGGGTCATTTTTTACTACTTAGTTCTAGGTGTCAGTTTACTTGTTTAATTTTTAGGATCATCAAAAGAAATAATTGATAAATCTTTTAAAAACTATTATGGTTACTGTAAACTATAGTATGTAAAGAAAAGAGGATTTTGGAAATTCAGGAAAAAGTACAAAGAACAGTGCCTAGTAGAGTGGGTATGTGAAAAAGTATGAATAAACAGCAATTAATAAGCTTTTAAAAATAAGGATAAAATGTACAATCATGTGTTAATTCTGGAAAAAATCTACTAAAACTTCCCTTTATTTAAATGAGGAGTGTTTTTAATTTTTTTCTGATGACTCTTTGGTTAGTGAGTACTTGTTACAGACCAAAGTCTGTTAAAACAAATGACCTTACAATAAATAATTCACAAAAATGGAAGCATTTCCAACTACTATTATGTATTCCACAGGGTCTTATCAGCTTTGTTATGATAGAATTCACTGCTATGAATTATTTAGTACAAGGAATTCAGTGGGATGTTTTTTATAATCAAGTTGGGAAATGGGTCCAACCTATTTAATCATAGCTCTTTATTTGTCGGTCTTTTTAGCCTGGATGGTATCATTCAGTTGCCATGATTTTTCTAGTGTTAACAGCAGAATGGTTAGCTTAGTAATCATGTGCTTTTGCCAAGGGTTAGTTGTTGCTCTGTGAGTAACTGAATGACATGGCGGAAATATAAGGGAAAATTTATTGTATTTGTAACAGAGTCTTTTGCCCACAGTAAACTAAACAAATGGAAAGTCTGTGTTAAGCTTTTGGGCCAAAGTTCTTTGAAATGGCTGGTAAGGGATCACTTGTCTCTTACATCCGCTCAGGGAGATTCTTCTGTAAAGATAAACAGAAAAGATCATACTATCATTACATTTGTATACACATCACTTAACGCTTTGAGAAGCATTAATATTTTATTCTTCCAACTATTTCTTGGCCATAGGAAGCTCCTGTATTTGTTACTCTAAGGTAAGGATTTAGACCTTGCTGTCACCACATGCTATGTGCTTATTACGAACCTCCTTCAGAGGGAACTAAACTGAGACTTAGGGAGGATAGCTGGTTTTTAATTATTCAGAAGTAGATGCTCATGTAAATTCGAATTAATTAGGACCTGAATTTATGATAACTTCTCATTTTCTGAATTTGATTATTCAAGTACTTATTAGACCTCAATATGTACTGGAGGTAAAAGGAAGAAAAAATGGATTCTGCCCTTAAGTAGTAGTTGCTATAGTGTTGTTAATGATTAGGACCTCAGATGGACAGATGACTGATTCACTAGAATACTTTAAGACAAATATTTCAGAAGGTATTTACAAAGCACCACTGATTATTATATTTTAAAAATATTTTTACAAATTATTAGAGAAAGAGTGCACACGAGGGAACGCAAGTATGTATGGGGGTGGGTGGGCAGAGGGAGAGGGAGAAGCAGACTGCCCGCTAAGCCGGGATCTGAAGCTGGACTCTGTCGCAGGACCCTGAGATCATGACCTGGACCAAAGGCAGATGCCTTACCAACTGCACCACCCAGGCAGAGGGCCACTGATGATGAAGCGAGGTTGGCCGGGCAGACTGGCTTGGGAAGGGTGCTGTCAGTAAGTTAGCACAACCTCTGTCAGAGGCACATAGGTATGAAATAGCCTAGAATTTGGAGGAAGTATCAGTGGTTATGAGGGCTGACTACAGGATTTATAAGAAGGAAAGCACTGGCAAACCAGAAGTAAGGCTAACCAAAGTGTGTTTCATTCGTTAAAGGAATATGCCATAACTAGATTTTCATTTTAGGTAGATCATTATGGTGAGTGCATAGAGTGGGAATTATATTGCCAACGTCAGGCAAAACAGTTGTTAATAGTAGTAGCAAAGATTGTGAGGGTTCAGGATAAGCAGAGAGATGTTTGGGAGGTAGAGTGAGTAGAGGACCTACATGGCGTTGAGGTAGTAAGAGCATCTGGTATAACCTAGGAACTATATGGGATGACTGGGTGGCAATGACATTCACTAAGAAAGGGAGTAACAGTGTACAATGGGTTGGAGAGATTTCAGATTTTAGACATTTCTGTTTTGGCAATCAGGCAGAAAGAACAAGTAGCGTTGGAAATGAGGTTCCGGAGCTCCCGGTGCATAAATCACCAGTGTGCAGGACGCAGGTTATGTGCCAGCTGCAAATGCATTATTATTGATTTAAATAATAAAAGGATGAATAATCAAAGGAAACCTGAGCAAGAGAATCAGCAGAATTGCTTATTGATCATAGAGCAAAAGATGTATTTTGTATAGAAATGAAAAAGGCAGATAAAAGAATATCCTATCATGCCCCTTAGAGTGGTGAATCACATTACTATCTTGATTTATTCTAAGCTGGTCCTAGATGAAGTAATAGCAAATACATACACACTTTTTTTTTTTTTTTAAGATTTTATTTATTTATTTGAGAGAGATCACAAGTAGGCAGAGAGGCAGGCAGAGAGAGGCTGGGAAGCAGGCTCCATGCTGAGCAGAGAGCCTGATGCAGGGCTAGATGCAGGGCTAGATGCAGGACTCAATCCCAGGACCCTGAGACCATGACCTGAGCTGAAGGCAGAGGCTTAACCAAATGAGCCACCCAGGCAACCCCTACATACACACTTCTTAACTGTAGCTGACAAAAGTCACTGGAGCTGATATCTTTATCTGAGAAATTGGAAAGGATCAAAGTATTCTCTTTGAACACTTTAAACACAGCAACACAAAATGCAAGAAGTGACAGAACAATTGCTTCAGAGGTGTACAGAGAACAAAACAAAGGGTTGTGGCCAAAAAATTGTATACGCAGCCAAATTATGGTTCATGTGTGAGGAAGATGGAAGGGTATTTTCAGATTTTCAAGAGTTCGAGAAAATGTATTGCATGTGTGCTCTTTAAATTTTTTTTCTTAAATGAGAAAAACTTAAATGAGAAAATTCAAAATGGGGGAAAAGGACATTTTTGTCCAAAAGCACTAGGAAATAAGCATTGAAACAAATTAAATGTAGAAATAAGACTAAGCAGCTGTTATACATAGGATTGGAAATAGTGCGGAGTACCAGAAATAACTCAGAAAGATAGGCCGTGGTTATAAGATTTACAGTCTGATAACTCAGGGCTAGAGTATGAGGGGTAAGTGTCCTGGTACAATCAGTCCTTGGCCAACCTGCATCAGATTATGTATCATAAGATAAATTTCATTTTTTCCTTTGATAATCCACCAAAAAGTAGTGAGTGAAGAACTATAAAAAAAATCTGGGAAGTCACCGTTAGTAAAATTTAAAATAAGAGAAGACACATATTTGTTTTCTAAATAGCTAGACAAGATTAAAGATTATGGCAAAAGATGGAAAAAGAAAACCAGCAAGGAAACAATAAGGTTTAAGAAAGACAAGTATCAGCAAAACAGTTTACATATGGTTTATTATATTTCCCTTTTAAAAGACTGAATAAGGCTAAAAAAATGATCCTCAACTATGTACTGTTTTTGAAAGGTATACTTAGCACAAATAAACCTAGAAGAGTTAAAAGTAAAAAAAGGTAGGTCAGGGTTTATTGGGAAAACACCACAGAAAAGGTAGAAGAGTAACAGTACAAATTCCAGAGTAAAATTTAATGAAGAAAAGAACTAAATAAGGTAAAAGAACAGTTTTTTAAATTGACTGAAGATGTAATAACTTAATAGACCAGTAACTATGGAAGAATTAAAGTTAACATGTTGCCTTCACAACAGACTTCTAGGCCTGGCTTTTAATTTCTTTTTTTTAAGATTTTTTTTTTTTTTAATTTATTTGACAGAGATCACAAGTACACAAAGAGGCAGGCAGAGAGAGAGGGGGAAGCAGGCTCCTTGCTGAGCAGAAAGCCCGATGTGGGGCTCGTTCCCAGGACCCTGGGATCATGACCTGAACTGAAGGCAGAGGCTTAACCCACTGAGCTTTGAATTCTTAAGGTGGTTTTAAATTTGGTCTAATGGTTAAATGACAGGAAATTTGTAAGGATTCTTAAACAGTAAAGGGATATTATGAATACTATTTTAAAAAGGATTATTCTGGTTTTTTATGGCTGAGTAATACTCTGTTATATATCATAATTACACAAATTATATTTATAAATTCAAATGTTGCTGTGTTCAAGGGGGTACAGATATCTTTTCAAGTTAGGGTTTTCATTTCCTTTGGATATTTTCCCAGAAGTGCAATTGCCGGATCATATGGTAGTTCTGCTTTTAATTTTTTGAGGCTCCTCCATCCTCCATTTTAATTTTTGAGGATTTTACCATAGTGGCTGTACCAGTTTACAATCCCACTCACAGTGCACGGGGATTCCCATTGTTAAGACGTCCCTGCCAGCCTTTGTTATCTCATCTTTTTGATGATGGCCGTCCTAATTGACGATGGCTGTTCTAAGAGGCATGAGGTGGTATCTTACTGGGGTTTTAACTTCCATTTGCTACAGTGTGGACGGATCTTGAAGGCATTATACCAAGTGAAGCAAGTCAGTGAAAGAAGTGCGGTATGACCTCACTTATATATGGAATCTAAAACCAAAGACACCAAAACCAAAAATAACCAAATTCATAGAAAAAGAGATCATCAGATTTGTGGTGACCAGAGGCAGAGGAGCGTGAGGAGAGGGAGAATTGGAGGAAGGTGGTTAAAGGTTACCAACTTCCGGTTATAAGGTCAATATTACGGATGTAATGTATAACCCAACTATAGTTAGCTCTGTATAGGAAAGTTATTTAAAGAGTAAATCCTAAGAGTTCTCATCACAAGGAGAACTTTTGTTTCCTTTTTTCTTCTGTTTTTGCTCTCTATTGTGTTTATATGAGATCATGGATTCTTGCTGAACCAATGTAGTGATCATTTTAATCATTTCACAATGTATGTATATCCATCATACTGTATGCCTTACACTTCTGCTGTCAATGACTCATTACTCAGTAAAACTGGAAAGCCCCAAGCGTTCTCCTGGTCAGAAGTATTATCCTTGGTAAAGTAGGATGCATAAGGAGGACTCTTGTGATGGCAGAGCTGTTTGTTCATGTAGGAAATTCAAGGGATTTTGGACCTGAGGCTGGTTCAGGATGTGGTTGGATTTTGAGCTGAATAGTTTTCCTATGGCCTTAGGACTGCCTTACCGCCCATGAAACCCTAGCCTTGAAATGTGGCTTTGCAGGGCCTGGGAAAATTTCATTCATATGCAGATTTCTGCAGTCTTTCAATTTCCGGGAAGAAGCTGCCATTACAGCCTGTGTCTATATATAAACACACAAAATAGCCTGCATGTGGTACTGCTTTAGAGGAGTCTGGAAATCTGAGTTCTAGTGTTTTCTTCTTATGTAATCTTGGATAAGTCCTCTAGCTTTTCTCTTTTGAGTTTCCTCATCTGTCATCTGGAAATTCTTCCCCATTCACTCCACTGTGAAGTTTTGAGAAGATACCCATGAAAACTTCTTTAAATGTACAAAACTGGTAAGTGTGTAAGATGTCAGTAAGCATATTGGTACTCATTTTGCTGGAAGAGTATGTGTAAACACAGAATTTGGAAACTAAAAATCATGGCAATAGGGAAACATGAAGATTTTTTTCCTTTTTTTTCTTTTGGGTTTTCAGTCGCAAATTATGAATGAACTTTTAAATAACATTTAAAAGCCTTTGCAGGGTGCCTGGGTGGCTCAGTGGGTTAAGAAGCCGCTGCCTTCGGCTCAGGTCATGATCTCAGGGTCCTGGGATCGAGTCCTGCATGGGGCTCTCTGCTCAGCAGGGAGCCTGCTTCCCTCTCTCTCTCTCTGCCTGCCTCTCCATCTACTTGTGATTTCTCTCTGTCAAATAAATACATAAAATCTTTAAAAAAAATAAATAAAAGCCTTTGCATTGTAGGGGCGCCTGGGTGGCTGAGTTCTGTTGAATATCCCACACTTGGTTTTGGCTCAGGTCATGGTCTCAGGGCTCAGATTGAGCCCAGGGGTGGGCGGGCTCAGTGCTCACCACCTTACCTCTCCTGGGGATTCTGTCTCCCTCTCCCTAGGCCCCTGTGGCCCGCTTCCTCCTGCATACAGGCAGGCTTTCTCTTTCTCTCTCTCAATAAATAAAATATTTAGAAGCCTTTGCATTACAGAGAGAGAATTAATGTGCAGTGCCATTATGTAATAATTCAGAATCAGTATTTATGTTGCTAACATTTCGTTACGTATTATAAAGTGTAATTTATTCAGGATATACACTGAAACCTGTTGTTTTAACTGTATTGCTAGATGAAAATATGACAAAACAGGTTCAAATGAGTTTTCTTTTTTGGTAAGAGTTTGCTTGAGGGATGGGCAGGCTTTTCCTCATTTGACAGATGGCCCTGAGAAGGCAGATGGATTTGCTAAGCTTGCATTTGCTGGATGATGATAGAGGCAGGGCTTGAATTCTTAACTTTTGTTGTTACCTAACATGTTTTTCCCTTTTGGGTACAGCATTTTCTTGTTGATAATTATGACTGTGTAGTAATTTTTGGTAATCATCATACTCTTTTAGGAAAATAGTCAAATGAAATGTAGCTTTGCTTATTGAATGAGAACCCACATGAGGTATTTTCAAGAGGACATATAATTTCCATTTTCAGAAAACAAATTCTCAGGCTTATTAAGTAATTTTATATTCATATAGTCGCAGTCGTTTACTGAAAGTGTGAATAAGGAATGGCTTTGTAGCTCACATGCTTTTCAGTGTTGATTTATGATAGGAAAAACTGTTTAAAATACTCCATGTAATGATGCTTTAAACATACACTTATAACGTGATTAACTTTTTGAAAAATTATTATTTTTTAAAGTTTTATTTATTCATTTGAGAAAGAGAGAGACAGCATACCAGCAGAGGAGAGATGGAGAGGGAGAGGGAAAAGCAGACTCTCCAGGGAGCAGGGAGCCCAGTGTGGGGCTCAGTCCTAGGCCCTCCAAGATCATGACCTGAGCTGAAGGCAGACAACCATTGGAGCCACGCAGGTGCCCAAAGATTGACTTTTCTTTTTTTTTTTTTCAGATTTTATTTATTTATTTGACAGACAGAGATCACAAGTAGGCAGAGAGGCAGTAGAGAGAGAGAGGGAAGCAGGCTCCCTGCTGAGCAGAGAGCCAGATTCGGGGCTGGATCCAAGACCCTGGGGTCATGACCTGAGCCAAAAGCAGAGGCCCAGCCCACTGAGCCACCCAGGTGCCCCCAAAGATTGATTTTTAATATGAGAGAAATAACTGTGTGGGAAAAGTTAAAAGTGGGTAAGTTATGAAACCGAGAATGTCACCGGTTTTATATATCGTTTTCCATTAACTTTAAGCACAAGGTAATTCCCAGGCTACTTCGAGGAGACTAATAATTAGAAATTGGAATCTTAGAGCATTGCATCCATCATCTTTAAATAATTCAGAAAACAACAAATTAAGTATTAACTTAATTTTTTTGTGAGGTTAGCTAGATACTTGATATGTCATTCAAAGCAATCAAACCTTTTTCCTTCTTGGTATTTTGTTTTTCAAATTAACTGACCATTTATTGACTGTTCCCCAGTAGTGCTGTCTTCCATGAAGACTTTAATAAGGGATGGCTTGGGAATTAGTTGTGCATTCCTAGGAGGCTCTGTTCTGTGATAATAACAATTTATAGCTGCTATTCCACTTGAATAAAAAAACCTCTGAATTTATCCAACATGACTTTTTTTGTTTATTATTTGTTTAAGAAATTAGTATTGAGTGGACTTTTGAGACTGGAAGGGATTTTGGAGATCATGTAATCCAGTATCTTCATGTGATCTTTGAGGTAACTAAGGTTCTGAGGGATTGGTCAGATGTCACAAAGAAAATGGCTTAAGAGTTGTTGCCTCTTTGTCATATTCTAGTGTTTTTCCCCTTGTATTATTTGTGTCTGTGAGATTCTCCTCTGTAATATTGGTAAGATTACCAAAGGAGTAAACAGTAACAAAAATAAAGTTCTAAATTAGCAGGTTGCATGATTCTTAGAGTTCATGCAGTGCCATAATGGAAGAAATGATTATTTGGAAAATTCTGCCTGGATGGTGAACTAATCCACATAATGAATTTAAACTGTATTTTAACATTTACCAGCATATGGCAAATCAGTTTCTTAAACGTAGCATGTGAAAGGGTAAGTGCTTGAATTGAAATAGAGACCTTGTTAAACTGTGTCAAATAAAATAATTGCATTTGTTAGGACACTGGGTTTTATTTTTAAATATAAAAATGATAAAATGTACAGTTTAAAAATGTCTTTGTGTTTGACATATTAAACAAGATATGGGTAGATGTTCTTTAGATTTATCTCTGTTTGATGGAAATAAAGAGTGAAATAATCAAAAGATAGGCATTAGAGAGAAGTCAATAGAGGGTATCAGAATAATCAGCTTCTATATGCTTGATATTTGCCTACAAAACTGTAAATCCCAGAAGAGTTAGATGTGTACATAATCTGTGATGGTTAGCTTTCAGTTAGGGAGGTGTTGTTGGACATGCATTAATGGTTTCACCATTCTAGATTTTTCTCTATTGTTTAATTGTATATTAAATAATAAGTAGATCAGTTTGACCTCTATTTCTAAGTGGGCAAGGCTGCTTTAATCTTAGGCTTTGAATTGGAAAGAAAGAAAATGGACGTGAGTAAGTGTATGTGTGTGTGTGTGTGTGTGTGTGTGTGTGCGAGAGCCAGCAAGAGAGAGAGAGAGAGAGAAAGATAAATTTGTATATGCCTGCTCTCTTATTATGGTCCAAGATTATAATCATGAATTAAGACTTAAGGTTGGTTTTCTGGTTGGTATTCTTGGTGCTAGACCTGTGGCTTTAATTGCTGTAAGTGTTATGAATAATTAAGCTATCTGGAAAAGAACAATGCAGGGCTTTTAGGGTTATTTTTTGGGAAATCGTGCTTCTGTTTTCGGACTTGAGGAACTGTTCTTTTTAAACTCTTTTTTCTTTGTTCTGTGCTAACCACCTACTTACGGACTTTCACACACTCTAATGTTTCAGTAGATACAATCCAACTGCTGATAATCAATAGTTATTCATTTTATCTTGTGAAGGCGTATTGTGGAAAAAGAACTGTGGTAAATATGGTGGGAGATTCAGAGGAATCTACCACAGCCTTTGTTATCAAGGACTTTAAAATCTGGACTGATAGTGTCATTAACAATATAAGGAAGGTCCTTAGAGGCTCGGAAATATGCCCTAGGAGAGGGCTGCTACTGCGACATCAAAGGAAGGGGAGTTCTCTTTTGATTTGAATGGACTCCAGGAAGGTCCCATGGGAGCATAGGGATTTGTGCTGTGCTTTGAGGGGAAGCCATTGCGGTAGATGAAATTAGGATTTCTAAAGCTCAGAAATGTCCAGTTTGGCAAAAGTAGTGGGACATGAGGCTCTGATTCATTTCCCTTATAGATGCCAAAGTGGTATTTGTAAAATGAAAAACCAGCTCTATAACTCTCCATCTGAGAACCAATCTTGAGATTGTACCTAAGAGCCTGAAACTTGAGAGTTTAAAAAAAATTTTTACTGGCTGTATCTCTGCCAGATGCTTCTGAACACTTCTTCACTAGGTTGTGAACTCTTTAATGGAAAGGTCCATTTGTTGTTTATCTTTTTATCCTTAGTACCTGCCAGCTTCAAAGAAGAAAGTCAGTACATTCCTGTTGAATAAATAGGGGCCTGCAATCCAGGCTAAGGAATTTGAACTTTATTCTAAAGATAGTGGAGAACAATTTGAGATTTTTAAACCAAGGGATGATACAGTGGAAGATATAGTGACAGATATTCTAAGATAATTGCTTTAATTGCAGTGAATTGATTATTTTGCATGCTAGCCTTATAAACATTTTACTCTGAAGTACTTCTGACTTACAGCAAATAAACATTTACAGTTAATGATGTCCAAAACGTGTGTAATAATCAGTTCATGAAACAAAATTCCAAATTCCTGATTTTCTTTTTCTTTTTTTTCTAAATTAGCAATAAAAGTCAGTTTTTAGGGCACCTGGGTGGCTCAGTTGCTTAAGCGTTGAACCTGCTTTTGGCTCAGGTCATTATCCCAGGGTCCTGAGATTGAGTCCCTCATCTGGCTCCCTGCTCAGCAGGAATCCTACTTCTCTCTCAGCCCACCACCACCTACTCTCCCTCATACCCGCCCCCTCGCAAAAATAAATGAATAAAATCTTAAAAAAAAAACCAAAACAACTTTTTAACCACTAGCTTTTTAAACTCACTAAGACAAAGTGGGATTAGGTAGACCTTATGTTTTTCATTCATTCAGCAAATACTTGGGTGCCTACTGTGTGTCTAACATGTTCTAAGCATTGGGGACACAGTGTTAACAAGATTAACATAGCAAATGACTTCAGAAGGCATTTTAAATGTCTTTTGTCATCAGGAACCCTTAAGTAGTTCAAAAATCATGTGAAGAAAATATAAAAAAAATTTTTTTCCTCTTTTGTATTCTGGTTTCTTTTTATATGTTTGTTTTTGTTTTTGTTTTTTTTGTAAGAGGACATCACACATAGAAATCTGGGAGTTTAGAGGCCTCTCTTGGACTTATTTGGACATTGTGTGGATTGGTAGTACCTGTTCCATTAAACAGTTTGATGCTTAATTAACAATCACTCTTTTTAAATTGATTTTTTTAATGAGATATGCATATGCCAGATTGTTGTTTTTAAAAAATGTGTTGATGTTGCTTAATATTCCTTGATTATCCATGATATAGTAAGTTCTCTAGTAGTGTGCAAGGCTTTGACATTATTCATTGGACTGTTTTCACAAATGGTAGATACATTATAATTAAATGTGCATAATATTTTACTTAATTAGGCATCAGAATTCTTTATGATAATTAGTTTCTGACTTTATAACCAAGTAGTATTTTTTTGAATGAGTGGATAAAAGCACTGTGCAATTCTGAACTTTATTTCACCAGTTGTTAGGCTTGGCTGACTTCCTGTCAGCCTGTTTGAGAGACCAATTTTACATGGTTATTTTTGGAAAATTCAGAATATATTTTCCATTTTAAATAGTTAAACTGCTTAGATATTTATAGAGCTCTTGCATTATTTTTCTAGATCGTTCAGAAATCTTGAAGATTTGGGACTAATGGTGGACTTAAGGATTCTTAATTTGGTTTTTGTTTAAAGTAGCTTTACCAACTTTAAATCATGTATGCACATAATGCAACACAACAGTGATGGAAGCAGTGATTACAAGATTATCCTTATCTTCATTAATGCAGTGACAAAATATTCTAAGCCAAAATAGAATACTGCTGGTGGTTCTGGGAGAGTCTGGGGACAAGACACTTCAGAAAGGTACTAAGAACATTTGTATTAAAAAGAATGTCTTCACTCTTCTGTTTCCAGAATACAAACAAGCAAGACACTGGGTACATTAGTATAGATTTCCATCTTCCCCCTCTGAGGTGTTTCTTTTACCTAGCAGTTACTGTCCATGTTCTGTATTTTTCTTTTCTCAAAAGGGAAGCTTTTTTGCTTAGTCTGTGTTTCAACTTTGCTTGTTATGATTGGGAATTTGCATCCATCAGTTGAGATAAGCCAGGTTTTCTGGCAGATATTTTGTTTTAAAGAAGTGTTATCAATGATTGCCTCCTTTTGTGTGTGATCCAGATTTGTGAAACTACTTTAGACGTACATTTTTCACTTTATACCTCCCTGGGAGGGAGGGAGTGAATTTCTCTCCATTCAAAAAAGTAAAACTTTTTTGATAGATCTATTAAAATCGTATTCAAGTCTTGTTCTGACTTGAACTAAGAATGTCATTTCTTGAATTATAGTGGTCTAATATAAAATGTAAGAAATTCAAGAAATACCAAGTTTTGACATATTGAAAGTTAACAGCCACCTCTGACCGTCCGTGAAATGTAACCTTTCTGTATATAAATGAGTACTTGGAAGAGACAGACTACCTCCTATCCGGAGACAGTGCTGCCCGCAGTGCCTTCTCTGTGCCAGTCCTTCCCCTTCCGGTATCCCCTTACTGAATGAAATCCTACTTACCTGCGTATACTCTGCAGTGGAAGAGTTCCTTGACAGTCCCCTACCCCACACTCTATTATATGCTCCCTTATCACCTTGCATTTTTCACTTGTCAAACTTCTCACACTACCCCTCAAAGTCAGTCTTTTTAACTAGATCACAAGGTCCTTGGGGGGCAGAGCCCGTGTCAGTTTTGTGCAGGTGGTTTTGTGCAGAGTCTAGAATAGTCCCTGGCATATAATAGGCCCTTAAATAATGTGGTAAGGGTGTAAACATAAAAATATTCAAATGGATTGTTAAAGGTTTTTAATTAGATGTGTCATTGACGATGTCATGACAATGTCAATGTCATGACAATGTCATGTACACATGACATTGAGTAAAACACAAATTGAATGGGTCTGAAGAAAATAGAAGAAAAAGGCAGTGTGATTTGTGAATTGCCAATAATTGGAAAAGACATACTGGATTAGGAGATTTGATCTATAATTATACTGACTTGCTTCCCATTGTGCATTTTGACCTAAAAATAAATTTACCAGGGCCTTCCCCCAAATCAGCTATGATTGTTTTATTTTTATCTCCCCTAATTTTGTGGCTATCTATGCATTAAATGTGTTAAGGTGACAGCTATATTGCCTTCCTAATGACTGAATCTGGGTTTTTAGCATGTATGATTTTCGCTTTGCCTAACTGACCAGGTTCTCCTCAGAACTTTAATGTTGTGGCTGATGTTTATGTTTCCTTTCTTGGAAAACATTGATCTCCCTATTCCCCCCGGGTATGATGGATTTGGAAGCTATTTTTGTTACTGTTTATTGCCTTCTGTAGTGACCTTTTGATGTCTCCCGAGTGGTGGGAATAAGTTTGATACTACAGATATAAAAGGAGCATACATCAAAGAGTGTGCCTTTTCTTTTTCTTAATTCTTTTCTTTTTCTTAATTGTGCCCAAACCGATTTAAACATTAAAGACTATTACTCTGACATTTTTCCTCACACAAATGAGTGTTGTACTGCGTACAGAACATACCTGTGAACAACAATTATGAAGTGTAGGTTAATTTATGAGTGTGTTTTTTCTTGTATTCTTAAAAACTGAGAGCACCGCATTCATGCTAACTCAAGTGTCACCCGGCGAAACAGCCTTAGAGAGCTGAAAATTGTTGATTTTGATAAGAAAACAGACACTTTCCTCAGATAGCCTGAACTGCAGTTTTTTTCTGCACATTGTATGGTCGGTGTTTAAGCCTTAACTACAAATTGGTGAGGGAATAACAATGGATGAAAAGGGCCAGAGAGAGGAGAAAGATAGTAACTGTTACTTGTTTCAACAGAGTTTGCATAAGAAAATTATATGTAACTATATAAAGCTGGGTTTTGTTTAGAGAAGGACTCACTCAGTTCGGGGATTGGTTGCTGGTCGTCTTCCAGATGTCATTTCGATTTCAGTTTCCTGAGGATGTACCAGAGGGTGCATACTGAAATATTGAAAGTGAAAATAAAAATCTATAAAATCATTTTCTTTTTAAAAGCATATACACAGTATCTTGGCCCTGGAAGATGGCCTTGTCTTAAGGGAGCTGTGCAGTGCAGGAAAGAGATAATTTATGCCACCATTTTTTTAACTAGTTGCAAGATTTATGGTGCTTGATCACCTTTCTAATGGTCATTTTATTTAGACTTGTGATAAATGTGTTTAGAACAGTAAAATGATTAGTGGAGATTTTTTTGTTTGTTTGTGAAAGGATAGAATTGATATGATTTCTATAGCTGTTGACCCGTTATCTTTCTGCTTACTTAATTTTCTGTTTGGAGATGCATTCAGGTGATATTAAGGCATTATCAGTTGTGATGTTTGGTGAAATCAGAAGTTAAATTCATCAAAGTAAAATCCTGATTTGTGGAACTTTCTCTTCTACAATTTCTTTTAAAGGTTTACGTGCTGGCTTGCTGTGTATGGAACAAGTTGTTACTGTGTTGTTGGTTAGTACTGTGACTTGCTGGCCATTGGTGCAGGTTGGCTAGGAGTACCAAGGCTCTAAAGTAAGTGACGAAGCAAGCAAGTAGGATGTCTTGCCACAGCTCTGTAGGTCTGAAAGTAGACGGTGAGACTCAGAGACGAGAGCAAGAACCGTTCATTGTAGCAGAGCAAGCAGCAGGAACCTCCGCATCACCACATGAATTCTCTTGCTTGCAAGTCCCGAGGAACAGTGAGATGGACCTGGATGGTTGCTGTGCTTTCGTTGAGCTGGGTCAGTGTCAGAGGCCAGGGCTACAGGTGTAACACTGATGGAAGCAAGCCATAAGCAGGCCTGTCCCCCTGGCTGGGGATCCAGCAGGGAGCAAGTAGACTCCCTCAGTCATCCTGTGGTTGCCTTGACCTACATCACTAGCTACAGCTGGCTGGCAGACAGGGGATCGGTTGGTGTACTTGCAGTTTGGTGCATTTGGTGAGGAGGATATATAGGGGCTCTTGGGACCCATGATGGGTAGCCTTTTCTAATAGTTACCTTTGGCCCTAATTGTTCCACCATCTAGTGGTATTAATTCGTACATATTCTGCTCTGCCAGGGTGTAGTTTAAGGCTAGAGCGTTATCCATTGTGGCTTGTGCAAGAGAGTTTAAACTGACCTACTAATCTCCTTGAGCTTGCATGGTCCCACGGCTAAAATTAAGGATCAGGGGGCACCTGGGTGGCTCAGTGGGTTAAGCCGCTGCCTTTGGCTCATGTCATGATCTCAGGGTCTTGGGATCAAGTCCCACATCGGGCTCTCTGCTCAGCAGGGAGCCTGCTTCCCTCTCTCTCTCTGCCTGCCTCTCTGTCTGCTTGTGATCTCTGTCAAATAAATAAAATCTTTAAAAAAAAATAAAAATAAAATAAAAATAAATAAAATTAAGGATCAGTTCCTGACCATTTGCTCTAGGGCATGAATTCTCCTGCCAGGGAATAGTACTTGAATTGCTTTATGGAACCAGGAGTCTGTGTAACGCTAATAGGATCGCCTAGCGATCGCATGTTGTCTCCAGTCCCCAAACAGTCCAACTTACTGCCCGGCCTCCTTTTTAGTAGCTGGAGGCCAGAGGATGAGTAATTTTTCCTTTACTGACTCAGGGTAGCTCACATTGCCCCAAGTATTTGCCTTGGAATTTGCAAGTCCCCATGTCTTATCAGGATTAATGAACCACCCCTGGGCTTTCGTGTGAGTCAGTTTCTGTTCCAAAGCCCTTGCTACCTGCTCTTTTTTGATTGAGCCTAACAGTCAGCAGGATATCACGAACATATAGTGGAACCAAGTCCTTCCTGAAGGGAAAGGCCTTCTTCCACATTGCGTTTGTGGAAATGCCAGGAGAATTCTAGTGCCCCTGAGGCTATTTAGTAAAAACCTGTCTTAGAACCTGCAGGTGAAGGTAAACTGATACTGATCTTACCGTGCCAAAGGGATTAGGAAAGAGGCATTGGGGGGAGCGGGAGGAAGATGTTAGCAATGGCGGAGAAGGCGGCATACCCAGTGTGGTCAGTTCGCGCCGTTGGTTCAGTCACAGTCACGGTACTGGGAGTAGCCAGAGCCAACAGGGGCGACAACTGAATTCAGGGGGTGGCAGTCCACTGTAGGCCTCCAGCTCCCAGTAGTCTTTTTCACAAGGCCACACAAGCTGATTTTATTGAAATATCACATCTCAGTATTCTTGCTGCCTTGGGGTTTTTAACCAAAATCGTGATTTCTTTTTTTTTCTATTTGGAATTCTGTATTGTTTTTGTTGTGTAACATAAGGAGAGAACTGCCAGACTAGGCAATCTGTTATGCACTTGTTCTGTGATCCCCTCCAACAAGCGTATCTTCTGCATTGAGAAAAGACCCCTTGGATTAAATGAGCACATACAGTACAACTACAGTACGTCAGACATTGATACCAAGTGTATCTTCAGCAGTGAGAGGAACTGTAGGTGGCAGCGCACAGCAGGGATTCAAATGTCCCCACCTGGAGATAGGGGACTTCAGCTAGTTGAATGTGTGGCTTCCATCTTCCCTTCAAGAGAAGCTGATGAGATAGCTACTTAGTATCAGTACCAAAAAAGCCAGAAAAGCTTCTGTCTCTCACCTGTCTTTTCTTCCCCTGCGGTCCTCCCTTGGGACTGGAGAGATCTTGGCTCCCTCTCTCCATCTTCTTTAAATGCTGGTAAGTCAGGGTGCAAGGGCACAAAATTAGGTAGTGGAGGTACTGAAGGAGTATTGTGTTTAACGGTGGTTGCCACTCAGCTTTGTAGATCTTCCAGTAGTTGGGGATTGATTTCCAGGGAGAAATCTGGATCTGTAGAGGCATTTTTGGTTTCAACCAGACTGCTTTGGTTTCAGCCTGTTGTATGCTTTGGGTCTCCCATAGTTCAGTACCAAATTTCTTGGACCAAATTTCTTTGGTGCTGATTCCATCCATCTCTTTTCAGGGGACTCGTATTTTAACAGTTGTCTCCACATTGTCTTCTAGCTGGGCCCTTTTGGAGGAGTTCCAAAAAATCACTGTCTGTTTCGTATCTTAGCATACTACTTGGACCAAGATATTTCCAAACCTCATAGAGAATGCATGAAGTAACAAGATCCCAAAGGAAATCACTAAGAAAGCAAGCAGGTTGGTTTGCCACAGCTTCATAGGTGCGAAAGTAGGCAGCGAGACTTAGCTATCAGAGCAAGACGGTGTTTAAAATACACCAACAGCAAGAGCATCAGTATGGGTCGCCGCTGGCTTTCCTGCTCACAAGTACTGTGGTGAGACGTGACATCTGGGTGGTGGCTCTGCTTTCAGGGAGATGGCTTACAGCTGAGAAACGTAGGACTAAGGGCTCTACACCTTTTGTGGCAAGTAGCAAGCAAACCTGTCAACGTTCACCTAGGAAAGGAGCAATTGTGCTGAAGTTACACTGTGCTTACCTTGGTCACTAGATACAGAAAGGGCTCAAGGTCAGCGCACCTTGTAGTTTGGTGTACTCAGTGAGACTATTCAGGGCACGTGGGACCCATGACAGACTGGCTTTCTTGATAGTACTTTCTAGGTAAGATGAAAAAGATTATAAGAGTAGTTATTTTTCAAATAACATATGTGTCATAGTATAGTAACCTATTGCATTTGAGGTCTGCTTTCAGAGTTCATAAAACATATTCATAATTTATGTCATCAAGTCATCTGTGAAGTAGGTCATGGAAGTGTCACCATCCCCATTTTGCACAAAGAAGAAAACTGATGCTCACTGAGATTCAGTAACATGTGGCAGGTTATATGTGTAAGAAGTAGAACCTGATCTTGGATCCATGTTTGTTGACTCTCATGTTTTCTTTTTACTACCCTGAACCAACTTGAATGAGTAGAAAATAATCATTAGTAGCTTATAAATAAGATTTTTATGCCAGTGATATTTCAGTAAAATTACTACTCTCAAGTATCTTTTTCAAAGTCCTCAATTAATGATTTGCTTAGGAAATATGTCAGGGTTAAAATTTAGTTGAAATGTGGCTTATTATGTATTTTGAATTATGATTTAACTGGTTCTAGTATGGCATTGAAAAATAAAATGAAAAATGTTACAGACACTTAAAAATTTTGTTATTTTTGTTTATTATGATGTAGTAAGGCCTTGATTGTATGAACCAGCTTCTTATAATTTGATTAGTTATACATAAAGCACAATTGAGAGAAAAAGTAGATTATTGGTATTTTCAAGTTGAGAGAACTAAGGATCATTCAAACTCTGAGTAGAATGAACATTCATAGGACACTGCTGAGTAGAATACCATCATAGCAGTCAGGCTGATGTTAGGTCAGACTTTCCATTATTAATTCTTCTTTTGGTTTTTATAACTTTTGGTTGAAAATTCTTTCCAGGGAACAACTTGTATACAGATTTTCAGCCTGGGAGCAAATATCTCATGACCCACTTACAGATCTCTTTAAACATTCAGATTGATGTTAAGAACTTTTAAGATGAAGGCTAATTGTATGTTTCAAAATATTTTAAAATATTTATTCTTTTAGAATCAACAACTTAAAATTATTTTATTCATTCCTTGTGCAGCTGCATTGTATTTTTAGAACTATGCTCAAAAGAGCCCCGATGATAGGCTTTTAAAAATAAATGTAACAGGGGCACCTGGGTGGCTCAGTGGGTTAAGCCGCTGCTTTCGGCTCAGGTCATGATCTCAGGGTCCTGGGATCGAGTCCCGCATCGGGCTCTCTGCTCAGCTGGGAGCCTGCTTCTCTCTCTCTCTCTCTCTCTCTCTGCCTGCCTCTCTGCCTACTTGTGATCTCTGTCAAATAAATAAATAAATAATTAAAAAAAAAATAAATGTAACAACTCAATTGAATAGCATTTTTAAGAATTTAAGATTTTAAGAAGTTGTCAGAATGAATAAAGATTTGTATACTAATTGATTTAAAAGTTAAAACTTAGCTTTAGGTTTTAGTAATTTAGAAAAAGGGGGATCATTCTTTTGTGTTTATGTAATTA
Source organism: Mustela lutreola (assembly GCF_030435805.1). Classification (NCBI taxonomy): domain Eukaryota; kingdom Metazoa; phylum Chordata; class Mammalia; order Carnivora; family Mustelidae; genus Mustela; species Mustela lutreola. The sequence continues at coordinate 44,395,873 of NC_081303.1, forward strand.
TTTGATTTGTATTGCTCTACAAACAAATGTTAATTTAAGAGTACAATATTGTTTTAGGGTTCTCCAGAGGAACAGAACCAATGGGATACACCTACCCAAACATACATCTCTCTATGTGTATGTGCTTACCTCAGCCTATGCCACATGCTATATTTCTAGCTCTGTACACACACACACGCATACATGCACACACGCATACACACACACATACACACACAAAAGATTTATTGTAAGAAATTGGTTCACATGATTATGGAGACTGGGAAGTCCTGAAATCTGCCATCTGTAGGCTGGAGGCCCAGGAAAGCTGGTGGTGTAGTTCTGGTCAGAATCCAAAGGCCCTGGAACCAGAACCTATTTTGTATGTTCTAGTATCAGTGTAAGGGTCTGAGAACCAGGAGAGCCAGTGGGATAACTTTTAAGTCTGAAGGCTTGAGAACTAGTAGAGCCGGTGGTGTAATCCCCAGTCCAAGAGCAGGAGAAAACCAATGTTCCAGTTCGGTAGTCAGTTGGAAGGGTTGAATTCTTTCTTGCTCAGTCTTTTTTTTTTGTTCAGGTCCTCAAAGGATTGGATGAGGTCCACCCACGTTGGGGAGGACAGTCTACATAACTCAAGTCTACCAATTCAAATCTTAATCTCATCCAGAAACACCCTCACAGACACACTTTGGAAACAATGCTTAACCAATATCTGGTCACCCCATGGCCCAGTCAACTTGACACACGAAATTAACTGTTCCAAATACCATGAATAATTCTTTCCTATACTCTTAGTCATATTATTTCCAAAAGTGCTGGTATTATACTTGAAACAAATGAAACAGATGAAAATGTTCTGATGAAAATATTCCTTGAGCAGTTTTTTTCTCTTGAAAATGTGTAAAAAATATCCAAAATCCCTAATATGATCAGAATTGCCATCAAAATCCACTGTGAAAAACTGTAATTTAGTTTATTTTACGGCAGTCATATGGGAACATGTTAACAGTTTTCAGTTAGTTGTAACAAATGTAATAGACTTTTAGAGACTCCTCAAAATTTTAGCATGCCTCCACTTTCCTAAATCTATATCCTGATATTTTCTCATGAAACAGGCAAACCAAATTAAACTGTCTGGTGGAGTTTTTATGCCATTAGTTTTCTTTAATGCTTTTAGATGGCTTAAGATTTAACAAAATTCATACTTAATTGAATATGCTGTTTTATGAAATGATCGAATTAAAATATAGTTTTTCCAAATGAATAATCATTATCATAATTATAAATTTAGAAATTTAGTCCTTTTTTTTTTCCTGGACGTATTTTATTTTGTTCTTTAATTTCAGCATGTATTAGGAGGTTGGCCCAAGAAGAGAAGGATGATAATTTTTATTTTATTGGCAATAGGTGGAACTTACTAGAGTGATAACTTTACTAAGTCCACAGAAGGATTTTGCTACATTTTCTATTAGATAAATAGAAAAGGGGTAGTCATAGATTTTATATAGTATTTTCTTTGGTGCATTGGCTGTTACTTTATTTGCTGTATTTCCGAATATCACTTTTACTTGTTTAAAGTGTCTTAAAACACTAACAGATCAGCATTCAAGTTTCCAAGTCACTTCTATTTTCACTTAGTGGATTAGGAGCTCTCAAACTGGAACCCTGGAGGGTGAAGCCATCCCAGGCAGTTACTCTCCTCTGGAGTTAGGGAAGGGGGCAGGTGGGGGTTGGCAAAAGCCAGTGCTCTTGACAACAGTTGCTGTTATAAACATTGTTTCCCTAAACATTCTTGTGTATGTCTTTTGTGCACATGTGGGAATTTCTTTGGAATATATTACCCAGAAGGGGAATTGGGAAGTCATGGGGACACTGCCCTCCATTTAATAGTATATGAGAGTTCCAGGTGCTCCATGGCTTGGTTTTATTTTGCCAGAATGTTAAGTTTTTAGCTTGATGATGGATAGGATAGAAATGGCATTCTATTGTTAATTTAATTTGCATATCCTTGATTTGTACTGAGATTGAATATTTTTTCAAATGCTCTTTTGAAAATTACCTGTCTGTGTCTTTGGCCAGTCTTGAAAAAATTGGATTATCTTTTGTTTATTGAGTTCTTTACAAATCCTAGATGCTAATATAAGTTGGTTTTATGTATTACAAATATTTTCAAGTTGGTTCTATATATTTCAAGTAATTTTTTTTTTTCTGGTCTGTAACTTCTTTTTGCACTTTTCAGTTGTCTTTCTTGATGAATAAACTAGATTTGTTAGGGGGGGAGGAGTCAAGATGGCGGAGAAGTAGCAAGCTGAGACTGCTTCAGCTAGCCGGAGATCAGCTAGATAGCTTATCTAAAGATTGCAAACACCTGAAAATCCATCGGCAGATCGAAGAGAAGAAGAACAGCAATTCTGGAAACAGAAAAACAACCACTTTCTGAAAGGTAGGACCGGCGGAGAAGTGAATCCAAAGCGACGGGAAGATAGACCCCGGGGGGAGGGGCCGGCTCCCGGCAAGCGGCGGAGCAACCGCGCACAAAATCAGGACTTTTAAAAGTCTGTTCCGCGGAGGGACATCGCTCCAGAGGCTAAACCGGAGCGAAGCCCACGCGGGGTCAGCGTGGCCTCAGGTCCCGCAGGGTCACAGAAGGATCGGGGGTGTCTGAGTGTCGCAGAGCTTGCGGGTATTGGAACGGGAAAGCCGGCTACAGAGACAGAGCCGACAGTAAGCTCGCAGCTCCGTGTTACCTTGAACCGGTCGCAGGCTCGGTGAGCTCGGAGCGCGGCCGGAGGTCAGGCAGACGGGAGTAACTGGGCGCTGTTCTCTGAGGGCGCACTGAGGAGTGGGGCCCTGGGCTCTCGGCTCCTCCGGGCCGGAGACCAGGAGGCCGCCATTTGTATTCCCGTCCTCTGGAACTCTACGGAAAGCGCTCAGGGAACAAAAGCTCCTGAAAGCAAACCCGAGCGGATTACTCACCCCGGCCCCGGGTAAGGGCGGTGTAATTCCGCCTGGGGCAAAGACACTTGAAAATCACTACAACAGGCCCCTCCCCCAGAAGATCAACAAGAAATCCAGCCGAGACCAAGCTCACCTACCAAGGAGTGCGGTTTCAATACCAAGGAGAGCAGCAGAATTCCAGAGGAGGAGAAAGCCAAGCACGGAACTCATGGCTTTTTTCCTGTGATTTTTTTTAGTCTTGCAGTTAATTTAATTTTTTCTTTTTCATTTTTTTTTTTTTTTTTTTCTCGCCTTCGGGTAAAATTTTTTTTTTTTAACTGTTACCTTTTTCTTTTTTAACGATTTTTTACTAGTTTATCTAATATATATATATATTTTTTTACATTTTTCTTAGGTGTTTTCTTTTTTAAAAAAAATTCTTTTCTTTTCTTTTTTTTTTTTTCTTTTTTCTTTCTTCCTTTTTGAACCTCTTTTTATCCCCTTTCTCCCCACTCACGATTTTGGATCTCTTCTAATTTGGCTAAAGCATATTTTCCTGGGGTTGTTGCCACCCTTTTAGTATTTTACTTGCCCCTTCATTTACTCTTATCTGGACAAAATGACAAGACGTAAAAATTCACCACAAAAAAAAGAACAAGAGGCAGTACCGAAGGCTAGGGACCTAATCAATACAGACATCGGTAATATGTCAGATCTAGAGTTCAGAATGACAATTCTCAAGGTTCTAGCCGGGCTCGAAAAAGGCATGGAAGATATTAGAGAAACCCTCTCGAGAGATATAAAAGCCCTTTCTGGAGAAATAAAAGAACTAAAATCTAACCAAGTTGAAATCAAAAAAGCTATTAATGAGGTGCAATCAAAAATGGAGGCTCTCACTGCTAGGATAAATGAGGCAGAAGAAAGAATTAGTGATATAGAAGACCAAATGACAGAGAATAAAGAAGCTGATCAAAAGAGGGACAAACAGCTACTGGACCACGAGGGGAGAATTCGAGAAATAAGTGACACCATAAGACGAAACAACATTAGAATAATTGGGATTCCAGAAGAAGAAGAAAGTGAGAGGGGAGCAGAAGGTATACTGGAGAGAATTATTGGGGAGAATTTCCCCAATATGGCAAAGGGAACAAGCATCAAAATTCAGGAGGTTCAGAGAATGCCCCTCAAAATAAATAAGAATAGGCCCACACCCCGTCACATAATAGTAAAATTTACAAGTCTCAATGACAAAGAGAAAATCCTGAAAGCAGCCCGGGAAAAGAAGTCTGTAACATACAATGGTAAAAATATTAGATTGGCAGCTGACTTATCCACAGAGACCTGGCAGGCCAGAAAGAGCTGGCATGATATTTTCAGAGCACTAAACGAGAAAAACATGCAGCCAAGAATACTATATCCAGCTAGGCTATCATTGAAAATAGAAGGAGAGATTAAAAGCTTCCAGGACAAACAACAACTGAAAGAATTTGCAAATACCAAACCAGCTCTACAGGAAATATTGAAAGGGGTCCTCTAAGCAAAGAGAGAGCCTACAAGTGGTAGATCAGAAAGGAACAGAGACCATATACAGTAACAGTCACCTTACAGGCAATACAATGGCACTAAATTCATATCTCTCAATAGTTACCCTGAATGTGAATGGGCTAAATGCCCCTGTCAAAAGACACAGGGTATCAGAATGGATAAAAAAACAAAACCCATCTATATGTTGCCTCCAAGAAACACATTTTAAGCCCGAAGACACCTCCAGATTTAAAGTGAGGGGGTGGAAAAGAATTTACCATGCTAATGGACATCAGAAGAAAGCAGGAGTGGCAATCCTTATATCAGATCAATTAGATTTTAAGCCAAAGACTGTAATAAGAGATGAGGAAGGACACTATATCATACTCAAAGGGTCTGTCCAACAAGAAGATTTAACAATTTTAAATATCTATGCCCCCAACGTGGGAGCAGCCAACTATATAAACCAATTAATAACAAAATCAAAGAAACACATAAACAACAATACAATAATAGTAGGGGACTTTAATATTCCCCTCACTGAAATGGACAGGTCATCCAAGCAAAAGATCAGCAAGGAAATAAAGGCCTTAAATGACACACTGGACCAGATGGACATCACAGATATATTCAGAATATTTCATCCCAAAGCAACAGAATACACATTCTTCTCTAGTGCACATGGTACATTCTCCAGAATAGATCACATCCTCGGTCCTAAATCAGGACTCAACCGGTATCAAAAGATTGGGATCATTCCCTGCATATTTTCAGACCACAATGCTCTAAAGCTAGAACTCAACCACAAAAGGAAGTTTGGAAAGAACCCAAATACATGGAGACTAAACAGTATCCTTCTAAAGAATGAATGGGTCAACCGGGAAATTAAAGAAGAATTGAAAAAAATCATGGAAACAAATGATAATGAAAATACAACGGTTCAAAATCTGTGGGACACAACAAAGGCAGTCCTGAGAGGAAAATATATAGCGGTACAAGCCTTTCTCAAGAAACAAGAAAGGTCTCAGGTACACAACCTAACCCTACACCTAAAGGAGCTGGAGAAGGAACAAGAAAGAAACCCTAAGCCCAGCAGGAGAAGAGAAATCATAAAGATCAGAGCAGAAATCAATGAAATAGAAACCAAAAAAACAATAGAACAAATCAACGAAACTAGGAGCTGGTTCTTTGAAAGAATTAATAAAATTGATAAACCCCTGGCCCGACTTATCAAAAAGAAAAGAGAAAGGACCCAAATAAATAAAATCATGAATGAAAGAGGAGAGATCACAACTAACACCAAGGAAATACAAACTATTATAAGAACATACTATGAGCAACTCTACGGCAATAAATTTGACAATCTGGAAGAAATGGATGCATTCCTAGAAACATATAAACTACCACAACTGAACCATGAAGAAATAGAAAGCCTGAACAGACCCATAACCAGTAAGGAGATTGAAACAGTCATTAAAAATCTCCAAACAAACAAAAGCCCAGGGCCAGACGGCTTCCCGGGGGAATTCTACCAAACATTTAAAGAAGAACTAATTCCTATTCTCCTGAAACTGTTCCAAAAAATAGAAATGGAAGGAAAACTTCCAAACTCATTTTATGAGGCCAGCATCACCTTGATCCCAAAACCAGACAAGGATCCCACCAAAAAAGAGAGCTATAGACCGATATCCTTGATGAACACAGATGCGAAAATACTCAACAAAATACTAGCCAATCGGATTCAACAGTACATTAAAAAGATTATTCACCACGACCAAGTGGGATTTATTCCAGGGCTGCAAGGTTGGTTCAACATCCGCAAATCAGTCAATGTGATACAACACATCAATAAAAGTAAGAACAAGAACCATATGATACTCTCAATAGATGCTGAAAAAGCATTTGACAAAGTACAACATCCCTTCCTGATCAAAACTCTTCAAAGTGTAGGGATAGAGGGCACATACCTCAATATCATCAAAGCCATCTATGAAAAACCCACCGCAAATATCATTCTCAATGGAGAAAAACTGAAAGCTTTTCCGCTAAGGTCAGGAACACGGCAGGGATGTCCATTATCACCACTGCTATTCAACATCGTACTAGAGGTCCTAGCCTCAGCAATCAGACAACAAAAGGAAATTAAAGGCATCCAAATCGGCAAAGAAGAAGTCAAATTATCACTCTTCGCAGATGATATGATACTATATGTGGAAAACCCAAAAGACTCCACTCCAAAACTGCTAGAACTTATACAGGAATTCAGTAAAGTGTCAGGATATAAAATCAATGCACAGAAATCAGTTGCATTTCTCTACACCAACAGCAAGACAGAAGAAAGAGATATTAAGGAGTCAATCCCATTTACAATTGCATCCAAAACCATAAGATACCTAGGAATAAACCTAACCAAAGAGACACAGAATCTATACTCAGAAAACTATAAAGTACTCATGAAAGAAATTGAGGAAGACACAAAGAAATGGAAAAATGTTCCATGCTCCTGGATTGGAAGAATAAATATTGTGAAAATGTCTATGCTACCTAAAGCAATCTACACATTTAATGCAATTCCTATCAAAGTACCATCCATCTTTTTCAAAGAAATGGAACAAATAATTCTAAAATTTATATGGAACCAGAAAAGACCTCGAATAGCCAAAGGGATATTGAAAAAGAAAGCCAACGTTGGTGGCATCACAATTCCGGACTTCAAGCTCTATTACAAAGCTGTCATCATCAAGACAGCATGGTACTGGCACAAAAACAGACACATAGATCAATGGAACAGAATAGAGAGCCCAGAAATAGACCCTCAACTCTATGGTCAACTAATCTTCGACAAAGCAGGAAAGAATGTCCAATGGAAAAAAGACAGCCTTTTCAATAAATGGTGCTGGGAAAATTGGACAGCCACATGCAGAAAAATGAAATTGGACCATTTCCTTACACCACACACAAAAATAGACTCAAAATGGATGAAGGACCTCAATGTACGAAAGGAATCCATCAAAATCCTTGAGGAGAACACGGGCAGCAACCTCTTCGACCTCTGCCGCAGCAACATCTTCCTAGGAACAACGCAAAAGGCAAGGGAAGCAAGGGAAAAAATGAACTACTGGGATTTCATCAAGATCAAAAGCTTTTGCACAGCAAAGGAAACAGTTAACAAAATCAAAAGACAACTGACAGAATGGGAGAAGATATTTGCAAACGACATATCAGATAAAGGACTAGTGTCCAGAATCTATAAAGAACTTAGCAAACTCAACACCCAAAGAACAAATAATCCAATCAAGAAATGGGCAGAAGACATGAACAGACATTTCTGCAAAGAAGACATCCAGATGGCCAACAGACACATGAAAAAGTGCTCCATATCACTTGGCATCAGGGAAATACAAATCAAAACCACAATGAGATATCACCTCACACCAGTCAGAATGGCTAAAATCAACAAGTCAGGAAATGACAGATGCTGGCGAGGATGCGGAGAAAGGGGAACCCTCCTACACTGTTGGTGGGAATGCAAGCTGGTGCAGCCACTCTGGAAAACAGCATGGAGGTTCCTCAAAATGTTGAAAATAGAACTGCCCTATGACCCAGCAATTGCACTATTGGGTATTTACCCTAAAGATACAAATGTAGTGATCCAAAGGGACACATGCACCCGAATGTTTATAGCAGCAATGTCCACAATAGCCAAACTATGGAAAGAACCTAGATGTCCATCAACAGATGAATGGATCAAGAAGATGTGGTATATATACACAATGGAATACTATGCAGCCATCAAAAGAAATGAAATCTTGCCATTTGCAACAACATGGATGGAACTAGAGCGTATCATGCTTAGCGAAATAAGTCAAGCAGAGAAAGACAACTATCATATGATCTCCCTGATATGAGGAAGTGGTGATGCAACATGGAGGCTTAAGTGGGTAGAAGAATAAATGAAACAAGATGGGATTGGGAGGGAGACAAACCATAAGTGACTCTTAATCTCACAAAACAAACTGAGGGTTGCCGGGGGGAGGGGGTTGGGGAGAAGGGGGTGGGATTATGGACATTGGGGAGGGTATGTGATTTGGTGAGTGCTGTGAAGTGTGTAAACCTGGTGATTCACAGACCTGGGGATAAAAATATATGTATATAAAAAATATATGTTTATAAAAAATAAAAAAAAAAAAATAAATAAATAAATAAATAAATAAATAAAAAAAAAAAAAAAAAAAAAAAAAAAAAAAAAAAAAAAAAAAAAAAAAACTAGATTTGTTAGTGTCTAATGGCCATACCTTTTAAAGAAATAAGTATATTTTTTTCTACTTTGATGCCATGAAGATACTTGTCTGTTTTCTTCCAAACATTTTAAAGTTTTACCTTTCACCTTTAGGTCTTTATGCTTGTGTACAGTCCAAGGTGGTTATTCTTATGTATGTAGGCATGTAAGTGTATTTTTTTCTTATTTAAAATAATTGACAGCCAGTTGCTTCCATACTACATACTGAATGGTCTGTACTTCTTTCTTTCTTTCTTTTCTTTTTTTTAAAAGATTTTATTTATTTGACAGATAGATCACAAGTAGGCAGAGAGGCAGGCAGAGAGAGGAAGGGAAGCAGGCTCCCCGCTGAGCAGAGAGCCTGATGCGGGCCTCGATCCCAGGATCTTGGGATCACGACCTGAGCAGAAGGCAGAGGCTTTAACCCACTGAGCCACCCAGGTACCCCTGGCCTGTACTTCTTTTACTTAAAGTGTAATGACTCTTCGATCAGGCATGAAGTTTTCATACATGAGCAGTTCTGGTTCTGGGCTGTTTGGCTGTTCCGTTGGTCTTATTTTTTCCTGCTTCATTTGTACTTTCGATAGCTCTTAATATGTGTTTGGAAAAAGCCCTTTACCTTGGTAATGTTTTTCAAAAATCTCTTGGCTATTTTTTGATTTCTTTTAATTTCATATTTGAGAATTAGTTTTGTACACATGCAAACACATGTTTTTTAGGAAACTGTCCATTTCATCTTGAGGTTTTTAGACTTACTGACATAAATAATTCTTACTATTACTTGTATTCTTCTCTCCTTCTCCCCACATTTCTTATTCTGCTGATTTATAGTTATGCCCCCTGAGATTCTTATTTACCCTTGCATTCTTTTCTCTTGATCAATCTTGCTGTAAGAATGTTTGTCTTAACTTTTTTTTTTTTTTAAGATTTTATTTGTTTATTTGACAGAGATCACAAGTAGGCAGAGAGGCAGGCAGAGAGAAGAGGAAGCAGGCTCCCCACTGAGCAGAGAACCCGATGCGGGACTCAATCCCAGGACCCTGGGATCATGACCTGCGCTGAAGGCAGAGGCTTTCACCCACTGAGCCACCCAGGCGCCCTATCTTAATTTTTTTATTATTTATTTATTTGTTTAAGAATCAGCTTTTGGTTTTGTGGCATTTTATGGTCTTTATTTTCTGTTTATTTTCACTCTTTTTTATTGTTGTAATTTGGTAATTAATAATAATAATTTGTGATTGGATGTGAGAGAGACAGGGTTGAGCGAAAGATATTCCAGTGTCTATCATAGTGACCAAGTGGATGGCAGTGCTTACGGGTTGAAGTAGAAAATGGCTGGAGGCAGTTTGTGGGGGAAAATGGTTAGTTAGTTCACTTTTGGATATCGAGTTTGTGGTATCTATAGGAAATCCAGGTGGAGCTGTATTTAGGAGAGGCTGGGCCTGAAATAGTGATTTGCTATTTGTTATTGGTAAAGATAGTGCAGAATAGTGGGAAGAAGGAAAGACACAGTGATTGGACGTCAATGGGAAGCCTTCCTGGCTCTGGTCATACTGTCCCCATCCCTATTTCTATTCAACTTAAAGGCTTTTGTGCTTCCAGGAGCACTTGTGCCTACGTTTGCAATATTTGACATGTTTGTATCCGTCACTAGACAGAAAAGACAGGGAACCTTGACCTTCTCATAGGACCTAGGGCAGCCAAAGCATTGGGTGTGTATTTCTGGAATCAATCCTATTGACTCTCCTTGAGTTTGGTTGTGTATACATGGTTTCACAGGAATGTGTTACAGATGCTCTAGAGGATTCAAGACAATTACCAACTTTAACCACTAAAAATATTGCCCTGTTACTATAAACTGAAAGAGGTAAGGATTGACTTTTTAAAAATCAAATTAAAATTTGATTTTAACCTGAATATGAGAATTTTTTGTTTGAAGAAAACATTAATCTCCCATATTTAAGGAGGAACGAGTTACTTCTTTTAATGAAAAGATATCTGCAGATGTATCTTCTGTTACTGCTTCTGTTTCTAGAAGGCATTTATCTTCTTGGATTTAGGTCTTAATGTGAAGATTAAAAGTTGCCAACTAAAAATACTGCAGACTCTATGTACCTCTGTATTCTAGGAAAATTGGAAAAAGTTTAATATTATTAATTCTGTAGCTTAATGCTTCTGAAACAGCAGAAGGACATTATTGTTCGCATGGTAGTGTATAAAAAGCTCTATACTTCAAGATCATGAAGGGGTCATACAGGTTTATTCAGTACAGCAATCAAGTTAAAAACAATGACAAGAGAACAGAATTCTTGAATGATTTATCTTCTTGATTTTTTTTTTACAGATTACAGCTGTCTGGCTTTGAAACAAGCATTGATATGTGGAAAATACATGTATTTACAGTTTGGAATAAGCTTTCCTAGAAAAATTATCCCGTTTGAGGCTTTTGGAGTTTTGAGTCTCTGTTCTGTATTCACTAGCTCTGTGACAGATCTGTTAGGAATGCATTTAGCTTCAAGTAACAACAATGGCATAAACAAAAAGGGGGTTTATTTTCCTTAGGTAATGAGAAATCGGGAAGTGTAGATAGCTGCTGGCTTTGGTGTAATGTTCAGTGAGGTCAGGACTGGTATCTCTGATTCTTTGTCCTTTTTCCTGGAGCAACATGGCTGCTTCAGCATGAGGCATCACATCCACATTGCAGGCAGGGAGAAAGGAAGGACAGAAACAGCACGCCTGTGTGTCTCTATCTCTGTATCTATGTAGTAAGGCGGATACTGTATTAATTAAAACTATTCTTTCGGAAATGTCAAGAAGACAATCTTCAATTACCCATTAAGTGACAAAATATGACAAGTGTAATCAAATTGTGAACATTTCTGTTAATGTTGTTTAATAAATTGATATGCTTAATCACCGCACATACTGAAAACAAAAATAGGTATCATTTAGAGGTTAATAAATGTCAAGCACTGGGCTAAGTGCCTTAAATTCATTATTCATGTAATTCTCATAATCTTCATTTGTGGAATTCTGAATAAATACACTTATAAGATATTGTTCTAAGATCTGAGCGATTTAATAGTACACGAAAAGCCCCAAGTCCCACCTAGTGGTGCTACTGCTATCCCCAAGAGGACATTGAGGCTTACTCAGATCAGCACGGAGGCAGAGACTGTAGACTGACCAGCCTCACCTTTGTTGCCACCTTCTCCCTTGCATATATCTGCCACAGATGCTAAAAAGCAAATTAGTCATCTCCCCGCCTATATTTCAGGAAAGATTGATCATGTGACCTCGTTTTCCAAACATAAACAGAAAGTTTCTTCGTCCCGCCCACCCCAAATATCAGCATCGGTCTTTTGTCCCATTGAAAGCTTGGGAAGGACACAAGACTGAGCAGAAGGAGGTGAATTGCAGTGTAGTTTGCAACAAAGGCTTCAGCCAATCCCATGGGACCATTCAGGAGCTAGTATAGCCCTTCAGGATTGTCACAGATTGATGCAAGAGGTCTGGACCTTTGTACCCTCACACTGACCAGTCACTGGGTGCAGCTGCCTGGTGCGGGACTCAACTGAAAGCCCCGAGCTGCTATTTTTCCCTGCCCCATGGAGGACGAATGCCTCAGCCCTAAAAAGCTATCTGGGGGGCCCACCACAGCATCCGCTGCAGATGCTGGCTTTTGATTTTCAGACTTTGTTCTTTTCCAGGGCTTGCACTTTAATGCCATCCGTTAGTTATTGGGCAATTTAACTCTTTCCAGCATATACTATTTAGTTTTTTGGTCTGCTTGGTCTGTTTGTTGCTGAGAGAGGTATTTTTAAAACCTGCAACTCTCAATTATAGAATTGTCTTTTTTCCTTTGAGTTCTATCGGTTTCTGCTTAGGGTTTTTGGTGGTGTATCCAAAGGTAGAATTGTTGTGTCTTATTGTCTTGTTGAGTCTTTTATTTTTATGAAATATAATTCCTTATTTGTAATAATGCCTTTTGTCGTAACAACTACTTTGTCTAATATAAATTTAGTTACACTAGCTATTTTGGGCCAGTGTTCACATAGTATTTCTTTTACATTCTTTTAAAATATCTTCCTGCATTCCACTATGTAAGACCTATCTCACAGGCATTTAGAATTTTAAAAAATCTGATCATTTTTGTCTTATAATTGGAATTCATAGTTCATTTATATTTAATGTCATTATTGATGGATTTGGACTTGAGCCTGTTATTTATTTTCTGCTGTTCCAGTTGTTCTTTGTTCCTATTTTGCCCTCCCTTTTGGCTTTCCTTTTTTAACTGTTCCGTTTATGTCGTTGTTATTCTACCCCCTGCCCTGTCACCTTGCTAGTTATTCATTCTCTCACTATTCTATTAGTGCACACCCTGGGGATTGCCGCGCGTCTTTGATCTGTTTGAGCCAGCGTTCAGTTAGGACTTTTGTTTGTTTCTGTTGGGGATTAGTACATTTGTCTCTTTCTGTAAATTTTGGTTTTTGGATGAAATTCTCCTTATTTTCAACTGACTTATAGAACATATTAATCATAATTATTTTAAGGTTCATCTCTGATGGTTCTCAAATCTGGTTCACTTTGTAGACTGTTTCTGTTGTCTGACTCCCATCCGACCCTTCTGTTAGGTTCTGTGTATGATTTCTTGGCTAGCCTGGTGATTTTTTTTTTATTGCGTGGCATGTGTGTCTGAAAAGTTGTAGAGACTCTGAATGGTGTCACCATCTCCAGAAAGGATTCAGTTTTTTTCCTGGTGGGCATATGACCTTTCATCTTGATTAAGGGGAGGCTGGTCTATCTTAAGGGTCTTGGCTGAATGTCTGAGCTGTTTACCCAGACCTCTGCTCCTTCGTGCTTTCTGTACCCACTTTTCTCTCCCCAGCACCATGAGTCTGCCAGAATCTCTGCTTTGCTTTTTATCATCTCAACTGCTTTCTCTTTGATTTCTTGGATTATTTATAATAATAGACTTACTGGGTGCCTTCCCTCGATTTTGTACTTAATCATATTGAGTTGTTGGGATCCATAGGGTTTTTGATAGTGATACTTATGGTCGGAGGCAGTACAAACTGGTTAAAATGGAAAAATGGTTAGTTCACTTTTGGATATTGAGTTTGTGGTGTCTATAGGAAATCCTGGTGGAGCTGTATATGGGAGGGGCTGGGCCTGAGATAATGATTTGCTATTTGTTATTGGTAAAGATAGTGGAGAATAGTGGGGAAAAGAAAAGACACCATGATTGGAGGTCAGTAGGAAGCCTTCCTGGTTCCTTACTTACAACCCACCTTATGTTATATGATCATGGGGTTTGTTCCATGTATAATTTTATTTATTTGTGGACTTTTTAGTGGGAGAAGGTTATATTTGTGTGCATGATGGTAAGGAGGGAAAAAAGAAGTGTAAATTGGGTAAAGTGTAAATATGGGTTAAAGCCTCTGCCTTCGGCTCAGGTCATGATCCCAGAGACCTGGGATCGAGCCCCGCATCCGGCTTTCTGCTCAACGGGGGAGCCTGCTTCCCCCTCTCTCTCTACCTGCCTCTCTGCCTTTGTGATCTTTGTCTGTCAAATAAATAAATAAAATCTTAAAAAAAAAAAAAAAGAAGTGTAAATTGATGAGCTCCTCTAGAAATCTTTCCATAGGGCCTGTCTAAATTCATGAAGTATTTAGGATAACCACAAAATATTTTAGTCTTATTTCAATATGAATTTAAGAGGTCTGTTTTTTGTTTTATCTTATTGACTCATTTTATTAGTTCCATTTGAAAAACCAGGAGTTTGTGGGAGAAAAGGGCAAGCCCCAAGTTCACTATAGAGGGTGTCAGATAACAAGGGCTGACAGAGTACTTTTGAGGTTCCAGATTTTCACTGGGCCAAAGAGTAACAAATGTTACTTCAGATCAAAGGTTGGCAAACTGTGGCCCGTGGGCCAAATGTGGCCAGTACCTTTTTTTTGTAAATAGAATTGTGCTGGAACACAGCCAGTCGTCTTCCTTTATATATGCTCTGTGGCTGCTTTGCTGTTCCAGAGTTGAGTGAGTTCAGTAGAGGTTGGCCTGTGGAGCCCAAGATGTTTACCGTCTGGCCCTTTATAGAAAAAGTTTGTTGATCTCTGTTTTAGATGATCAAACTTAAGAGATTCAGTTCTTTTTATAGAATCCATCATTAATATTCTGAGGAATTGGCTGTAGCTTTAAAAGTGCATTTTTCTGTCTTCTCTCTTATTGTCCTCACTTGATTTTTAAAATTGCTTTTTCTGTTCCCATTTCCTCTCTCTCTGGAACCTCACTCCGTTGATCGTCTATCAGGAGAGTACAGGTGACACTGAGAGACACTTAGGGTTTCTGTACTGGAGCTGTGTTAAGTGTCGAGGAAGCAGTAAGGGTGGGAGGTGTGGCCTTTGCCACACAGTGGCCATTAACAAGAAGCACTTGAAAAGTCACATTTAAGCTTTATTTCAAAATAGGTGATATATTGCCACTGGCTGGAGACAAACTCTGGTTTAAAGCCATCAGAATTGGGAGGCCCTTTGTTCAGCAGAAGGCTTTTTATAAACTCTGCAGCAGTCACAAAGAACACTGTAGTTTGGACTTAGCACCAAGCTAAAATTTCATGTCTGAGGACAGTTTATTACAATCATTCATCTTGGGCATCCAGTCTGCTGACTCTTTTTGGCCGAACCTAAAAAGTCAGAGGTACTTCAGCCACGTCTGTTTCCAAACCAGAAATAACTCAGACGTGGCCTGAGCAGCACTGGAGTTCCACATTAGTTCCACCGGCCGAGGATTCCAGGGCTCGCAGGCATCAATCATTGTATTAGCGTTTTAGGGCCCTTGTCGGTGTTGTCAGGAATATGAAAAAAATGTGACCTAGTCTTTGTTCGCAAGGATGACTGGAGAGGGCTGGTCTGGGGCCCTCCTCTCTAGCGGATCCCCTGTCAGTCATTGAGCTACTCGCCTCAGCCCTCAGTGTGGAAACTTAGTACTCTGGAAGGTGTTATTTTTGGGTTGGAGGCAGATGGCTGTAGCACCTCAGTAGTGCTGTGCGCACAGCCCCAGAGGCAGGCGGTGCTCGGCTTCCATGTTCTTCCTTCCATTCGCACCCCCACGGTCTCCCCAGGAGTCAGGGCAGGGGCAGCCTTCCTGCTGTGCTCTCTGGTCTCCCCCTTCTCTGGACAGACTCTTGGGTTAGGGATGAGGAGGCTCAAGAAAAAAAAAAAAAAGCAAACAAAACTTTGTTGGCAAAAAAGCTTTCCTGATACTTTTTTTTAAAGCTAGACTTGACAATTGGAATTATAAGTGTTTTTATTTATTTTTTAAAGATTTTATTTATTTATTTGACGGAGAGAGATCACAAGTAGGCAGAGAGGCAGGCAGAGAGAGAGAGAGGAGGAAGCAGCCTCCCCACAGAGCAGAGAGCCCGATGCGGGGCTTGATCCCAGGACCCTGGGATCATGACCCGAGCTGAAGGCAGAGTCTTTAACCCACTGAGCCACCCAGGCGTCCCTGTAAGTGCTTTTAAAATAAAATACTTAATATGAAATTTTTATGAACTCTCACACGGCATTTGTAACCCTTTCCCCTTCCTGCCAGTCATTTCTGAAGTCTGTTAATTTTTGTGATTAGAATTATTATATAAAATTCAAGGGGGTTAAAGATACAGATGTAGTGAAAAGAAGGGCTATCTGTACCCCAGTGTTCATAGCAGCAATGGCCACGCTTGCCAAACTGTGCAAAGAACTAAGATGCCCTTCAACGGACGAATGGATAAGGAAGATGTGGTCCATATACACTATGGAGTATTATGCCTCCATCAGAAAGGACGAATACCCAACTTTTGTAGCAACATGAACAGGACTGGAAGAGATTATGCTGAGTGAAATAAGTCAAGCAGAGAAAGTCAATTATCATATGGTTTTGCTTATTTGTGGAGCATAAGAAATAACATGGAGGACATGGGGAGAGGGAGAGGAGAAGTGAGTTGAGGGCACTTGGAGGGGGAGTCGAACCATGAGAGACTGTGGACTCTGAGAAACAACCTGAGGGTTTTGAAGGTGCAGGGAGGGGGGAGGTTGGGTGAACCTGGTAGTGGGTATTATGGAGGGCATGTATTGCATGGAGCACTGGGTGTGGTGCATAAACAATGAATTCTGGTACACTGAAAAGAAATTTAAAAAATTAAAAATTAAAAAAAAAAGCAAAGGCTGAATAATATTCCACAAAAAAAAAAAAAAAAAATTCAAGGGGTTTGAAATAGATGATGTATTACATCCCTTTAGATTCCGCAACAGTGAGATTCGGGATGGAGTGTCCAATTATTACCGGTCATACTCAGGAATGTACCTTGTGAGCCTGGTGCCTGAAACCATCTTCCTGGGCCATCAGTTATACTTGCAGATTTTTTGGGGGAAAATGTTTTATATAATGAAGAGGAGAATGAAAACTTTTCCTCATCTTTCCAAAAGAGAAAGGAGACTCTGAATGGATTTCTCCTTTACGTGGACTTCTAGCCACACTCCTTAGCTTCCATGAGTAGGCTTTCTCCTCAAGCTCATGGAAAAGTTTGAGAAGCAGTGTTTCAGACCAACACTTAAGAACTCTGTTTCTTTAACGGCCAAGAGAAGCAAGGATTTTTGTGGGGCATCCCTAACTCTATAAAAGAAGGGAGAACATGATCCTATAGTGGACTCAGTTTTACTGGATTTTGCACAGCAAAACCCATTTTGGGGGGGAAGGATTGAGAGGAGTAGGTAAGTAAAATTACGTATATGAAAACTCTTCCTAATCAGTAGCAGGAATAGTGGCAGAAATAAGAGAAGAATCAACCCCACTCCCATGCCTAAAGCGGGGACTGCTAATAAAAGCCTAGAAAAATAAGCATTAGTTTAATCCATGGGTTAGAAAGTGACAGAGGTTGAATTCCATGGGCTTACTTTGGTTTTCCTCCCTCCTTTCCTTCCTTCCTGTTTTCTTTTATAATTTGTTTTTCGTAGATCCTTTTCAGAAGAGTAGTAGTCTTCATATTTTGATGGTAAAATAGAGAACTCTAGAGATGAGAGCATGTCTCAACATTTATTTTTTGCTGTGCTGTAGTGTACTTTGGCTCATGTCTTAAACTGGCAAGTATTAAGATGGTTACTTTTTTTTTTTAAGTTCAGTAGCTTAGGCCTGTATCTTTATTATTTAAAAAATAAACTCATTTATAGGTTTTATCTGAAATAACTATTCCAAATAGTATAATTTGGGGAGTAAATCAGTTTATATATGAATTTGAAACTAGTAAAGGACTTCAGATGGTCTTTAAACAAGGGGATATTCACAAGAGACTTCTGTATGAGATCTTTGCATTCTGCCTCAGTTTTCCTTTTTTAAAAAAGATACTTCATAACATAAAAGAATGACAGTATTGACAATGGCAGGAATCCATTGGGATCGTCCAGAGCTCCTGCTGCTACTACAGCCCCCCTTTCTCCTCCTTCCATGAAGTTACTAATCAGTGTCCCTGAGTAAAAACACATTGCTTGTTTCTGTTTGGATCTAGTTTAGACTCAGAAGGAAGTGGAGCCTGAGCTGCTTCCTCCGTGTTCTTTGCCTGAGTCTAAAACAGCCTTATTATGGGGCCAATGCATGTGACAGTTGGGCAGCCCTTGGTCATCATTTTCAGCCATAGTGACGCTCCTGGATGCAAAGAGCTAAATTGCATATTGACTGAAATCACTACCTGTTAAATTCAAATACTGTAGTTCTCAAATCTAGTTGTGCATCATTATTACCTGTCTTTTTACTTATTTGTTTTTTAATGGAGAAATACCGGTTCTGCTCACGGATCTGTCCAATCAGAATCAGAGAATGGGAATGGGTTGGGGTGGTGGGGCGGTGGTGAAAGCAACCAAATAAAAAACCCCGTAAACCTCCACACATGATCCTGCTGGCCAGCCAGGGTTGGCTGATTCATAGGATGTACTCAAGGTTAATTTTATTTAAAATCCTATATTAGAAAATAACTAATATTTAGATTTAAAAAATTATTTACTATGAGAGAAATATATTAATGCATAATTAAGAAATGAAGGAAAAGTATTTACTCAGCCTACCCTGCACACTTTGTTTTTGGCTTGCTCCTACATTACATTAGGTACATTCTTGCATTGGAGTTAATCCTTTCCCCTATCTAATAGAAATATTAATTTTATAGAATTAATAGAAATTTAATAAAAGCAATAATTTTAAATGAAATAACCATCTTAATTAGATTAATAAATATAAAATTTATATTAATAAAAATGTGGAGTCTGTTTCTTATTAGGTTTGCTGAACTAGAGAAACAGTAGTAAAAAGATAAGTAAAAAGGTGGCTTACTATTATATAGTAGTTCTTTTTCTTAAGGAGGTATTTAAATTTATCTATTTGTTTTTGTTAAGAATGTGAAACACTGAAGTTTCACAGAGGAAGAAAGTGCCACTTCTTTTCCATATTGTTTTATAATGAGTTTAGGGCAAAGGAGGGTGGTGAAGAGACAATAAAATTTTGAGGTCTTAGTAAGTCCCATGTATAACTGTTTTACAAGTACAGGATTTTGGATTTGCTAAAGCAAACCAAAAATTACTGGTATATTTTTAAAGACATCTACTTTTTGGCATTTTTGAGTTCTAATAATGTGATCCACTTAGCTTTTGCAGGTTAAGTAAAGAATGTAACTTTAATCTGAGACTTACAGTCTCAGAATTAAAGAAGGCAGAATCAAAATATTAGGTAAGAATTTAATTAATTAAAGTAATTGGGAAGTGAGTTACAGTAAAGCCAAACACTGATTTCAATAAGTCAATGGATATGGGAGGCGATTATTTGAGTGATGTGTGCTCATTTAGTTTTTGAGTCAGTGGTCCATGGATTCATCTAAGGATTCTGTTTTTTGTGGTACAAAGCTTCATATCTGAGACTTTTAACAAATCAATATATATCAAGGAGGAAGATAAAATTGAACCAGCAGGTGTCAGCAAGAACCGTAATAAAAACATTAGTCTGGTTAACTCAACCTTTATTTTGTTCCTCAGGGATGCTTCAGTCAACCTTCAAATGATATTTCATTGGATACTTATTTGCATTTTAATGTAGAATCCTATTTTTAGCAGTTTTAGGGGACATGCCTAAAGTTTAGCACTAGCTCCAAAAAGGTTTAGTTCGAAGAAAAAGATGTTCGCCAAGTGCTATGAACTTTTCCTCATTTCACTGTCTTGAAAAAACATTACCCACAAATTATCCTAAATCAAAAAAGCTTATATTTAACAGTTTACACATTTCTCTGATTATCTGCATCATATTTTTTTTCAATATGCCATTCCTACAAACACGTTAACCATATACATTTTATAGGAATAGGGGTAGGAATACATAAACAATGGCCTTAATTTTGCAATGAAAATACAGCATTTTTGTTCTTTCAGCATACAATTAGCTATTTTATTTTAGACCTATTCTAATTGAGTCAGGGGAAATAATGTCTATTTTTTTTTTTACAAAATTGAAAGATTTATTACTCTTCTTGTTTTCCTATAATTTTTATTAGAAATCCTGTCTCTTTTTTCCTTCCTCTTCACTTGATGATTTGACAAAAATACAAATCCAGTAGGCAAACATTATATCCAGTATTTTGTGATAATCTTACTAGGGCCCTGTAGCTTTGGCGAGGGGCTGGGATTTTAGTCTAAGTACAGTGAGAGTGTTATGAGGTGATTTATGCTTTCAAAATATCACTGTGAAAATGTGGAAAAGAGGGCCTATTAGTCGGGTATTGTAGTATTTCCTGGTGGAGATATAATGATGCCTTCAGGGTCTTATTGTGGTGATAGAAGACTGTGGACAAATCTAAGATATATTTTGGAAATAGAACAAATGGCATTTACTGATGTGTTAGATACGGGGAACTGGGAAGTGAAGGGGGTAAAAAGAATAAAGAATGAATTTTGGGTTTTTGATTAGACCACCTTTTCCTGAAAGTGTGATCTGCAGACTTCTGGGGATGGTGGAGGTGGAAGGTTGGGTAGGACCCTTGAGTCTGTTTCAAGTGGTCAGCAAGATCAGACAATTTTTGTAATACTAAGACATTTATTTTTTTAAAAAATTTGTTATTTATTTATTTGACAGAGAGAAGATCACAAGTACAGGGAGCAGCAGGCAGAGAGAGAGGGGGAAGCAGACTCCCCACTGAGCAGAGAGCCTGATGTAGGGCTCAATCCCAGGACCCTGGGATAATGACCTGAGCTGAAGGCAGAGGCTTAACCCACTGAGCCACCCATTATTATTTTTAAGACATTTTTTTTAAGCCATTGATGTCTTAGCTTGAGTCAGTGTACACTCTAGACTGTACTAGTCTTTGTGTTGTTTAAATGTTCTGAATTTTAATAAAAAGGTGACTTTCATTTTTAGATGTCTTTGTTGAAGCACAGAGTATTATTATTTTTTTTTAATCAGATCTTAACCTTTGAGTACATGTCTTTTAATATGTGTGATGAAGTGGGAAGTATACTTAACTTAGTACTACTGCACCAAATCAAAGTTGTATCAAGGGGGGAAGCATTTGTGCAGTTGTTTGAAGAGCAAGCCAAGAGCTGCTATTTCCACAGAGCACTGTTTTTACTTGAAAGAATGACTGAAAGACAAACTTTGGTTCTTCATACTTGGGTGCTTTTTAGAGATTTTTAAGATTTTATTTATTTATTTGACAGACAGAGATCACAAGTAGGCAGAGAGGCAGGCAGAGAGAGAGGGGGAAGCAAGCTACCTGCTGAGCAGAGAGCCTGATACGGGGCTTGATCCCAGGACTCTGAGATCGTGACCTGAGCTAAAGGCAGAGGCTTTAACCCACTGAGCCACCCAGGTGCTCCCTGTAGATATTTTCTTGAAAATTAAGTGCCTGTCATTTAAAGAAAGATAACTGACACTATTCGTCACTAATGACAAGATTCGAACTTTCGAAAGAAAAATTGGAATTTTGGAGAAGTTATATGCATCACTATGACCTTGACATTTTCCTGGTATATAAAGACTTTTCTGATGAGATTAATTGTAGTAGTAAGGAAATTTTTTTTTATTTGTATAATGAAATGGTCAACATTTAGATGATCTGAGTAACCCAGTGAACTAAAATTTTCCAGATGACCAATGTGTGGTGTTACAAAATCAAGCATGAGTAAAAGGTCTATTCAAAGGGCAAGAGAGACCATTGGATTTTAACATAACAGAGTATAAAAGTTCATTGATTTGAGCATCTACATGGCAGTTAACCTTTAAGAATTTGCCACCTGTCAAGTTTGGTGTATTATCAAAGGAGACTATCCACAGTGATATCCATATTGGTTATCAAAATACTCTTCTGTTTTCCAGCTATACATTTGTATAAGACCAGATTTTTAAAAATATATTTCTGCCAAAACAACATATTTGAACAGATTGATGTAGAAGCTGCATCTCTGAAGACAGACATTAAAGAAACTTGCAAAATATAAGATAGTGCCTCTTCTGATTTTTTAAAAATGTAGCTATTTTTCATAAAAATATGCATAAACATGTAATAGTGTTATTGCTGTTATTTGTAAATGAATTAGTATGTATTTTAATCATTTTTCAGTTTTAATTTCAATTATGCAAGATACTGATAGAGACATGACCCACATGAACAAAAGATCTTCAGGGTCCTCAGATAAAGAGGTCCAGAGCCCCCCCCACCCAGAAGCTTGAGAATTTGGGGGCCAGACCAGCTGAGTAGATGATGATACATATAAAGAGAAAAAATATTAAAGGAAGAGCATTATTTTATTTTATTTTTTTGGAAGGATGGGAGATGGAATCCTCAATTCAAGGCGGTATCAGACAAACAGTTGGATATTGGTGTTGATAGCCCAGAGCTTAGACCATACACCTGTGGTAGAGATAGAGATTTCAGAGTAATTCTGTAGAGACCATATTCAAAGTCATGGGACTAGATGGTATGACTTCAGCAGAGATAACAGGTTTTTATAAAAAAGATTTTTTGTAGATTAATTATTTTGGGAGGGGTGGCGAGTGCATGCACACATGAGTTGGGGGAGCAGTAGAGGGAGAGAATCTTCAAGCAGACTCTGCACTGAGCACAGAGTGTGAGGCGGGGCTCACTCAGTACACTGTCCCATGAGAGCATGAGCTGAGCTGAAACCAAGAGTCAGATGCTCAACTGACTGAGCCACCCAGGTGCCCCTTAAAAAAGATTTAGGTCTTAGAGCACTCCAATATAAATGTTAGATAGAAAAAGGAACTTAGAATAGGTCTAGTGTGGGAGAAAAGTGAGAACAATAAGAGATCACAGAACATTTTGGGAAAGTGAGATAGTTGTGTTGAAAGCAGGGTGAGGTCAAGAGGACCACAGGGGCAGCTGGGTGGCTCAGTCCATCAAGCATCTGCCTTCAGATCAGGTCATGATCTCTGGGATCAAGTCCCATGTCAGGCTTCCTGCTCAGGAGGGAGTCTGCCTCTCTCTCTCTCTCTCCCCTCTGCCCCGCCCCACCGCTCATTCTCTCTTTTTTTCCCAAATAAATAAAATCTTTAAAAAAAAAAAAAAAAGATCTTGATGAGGGGCTTTTTCATCCCTTGACTGTTGTCATAGCTTCTTAACTGATCTTGTTTATGGTTGTGAATTCCTCTACTCTGTTCACATGGCAAGAAAGACTGCTTTCCCAAATAGTGAAATCCTCTCTCTTAGCTGCTTGAAACTCAACATTAACTCTCTGGTACCAACTCTTCATTATTTAAAACCCAATTTAGGCAACACCTTCTTTGGGCACCCTTTTTTGATTGAAGTTTGCCAGATTTGTTGAATGTGATCATGATTTTTCTCATCATTCACTTTAGACTTGTTAAACTGTAACAAGAATTATTTGATCGTTTTATGGCAGACATACATGCATCTGTTAATTAAATAAATGTTGATTCAGCATCTATTTTCTGCCAAACATTGACCTAAGCCCTGGGGACACAGCTATGGATGGCACATAAAGGTCCCTGCAACATGGAATTTATAATCTAGAAGACTGAATACATAATTAACGTATTTTATATCTTAAGATGTGTTTTTATTTTATTTAGGAGATTAGCAGAAAGATAAAATATGAATATTTTTAACCTTTGAAAATATGATAGTGGTATGAAATCAATATATAATCATTGACATATTCTTATTTTGTAATAGCATGAGAATCTAGTGACACATGGAATCATGTTAGATACTATGTGAAGAAAACGCTGTTGCTTTTTATTCATCGTACTTATTAAGCTTACGTGAACTATGAGGACTTCGTACAGACGTTAATTTTCCAAGCAGAGGCCTTTTGACATTTGTCAGAAATACAATAGAAGTGAGTTCCCTGTTATGCAGATGTTAAGTTAAATTACTCATATGAGTTTATTGGTTTGGTGTTTTTTTTTTGTTTTGTTTTGTTTTTTTACGTTGGCTTCCTTCATAATTTTATTAACTTACACATTGTCATTCAATAGTATGATAAAACCCACTTTATTATAAACTAGCACAAACTTCTTAGGTGTATTCTTGGTATTAGTCAAGCTGTGGGATATTAGAAAATATTACACAAAGAAAACATTTTATGATTAAATAAGTTAAATATAAATGAGACTTTCAGTGAATTTGTTATTTATCAGTTTCAGGCCTGCTTGGATCCTTTAGTGTGCTGGCATTTATTATGATGTTCTAAGAACAATATACATAGCAAATAGTATTTCACAGAGGTCTTTGACCTGGAAGCCCTTTTTTTCATGACTGTTTTTGAAAGTACCTGTGGGACACTAGATGTGAAATGCTGATTTTAGTGGTTTATATTTCACAGTAAAAGATTCTCTAATTCATTATTAGAGTTCTCTTTCTCCTTCCCTCTCCTCCTCTCCTTGGATCGAACACTCTATAAAATCCAGTCCAGAAATAGAAAATATGGTTATATGTCATACTAAATGATGTTCATCCCAGAAGTGAATACCAGCTTAACATCAAAAATGAATCACCATACTTGAACATTTTAACAAAAAAAAAACCTGTATAATCATCTCAGATACATAAAAAGCATTTGACAAAAATTTAACATTATTCTTTATAAAATCTCTTAGCAAAGTAAGAATAGAAAGGCACTATCTCAGCCTGATAAATTAAGACATCTATGAAGAATGTATATCTTTTATTCATATGAAAAATGCTTTTGTAAGGGAGCATATTTTTCTAAAATATATCTTTTTAATAATTATCATTTTGATTATTTTAAGCTGGTTATTTACTTATTTTCTAAAAATTTTATTTATTTATTTGACAGAGATCACAAGTAGCCAGAGAAGCAGGCAGAGAGAGGGGGAAGCAGGCTCCCCGCTGAGCAGAGAACCCAATGCGGGGCTCCATCCCAGGACACTGGGATTATGATCTGAGCTGAAGGCAGGGACTTAACCCACTGAGCCACCCAGGCGTCCCAAGCTAGTTATTTTTAAGATGCTGCAAACATAGAAGTTCTGAAAACTGAGTATAAGTTACCTTCTGTTATGAGACATTGATATTTATAAGAAAAATCTCCATTAGTAAGGTGTCTCCCTTGCTGTACCAGGAACAGGGTTTGACTCAATTTCTAGAAACTATTACTGATAGAGATGGCAATGAGTTGATCTGCATAACAACCTTACTCTTGTTTGTTGTGCTTTTCCTGGTAACCTCCCATAACTGAGTCTCAACATCTTTCGTCTTTAGCTAAAGATGGTATTTAAGTTGATGGCTTTGACTGTTAGGGGGAGTTGCTCTATTTTCCTGAGTTGCTTCTATATATATAGAAGGTATATATTTTATCAGACTTTTCTCCTGTGACTCTGTCTCATGCCAATTTGATTCTTACAGCAGCTAGAAGAATCTTGAAAATTTTTCCTTTCCAACACTTTCTTCCTGCTAGGAGCAATAAAAGAATGTCTACTCTCTACTTAGGTTCATTGCACTGGAAGTTCTAGTCATTAAAATAAGGCAAGAATCCCCCCCAAATCTACCTGGACTAATAAGTGAGTTCAGCAAGTTTGCAGTATGTGTGGGGTTGCATGTGTGTTTATGTAAATATATGTTGTCATTTGATATATGGCAAGAATGACATAGTAGTAGTAGTGTTGTGGGGGCTGATCATTTCAATATATGATTTGAACTCAATTGGATATCCATATAGAAAAAAGCCTAATATTGACTTCACCTTGTATCATACAAAAGTTTAATTCCAGGTCAATTATAGATCTAAACTTGAAAGGTAAAACAATAAAGCTTATGTTAGAAGATAATATATGAGAAATTGAACTATAGGAATAATTCTTAAATAGTACACACAGATATTATAAAGGAATGATTGATTAGACCATATTAAATTTATGAATTTCTGTTCATTAGTTAATTGAAAGATGCCATTAGGAAGGTTTTAAAAAAGAGAAGTTACAGAATGGAAGGAAATATTTACAAATAGTCATTTTTTTTTTTAAAGATTTTATTTATTTGACAGACAGAGATCACAAGTAGACAGAAAGGCAGGCAGAGAGAGAGAGAGGGAAGCAGGCTCCCTGCTGAGCAGAGAGCCCGATGGGCGACTCGATCCCAGGACCCGGAGGCCACAACCCGAGCCGAAGGCAGAGGCCCAACCCACTGAGCCACCCAGGCACCCCAAATAGTCATTTTTAAACTTTTTTTTTTTTTTAAAGAGTATAGTGAGGGACGCCTGGGTGGCTCAGTTGGTTAAGCAGCTGCCTTCGGCTCAGGTCATGATCCCAGCGTCCTGGGATCGAGTCCCACATTGGGCTCCTTGCTCCGCAGGGAGCCTGCTTCTCCCTCTGACTCTGCCTTCCACTGTGTCTGCCTGTGCTCGCTCTCGCTCGCTCTCTCTCTGACAAATAAATAAATCTTAAAAAAAAAAAAAAAAAAGAGTATAGTGAAGTGAGGATGTGTTTTGATATCTCTGTTAATCCCATTTAAATGGATCCTAGTTTTTCAATCCTTACATTATATTTTAGTTATAAAATAACACTTATAAGGAACCTAGAAATAATTGATGTTGTATAGAAAAAGTGTTGGGTGGAGCAGTAGCTGTGTCTTATTTGTAGTTCAGTTCTTGAACTACACTAGGTGCAGTAGGTGACAGAATTAGTAGTAGAGGGGCACTGGGTGGCTCAGCGGGTTAAGCCTCTGCTCAGGTCATGATCTCAGGGTCCTGGGATCGAGCCCCTCATCAGGCTCTCTGGTCTGGCGGGGAGTCTGCTTCCCCCCCTCTCTCTGCCGGCCTCTCTGCCTACTTGTGATCTCTCTTTCTGTCAAATAAATAAATAAAATGTTAAAAAAAAAGATTTAGTAATAAACATAGAATTAGTGACATAGAATTAGTCTTCATTTTATGTTAACTGAGTTATGGCTGAGTGTATGCATACTTTACAAAGTATGCATAAAAAAGGAAACCCCCTCATAGGAGGACTGGCCTTTTAAGTTTAAACCTAAAAATTATGGTAAGAAGTACGGTTGGACATACATAACAAAAGTACTAACATTTTTAGAATATGAAGATGAGGTGCATTTTAGAATTGTAGAACATTTACCACATTTATGGGAAGCTTATGGTAATTATCTTTGCATATTGCATGGGGAAGGGAAGCCTGGTGCGTGAGGTTTAATGGAGAAGAGAGAATTTCATCTCATAAAATAGGATTTTTCTAAGCACATGATACTACTTTGGAGAATTGGACTTAGTTGAGACGGTGAATACCTTTTGTTTTAGCTAAACAGAGCTTGGATTTAGCAAATGACAGTTATAAGAGTATGGGATATCTTAATGGATGCTTTTTGAAACATTAGGTAAATCCAGTATTTGAATGCAAGCCTTAGGCATATGATGAGCAACATGACTTGGTAATGATTATGTCATTTAAATTACAACTTTATATTTTTGCAGAGTTCTAAAGTTCCTGTTGCTTCAGACAATGGATGAGCAATCACAAGGAATGCAAGGGCCACCTGTTCCCCAGTTCCAACCACAGGTAATTTCTTTTAATGAAGGCTGGCACGCACGCGCGCTTGTGTGTGTGTGTGTGTGTGTGTGTGTGTGTGTGTAAAAGTTCCTTTAAGAAATAAAATAGCACCCAAAATGCTAATTATGAATTCCAAGTTTTAGTCAGAATTGTGTATATTTCTTTTCTTTTCTTTTTTAAAAAAATATTTTATTTATTTGACAGACAAATCACAAATAGGCAGAGAGGCAGGCAGAGAGAGAGAGAGGAAAGGAAGCAGGCTTTCCGCCGAGCAGAAAGCCCAACACGGGGCTCCATTCCAGGACTCTGGGATCATGACCTGAGGCGAAGGCAGAGGCTTTACCCCACTGAGCCACCCAGGTGTTCCAGAATTGTGTATATTTTTAAATATTGTTTTAGAATACTTAATTCTTATGTACAAACATTAAAAAGCTGGCAGCTTTAGATTTTGACTTAATTGAATGACCTGTAGGCTTTGAGAGTTAATATTAGACTTACAGAAAAAAGAACACACATGAGGCTGTGCCCACCTTGTGGGGATGCCTGTGTATTTGGTCCCGTCTTCGCTTTGGCTGGCTTGATCTGCCTCATCCACAACTGCCTTCCATTATTGCTACTTTTCTCATGTTCTCTGACGTGGAGTATGTTTCTCCTGTTAGGTGGTTGCTTGCTTTTTTGTAAAATGAAATGAAGTAAAAGGAACACTTCCCATGACACAGAGCTTCCCATTAAGCTCAGGGTGTAATGATATGGTTGCAGTCACAAACACCCCCATATGGGGCAAAACCTCATTTTTATTGTCGTTCATAAAAGCCATATTTCTCCGTTTTGTGTATGAGGCATTCGGTAATATGTCTCAAGTTTACTCTGCTTATCTTATGTCAGTTTTGCTTAGATAGTAATTCTGAAATTGTTGGAAGAATTGATGGATGTTCTTTCAAATGAGTTCTGTAGTCATAGGTTAGGGGGACTTGGGCTGAGAGTCACTTTATGACTATCCTTGCTCAGAGCCTTTCTTATTCTAAGGTGCATTTTAAATTTCCAAGAGGACATAGCCTGTAGTGTTTTTTACCTTTATTTGACTGTGGGACCCCAGTGAGACTTTTTTTAAAGTGTCTGTCGACTTCTTCCAGGGTTGGTGTCTAAAACACAGTCCCGAAAATACTGCCCACATGTCCACCACCTTTTCTGCCTCTGTGATTTTGTTCACTTGGCACCTTCATTTGTCTCTCCAACTTTTGAACTCTTGCCCATCTTTCAGGCACTACCTGAAAGATTTCTATTGTGAAGTTTTTTCTGATTTTCTGAATGTAATATTTTTTCTTGGAAACCTGATGATACACATTCTTTGTATGTCTTACGGTATTTCTGACACCTTTGTGTTATTTTATGTGGACATTTTCTTGTCTCTACCAGGTTAAACTCTCTTTGAGGAAGAGGACTTTCTCTTACTTGGTACTGTACTTCCTTACATGGAGCAGGGTCTCCACAAGAATGTGTAATTGAAGCCAACCAGGGAATTGCTCAAATGAAGATGTTTAAATTAGCCCTTTACCTAATTGAATTTTACATTGCTTTTCTTTGTGATACTCAGCTGTATTCTCTGTATTCAGAAAAGAGACCCTTCAGCTTAATGTAAGGGCAATATTTTAATTTCTTTATTTTTGTTTTGAATTAAATTCCAGATCGTTAATATATAGTGTCCGATTTTTTTTTTTTTTTTAAGATTTTGTTTATTTATTTGACAGACAGAGATCACAAGCAGGCAGTGTGGCAGGCAGAGAGAGAGGAGGAAGCAGGCTCCCTGCTGAGCAGAGAGCCTGGAGCTCTGTCCCAGGACCCTGGGATCCTGACCTGAGCCGAAGGCAGAGGCGCCCCCTACAGTGTCCAGTATTTTAATTTCAAGATGGTTGTTTTGTGAGATCTACTGCCTGTATTTTGTGTTCTGGTCATAAATTACCGAGATTGTACTAAGCAACTTCTAACTATCAAAAAGATGTAAACACATCCTAGTGCCCATTTTACACATCTAGACAAACACTGTTGTTTCATAGTATGCTGTGTCTAGTGAAGACAGTAAAAGAAGCACTTCTGAAAATTTGATGGTTCGTATAATGATTTTGAAATCCACAGTTTGGAACAGCCTTTAGTTTCAAAGGGGGGGAAAAAGCACTTTCATTTTTGCCTCCTACTGAGTCACCAACCAGGAAAGGTCGGAGTGGCAGTAGGAGGCAAACATGAAAGTAATTGTTTTCCTATGAGACACAAGGCTGCCACACAGCATACATTTCAAGATTATATATGCGGTTCTGCATCTCTTTTCACACTGTTCCCTTTAGTTTTTGTGTCCTGCTGCTGCTCTTGTGTGGGTGGACCTCTCTCCCTGTTGGAAACAGGCAAGTGTCATCCCAGGTTCTAGCTGCCTGTGGCACGTGGAGGAAGGGAGGATTTTTCCCCCTTCTCTGCACTGATAATGTGAGATAGTGAAGGAAAAATTACCTGACAAGAGCTTATAGGCGTTATTGCTTATTAGGTCTGTGAAAGATGTTACTGCTCTCAGTAGTGTTATTTAAAGGGCTGCGAAAGGACAGCGTCTGCCCGGGGTTGACAACCTTCTTTTGTCTTGTTCCACACCATTGGCCTGAATAACTGGGGTGATATGGCAACATATGGTTAGCCAAGTGACTTCTTTCACTTTTGTCATGCTAATATCAGTGTGGGCATAAACAGAAATCAAGGGAAGTCAGCTTTTTAAGTGTCAAATACCAATTATACCCTGTTATAATGATGAGTGATGTGTGTTCTTGGCATATCTATTCTTCCCTTGTTCCAAGATGAATGCTCTAACCCCAAGATGCATAATATATGGTCTTATTTTTTAGTATAGGAGTTTTTCTTTTTTTCGTTTTTTTGAAGTTTTAGATTGTGAGATTTATTTATTTTTTCGAATGTGTTTTTCTATTATTGCCATTCTTTTGAACTTAGGGAAAATTTGTTCTCTCAGCTTCCATTTTTTTCCCTCTTCCTTCTTTCCTCCTTTGATTCCCTCCATGAAAGCCCAGAAGGTATGGCAAGGATTTTGACTAAATTTTATTCTATATATTCTTACTGCTATAGAACTCCTATTTGTGGAATAATGGATTTGGCTTAATTTTTTTTTTAAATGACTGTGTACAATATAATGACAGATAAATAGTAAAATGTTTGCTTTCAACTCTGAGACTAAACAAGGAACGTTTACAACTAACATTTTGTGAGAATTTCGATTTATGGGCATTGATGGAAGAGTGCTATGGTACATTCACATTTTTATCATAAATGTAAATATGGAACAATTATTAATCAGTACAGTTCTAATGATTTCTGGAGGTGATTAGAAGGGGAATAGTTTTTTTTCAGATTTTATTCATTTATTTGACAGACAGAGATCACAAGTAGTCAGAGAGGCAGGCAGAGAGAGAGGAGGAAGCAGGCTCCCCGAAGAGCAGAGAGCCCTATGCAGGGCTTGATCCCAAGACCCTGGGATCATAAACTGAGCCGAAGGCAGAGGCTTTAACCCACTGAGCCACCCAGGCACCCCGAAGGGGAATAAATTTTAATTGTAATAATCTTCAGGGCTTAAATTATAATTATTACTTGTAAATTTGTAGATAACTAGTGTAACACTTTGGCTACCTTTGAAGGAGGGAGAGTACCCCACATTTACAGGTAGAAAAATAGACAGTCTTTGTTTTATAGCTTGGAAGGTATGAAAATCTTGTCTTGCTGTTTTCTAGTCCAGGCAGTAGGGTAGACTGACCATTCCTTAAAGCTTCATGGCAGCCCGAACTACAGTCCACTTGTGCTTTTTGCATCTCTGTGAAAGGAATGTGAAGAGTTGAGATGAGGTTTACCTCATAGCATATCAAGCTAGTAATCCGGGTGCACTGTGGGCCAGAGCGATGCAGCCCCCAGTAGACTTTGTTGAGTGGATAGGATTTTTGGACATGAGAACTGTATTACCTTCCTCTGTCTTTAGCTCATCTTAGAGAATTACTTTCTTTGTGAAATAAGGTGATCATTTAGTTTCTTTTGATAAATTGATTTTGCCAAGGCACTTTTCATATAGCATTAAGTAGAGCTTCTATTTTGGGGAGTCTTTATATGTAATGTTCTCCTTTTAACAGTTTAGTTCATTGAATAACATTATTGATAAAGGTACAGGAGAATGAACAGCAGCTGTTTTGAGGAAAGAAGACTCTTGCTATGGTTTAAAGTCATGACCGTGAACCTCAAGTAACCCTTAATCATATATGTCGGCAGCAATATCCTGAGTGCCTCGGCTCCCCCACTTCCTCAGTGACGACTTCATCTTTTTTCTCCTCAGCTCCCAATACTTTGTCCCCCACGCCCACTCTCAGCTAATGCCCTTGCTTCCTACTTCACTTAAAAAAAACCTGAAACAATCAGAAGAGATCGCCCACAGACTCCTGCCATGGATATCGTCCTCCCAGAACCTGGTATACTCCTGTGATCTGCTTTTTCTGTTATCAGGTGAACTGAGACAGCTGTCCTCAGAGGCCAGCGCTCGCATGAGCCCCAGATCCCATGTCCATCTCCTGCTTATTTCAGCTTTCTCTACTGAGTCCGTCCCTTCACATACTATTGTGCTGTTATTTCTTCCATCAAACAACAAACCGAACCAAACAAACTCAAAAAACAGCTTTTGAAGTCCTTCTTCTCTCCAGCTGTTGACCTATTTCTCTGCTGCCTTTTATTGCAAAATTCCTAGAAAGATTTATTTGTAGTTTTGTCTCATTTTTCCTTTCACTCCCTGAAATGTACTCCAATTCAGCTTTCTCCCTGACAATGCCGCTGAAACTGCTCTTGCCAGGATTGTACTTCCATGTTGTTCAGTCCAGCTGTCTGTTCTCAGGGCTCTCTCTTCCTGACTTACCAGCTACATTTGATAGCGTCGATCATCCTTTCTTCTTGGAAGCCTGTTCATTGCTTAGTTTCCGAGAACTTTGTTTTTCTCTTGTCTTAGTGGTCCCTCATTTGCTGATTTCTCCTCACCTGAACCTCTAAACAATTTGGGATTCTGAATATGATCTGTATGCTGGTGACTCTCAGATTTATATTTCAATGCAGACCTGTGTCCTGAATTTCAAACTCATGTGTCCACTTGGATACTTGACATCAGTTTTGCATGCCCCAAACCTAACATGCCTGAAACGGACCTCTAAATATTCCTCCTAAAACTGTTCTATCTACAGTCTTCTCTTTCTCTCTCTCAAGCTCATCCCTCTTTTTAAAAAAAGATTTTATTTATTTGAGAGAGAGCATGAGCTGGGGGATAGGGAGAAACAGGCTCCTTGCTGATCAAGGAGCTGGACATGGGACTCAATCCCAAGACCCTAGGATCATGACCTGAGCCGAAGGCAGATGCTTAATCGACTGAGCCACCCAGGTACCCGGCTACAGTCTTTTCTATGACAGTTAGTGAGAGGTCCATTTTCTCATTTGCTAGGCTAAAATTTTTAGAGACATTCCTGACTCCCTCACATCCCTGTCATCTAATCTCTTATCTGTTAATAGATTCCATAGGCTCTATCTTTAAGATATATTTAGAATCAGAATACTTCTTACTCTCTTACACTCTGGTCAGAATTATTTTAACTTTTCACATACCTTATTGTGATAGCCTCCCACTTGGTCTCCACTTCCACCCTTGCCTCTCTTTACTCTCAACACAAAAGACATTATAAAATTATACAAAATTTAAATATAAAATATAATATTATAGTCAAGTGATGTCTGTTTAAAACCTTCTAGTAGTTTCTCATCAGCTTGCTCACTCATCTTCTTCAAGTATATATTTAAAGATCACATACTTTGATCGTTCAGTGAAAATTGAAATTTCATTCCAACACAGTATGCCTTTGCTGCCATATTTTTTCTCCATGGAATTTATCACCCTAGCACTCCTTCTTTTGTTCATTGTCATTGTTCTGCTAGAGTAGAAGCTTTATCCCTAGTGCCTAGAATAGTACCTAGGCACTTAGTAGACATTCAGTAAATATTTTTGAATGAATATAAACTTGGTGTGAAATCGATCAATTCTCTAAGCACCACCTTTTTGAATATGAATATTAAAATATACAAGTATCTACAGATTTTCTCTTTTACTGTACAAGTAACTACCTACATCCCTCATTTCTTACTGAACTTTTTTTTTTCCACTTCTTTGTTTTTAACTGGAATGTACCTCTTTCCCCCAAGGACATTGGTTTTCCCCCTTAACTGTCTCAAGTAGAGTCTTCTTGTTCTCTAATAGCCATAAACCGTAAGGATCAGGAGGAAGCAAGAGCTCTACTGAGGCTTCTGCTTCCCATCTAAAGGATTTTCACCTTTCTGACAGCTGTTATCTCCTACCCTCCTCATCACTCCTCACATTAGTTGAAAACTTGACCACACGGCTCACTGTCTTACCACCTTCATCCTGCTTTTGTCTGGGGCAGTGGTATGGCCACTACTATTGGCACCTACTGATTATTGAATTCTTAAAATACACCTACCTTGTGCTAAGCATTTTGAATACATTGCCTCATTTATTTCTAACAGATAACATACAAAGCATTATTTTTCACACTTTACAAATAAGAGACTGAGGCTCAGACTAATTAACTAATTTGCTCATGGTAACATAGCTAGTTAGGGGTAGAGCTGGGATTTGACCCAGGGTTGTCTGACTCCAAGCCAGTGATTCTTTAACTTTTGCAGAGAAAGTTCCTCATATGTTTCCTGGCCAGTTTGATCTTAATCACCATGACCCTTAATATTTTTATAGGTACCTCAAGTTCTTAGTCTTCAAGATGAAATTCATTGGATTTTGCCCAATATTACATTTTTGCTTGTGATTATTACCACCATCTATCTGGTTGACCAAGCTACAAACAAGGGAATCTCATATCTTATGTTTAGGTGGTTTCCATGTTCTCTTCATTTTATTTCTTAAAAAGCTATCAATTCTTCTGATTCTCTACATCCTGACTTGACTACTCTAGTTAAGATTATTGTCACCTTTTGCCTGGGTTATTGCAGGAACTTTATGTAACTGAGCTCTTTACCTTTCATTTAACCATTTCTAGTTCATTCTTTACATTGTAGCATGTCTTATCCTTTTAAAGTGTACATTTCATTATCTCATGCTTCTTAAAGGGCTGCCTTTTTTTTTTTTAAGATTTTATTATCCAACAGAGAGACAGTGAGAGAGGGAGCACAAGCAGGGGGAGTGGGAGAGGGAGAAGCAGGCCTCCTGCAGAGCAGGGAGCCCGACGTGGGACTCGATCCCAGGACCCTGGGAACACGACTTGAGCTGAAGGCAGATGCTCAATAACTGAAACACCCAGGTGCCCCTAAAGGGCTGCTTTTTTATTGCTCTTAGGGTGAATTCTGCATTTCCTTATATGACTTAGAAGGTCTTGCATCATTTTGTCTCCTTTTACTTCTCCAATTACATTTTGTGTCATTTCTTTTCTTCTTTTTTTTTTTTTTTAAAGATTTTATTTATTTATTTGACAGACAGAGATCACAAGTAGGCAGAGAGGCAGAGAGAGAGAGAGGAGGAAGCAGGCTCCCTGCTGAGCAGAGAGCCCGTTGCGGGACTCGATCCCGGGACCCTGAGATCATGACCTGCGCCGAAGGCAGCGGCTTAACCCACTGAGCCACCCAGGCACCCCTCATTTCTTATTTTGGACTCAGATTCAGTCATATCTTGTTTATACTATGCTATTTTTCATCTGCAAGTCTAAGGTAGCAAGGTAGTGGTATTCAAAGATATTTAGTCACTAATGGAACATAGTGAGCGTAAAAGCTCATTATAATGTTACATAAACTACATTTCATGATAGAGATACTAGGAAAAATGTTATAGTTGTGGAAGTATATAATTTGGAGACAACAAAAAGATAACTCTCAGAAAAAATAATGGCTAATTATTGGCTAATTTATACTTATATGCTTCCATTAAATAAGATTATACTTTGAAAAGATATATGCATCTGCATGTTTATTACAGCATTATTTACAATAGCCAAGATATGAAAACAACCCAAGTGTTCATTGATAGGTGAATTGATAAAGAAGATATGGTATGATCTTGCCATTGATGACAATGTGAATGTACTTATAGGATAATATATTAAATAAGTCCAATAGAGGAAGAAAAAACCCATATGATTTCACTTATATGAACAAACAACTAAAAAAAAAAAAAAACCAGACTCTTAAAAACAAAGAACAAAATGGTGGTTGCCGGAGGGGAAGTAGGTGAGGGGATGGACAAAATAGGTGAAGAGACTAAGAGGTAGAAATTTCTAGTTATATAAAATAAGTAAGTCACAGAGATGAAGAGTACAGAATAGGGAATATAGCCAATAATATTGTAGTAATGTATGGTGACAGATGGTGACTATACTTAATTGTGATGAACATTGAATAACCTATAGAATTATTGAATTAATATGTTATAAACCTGAAACTAATATAACATTGTACATCAATTGTGCTTCAATTAAGAAAAATAATATACTGTGTCAGCAGTGCAGTATTCACTTTTGTGGATCATATTTTATGTCAGTTATAGTAGATAATAGCTATGCAGTAATGTTTGTTAAATAAATTAATCTCTAAAGGTCTACCTCAAGAAGCAAGAAAAATCTCAAACAGACCTAACCTTATACCTAATGGAGGTAGGAAAAGAAGAACAAACAAAACCCAAATCCAACAGAAGGAAGGAAATAATAAAGAAATGATACAAAAATGTAAAGAACAATAGAACACATCAGTGAAACCAGGAGCTGTTTCTTTGAAAAGATTGACAAAATTGATAAACCTCTAGCCAGACTCATTTAAAAATAAATAAATAAATAAAAGAAAGCAAAAGATAGAGGACTCAAACAAAATCAGGAACAAAAGAAGATAAATCACAACAAATAGCACAGAAATACAGAGAATATTATGAAAAATATGAAAAATATGCCAATCTAAACTGGACAATCTAGAAGAAATGGATAAATTCCTAGAATGTATAACTTACCAAAACTTAACAAGAAGTAATAGAAAATTTAAACAGATCGATTACCAGCAAGGAAATTGAATTAGTAATCAAAAATTCCTAACAAACAAAAGTCTAGGACCAAACAGCTTTACCAGTGAATTCTACCAAACATTTAAAGAAGAGTTAATACCTGTTCTCCTCCAATTATTCCAGAAAATTAGAGAGAAAGGAAAACTTCCAAATTCATTCTATGAGGCCAGCCTTACCCTGATTTCAAAACCACATAAAGATACAGTAAAAAAGAGAGCTACAGGCCAATATTTCTGATGAACATAGATGCAGAATTCTTCAACAAAATATTTGCAAACCAAATTTAACAACACATTAATAAAATCATTCACCAAGATCAAGTGGAATTTATTCCTGGGATGCAAGTTCAATATTTGCAGATCAATCAATGTGATACATCACATCAATAAGAGAAAGGATAAAAACCATGTGATCATTTCAGTAGATACAGAGAAAGCATCATGCTCATTGGTGAAAAACAGCTTTCCCTTAAGGTCAGGAACAAGGCAAGTATATCCACTCGCACTATTTTTATTCAGAGTGGTACTGAAAGTCATAACCATAGCAATCAGACAAGAGAAAGAAAGTAAAGGCATCCAAATTGGTACGGAAGAAGTAAAACTTAGACTGTTTGCAGATGACATGATACCACATATAGAAAACCCTAAAGACTCCACCAAAAAAACTATTAGAACTGATAAATGAATTCAGTGAGGTCACGGGATACAAAATCTATATACAGAAATCTGTTGCATTTCATAAACTAATAATGAGGCAGCAGAGAGAGAAATTAAGGAAACAACGCTATTTACAGTTGTACCAAAAATAGTAAGATACCTAGGAATAATCTTAACCAAAGAGGTGAAAGACCTGTACTCTGAAAACTATTAAACATTGTTGAAAGAAATTGAAGACAACACAAAGATATGGAAAGACATTCGATGCTCATAGATCGGAAGAACAAATATTGTTAAAATGTTTATACTACATCTACAGATTTAATGCATCCCTATCAAAACACCAACAGCATTTTTCACAGAAGTAGAACAAATAATCCCCAAATTTGTATGAATCAAAAAAGACCTCGAATATCCAAAGGAATCTTGAAAAAGAACAAAACTGGAGGTATCATAATTCCAGACTTCAAATTACATTGTGAATCTGTAATAATCAAAACAGTATGGTACTGGCACAAAAATAGACACATAGATCAATGGAAAAGAATAGAAAACCCAGAGAAAGAACCCCCCAATTTATCGACTAATCTTTGACAAAGGAGGTAAGAATATGCAATGGGAAAAAGACTGTCTCTTCAACAGATGGTGTTGGGAAAACTGTACAGCAACATGGAAAAGAATGAAACTGGACCACTTTCTTATACCATACCAAAAAATAAACTAAAAATGGATTAAGGGCCTTAATATGAGGCCTGAAGCTTTTACAAATCCTAGAAGAGAGTACAGGCAGTAATTTCTGTGACATTAGATATAGCAACATTTTTCTAGATATGTCTTCTGAGGAAAGGGAAACAAAAGCAAAAATAAACTGTTGGGACTACATCAAAATAAAAAGCTGCACAGCGAAGGAAACAACCAACAAAACCGAAAGACAATCTACTTGAATAGAAACAGATATTTGCAAATGACATATCTGATAAAGAGTTAGTATTGAAAATAAAGAACTTACACAACTCACCCATACCTGAAAGATATGAAAAGACCCCAAAAACTAATAATTGGATTAAAAAATTGGCAGAAGACATGAAGAGACATTTCTCCAAAGAAGACATACAGATGACTAATAGGCACATGAAAAGATGCTCAACATCAGGGAAATCTGAATCAAAACCATAATGAGATATCACCTCATACGTCTCAGAATGGTGAAAATCAAAATCGTAAGAAACAACAAGAGTTGACAAGAGTGTGGAGAAATAGGAACCCTCTTGCGCTGTCGGTGGGAAAGCAAACTGGTGTCGCTACTATGGAAATCAGTATGGAAGTTCCTCAAAAAATTAAAAATAGAATTACCCCATGGTCCAGTAATCATATGGCTTACCCAGAAGATACAAAAACACTAATTTAAAGGGTCATGTTTATTGTGGCATTATTTACAATAACCAGATTGTGGAAGCAACCTGAGTGCCCACTGATGTATGAATGAATAAAGAAGAGGTAGTATATATGTACAATGGAATATTATTCAGCCATAAAAAAGGATGAAACCCTGCTGTTTGCAAGTACATGGATGGATTTAGAAAGTATAGTGCTTAGTGAAATAAGTCAGAGAAAGACAGACACCATAGGATTTCAATCATATGTGGTTTTTAAGAAACAAAACAAAACAAAGGGGGAAAAAAAGACAAACCAAGAAACAGACTATAACTATAGAGAACAAAAACAGATAGTTATCAGAGCAGAGGAGTGTGGGGGGATGGATGAAATAGATGAAGGGGGATTAAGAGTAACTTACCTTGATGAGCACTGACTAATATATGGAATTGTTGAATCACCGTTTTTTACATCTGAAATGAATACAACATTGTATGTTAAGTACACTGGAATCAATTTTAAAAAATTGTCAGTACATTTAGGATATCTTTATATTTTCCTTTATATCATTATTATGTGAATATTATGACTTTTTCATGGGACTGTGATTATGTTTCAGACAGCTTTCTCGTTAAGTATTCATAAAGCAAATATTTCTTATATTTAGAAATTTTGATAAGTACCCCTTTTATCAGCCACATTTATATAGAATAAATTTAATTATGCATCATTTCTTTTTCTTTTTTGACTGGATCTCATTAAGTATAGATCAAGGGGAGGTAGATCAAGGCAGAACAAAGAGATGGAGGAGGAGTTTCTAGGAGAGTTGTGATAGGGTGTCCAATAGAGGGTGTGGGGGATACCTGGAATCAATTAACACTAACTTCCAGAACCAATGAATGGGTGAGATTGAACAGTGAATTAGATTGCCCAGAGTGAATGAGTAAAGTGAGAAGAGAAGGCCAAGGATAGTACCCTGTGGAACATAGAAGCATTTATCTGTAGAGTTGCTAGAAGGAAACCGGGACTGGCTATGTAGTGTGGTGGTTGAGAACATGAACTCTGAAAACAGATTGTCTAGGATGAATTCTGAGATCTCTCATTTTCTTGCTATGTGATGGAGAGCAAGTTATTTAACATCTGTAAAACTTAGTTATCAAGAAATGAAAAGAATAGTATTTTTCACTTCATAGAGTTGATAGGGAGCTTTTAGTGTGGTGCTTAGCACATAGCACTCATTAATTGATGGTGATGATGACCACGTCAACCGTGACTATGATAGTGACAACTTTCTGCCAGTAATTATTTGGCCCAAAGATTTCTCTACCCACTGATTGTTTGTATATCATGTTATAATCTTACTAAATCTAAATGTAATCTAAAAATTACATTTTTATTGCCTATGTTCTGCCCAAACTGCCTCTCCTTTTGCTGTGTTTATCCTAGTAAATGGCATCAAGATTTGTCTGCATGCTCAAGCCAAAAATCTATGACTTATTCTTGATTTCTCTCTGCCCCTCACTTCTTATATTCAATTCATCAGCTGTTCCTTTGACTCTATCTCAAGATTATATCCTGATTCCAGCTGTTGTCGTATCTCACTATATTTCCCAGGTCAAGTCCGTTACCTATGTCTAGTCCCCGAGCTTCCACTCTAGCTTTACCCATCCTCCTCTCCAGTTCCTTTTCCACGCAGCACTGTGACTTACCTTTGTAAAAGATATAGTAGATCAGAGCACGTTGCTTCCTGTGTAAACTTCAAACTCCTTACTCTAGCCATCAGAACGCTATGTAATTTTGTCAGTGCTTACTTACCTCTTGAGCCTCATTCCTTACCATTGTCCCCCTTGACAGCCACACTGTCCTTTTTACACCATCATTTTTGAGACATTTTCTCCAGCTGTTCTTTCTGCTGCTTCCTTTCCTTGGGGTCTTTTAATTACAATGTAAATGTCACCTCCTCAGGTCATCCCTGAATTACCCAATCTAAAATAACCATCTTCTCATTTTCCGTATGTCATCCTATTATATTTCTCTGCGTAGTAGTAAAGAATGTGGAATAAGTATTAGATACTATTATGTATATGTTTACTTTCTTTTTTGTTGTTTTGTATTACGTATGCATTTGTTTATATCTCCTCCCCTGTTAATACTTGTGGCATAAATGAATAAACTTCAGAAAACCCCTTCCCTCTACTTCTCCCTATCTCTATCTCTGTTCTCTTAGTAAGAGACTTTTTCTTGCCATATTTAATTTTTCCAGGTATAGCTGGTGGTGCTCATCGGTGGAGTGGGGGAAATGAGAGTATCTTTGTCATTAATCATCTATTCTGCTCATGATAAGGTGGCAAAGATAGTATTTTTGGTTATATAACTTTGATACAGTAATTATTATGCTAGGAAGTATAACTAATGATGATTAAATGATACAAATACTAGGGTCTTATACATGTTTAGCTAGATAATTAGTTATATATGGTCACTCATTTTCTTTTGCTACAATGAATTCCCTCCTTTGGTAAAAAGCCAGTAGTAATGATTAATGGCATATTGTTCAAACTGGTGCAAATCTCCAACACTTACTAATCTTTAGGAATTGGTTACCTTTGAAATAGTTCAAGAAATTCTAAGGAGGTAATTGTTCAAATGTGGAAAAAGCATGGATCATTAGACTTTGCTGGTGCATGTGGTGTTTTTTTGTGTTGTTGTTGTTGTTTTGGTTTCCAGTGAGCTTGATAGAAAGTTTTTAGAAAATAATATTTGACAGACTTGTTTAAATATTGTTAAAAGGCTGTTCTAGTTTGAGTAGATTGGTGATAAGTAATACCATTTTCAAGATCAGAGCATGAATTTTATTGCTAAGTAAAATTGAAGAGCATTTTGAAGTTTGTTACTCTTAAATTTTGGAGAAATCCAGTAACATTAATACAAAATATAAAGCAGGTTATTAACTTGCGTAATTGGTAATGTGAAAACCACCACTGAGGGATAAATTTGCAATAAAAATGAAAACCTTATTAATGATGTTAAATATTATAATTAATACTGGCTTGTATATTAGATCATTGATAACAATACCACTAGGAATTATCAGGATATAATTTTCTCCCTGGGGAGTTTATTGAGTCCATGCTGTGACTCTGCTAATTTCCCGAGAGAGAATTGTCATCATAATGTTATCCTGAATTATCTTATTGCTCATTAAGTGTCCTTGCCTTCAAACTTAAAGCTAGTTAAAGAAATTAATTTAGTCCTAGGAAATCATTGTTTAAAGAGTCTGCACCTGTTGTAAGACTAAGAACCACTGGCACAACAGAATCATTTTTATTTTAAAAAGAGAAGTTTTATATGAAGGAAGCAGGAGAAGTTAATCCCAATTAGTAAGATCTTACAGGATTAGAATGCATTCAAATCAACAAGAGGCGCATTCGTAAGAAACCGGAACATTTAAGGTGTTAAATAAAGCTTCATTCACTCCAGGGTTTGTTTTCTTAGTTGTTATCTATAATTTTGAATATTTATTTTATGTTTCTGATATTTCAGAATACTTTTATAATACAACCTGTTAGTATATAGATTCAGGAATGTTGTGAGGCTAAACATAATAATTTACCACGAAAATGTAAGATAAATTCTTCCAAGAACAGTTTTAATTATGCTCTTTAAGTCAAGAGTTGTGGTTATCTTATGGTTAGTAATTATGAGATAAAGTAATATTGAGAAACAACTTATATGGGCTTATAGTTATGTTACCCATGTTAATTAGTTACGTTTTAAGACTTCTTCCAAAAATTAATCTGTTTGAAAATACTTCTGTGGGGTATGTAGTCTTTATCTCAGTAATTCTAGAAGATGCTGTGTACTGGATTAGCCATGTCCTTTCTCAGTTTTCTTTTGTCATGAAGCCAGACAGTATCAGACTCATAGGGTTTATGGGTTTTGAACGAGTTATTCCCCTCTTTCACGTGCCTGCAGTTCTAAACTTCATTTTAAGCATGTTCTAACCAAATAACCAGATTATAAACATGGTGTTTTTCGGTACTAAATGCCCTTCTCTCAATAATTGTTAGAAGGACATTGGGTGGCATAACTGTGTCGGATCCACTGTACTGTCATCGAAGTAGCTTCGTACCCAAGGAGCTAGGCTAGCTTCCTTTGTGAATCAGGCAGATAATCCACATGATAAATGAGGTATCCCTGTTGGAAGGCAGAGCACAGGGTGGGGTGATACTAAGAACTCCTAGTAAGCGTGCTCTTGGCATTGGGAAATCTGGCAGCAAACGAGAGGACATTAAAGGAGGCTTTTCAACGACAAGAGCCCTGTTAGAGTGAGTTGGTGGAACATTGTCACTGCTGGTACTCTTGGGGAAAGGAAAGTCTTCTTTGATACGGAGTATGTGCTCTGTGCTTGGCTCTGTCCTAGGTACTTTATAATTATAGTCTCACTTGGACACAGTTCTTTGGGTAGGCTTACCCCTATTTTACAGACGTAGGAAACAAGGTT
The DNA here is from genome assembly GCF_030435805.1 of Mustela lutreola. Taxonomy (NCBI): domain Eukaryota; kingdom Metazoa; phylum Chordata; class Mammalia; order Carnivora; family Mustelidae; genus Mustela; species Mustela lutreola. Next base: position 44,439,318 of record NC_081303.1, read on the forward strand.
TGGGTAGCTTGCTGCACAAAAAGACACTGAGCATCAGAGCTGGGATTTGAGCCCAGGTCTTGCCGATGAACTGCAGAACCTCTGCCTTTTCTAAGGGGCTGTTTGGGAACTCCGTGGATTCTTTCGTAATGCCATGCCTAGTCAGGCTTCGGAGCAAGATTGATTTGAAACACAGTGTTTAATGCTTCCCATAGTACTCTAATGAGGATTGTGGATTATGACTAAGTGTCCTTTAATAGCGAGGAATAAGGGAATTCTCTGTTTCACCTGTGTGGAAGCTATAAGAGGCGGAGACAGTTGTCTTGCTTTGTGGGACTGAAGTTTTTTCCACTGCATCGCACTGCATTTCTACCTGCTTCTACTCAGAGCCTCTCAATAGTTACAATCATGCCGTATGTATTTAAAGCCTTTTCCATTAAGTTCTTTTGGTTGCATTCACTTATTTAGTCAATACTGATTATCTAGTTCATGTCAGACCACCTTCATGGCAACTGGATACAAAGATAAAACGTGGTTTCTGGCTTTGAGAAAGTCAATTATGTGGAGGAAAAATACATATATGTAAATGAGTAATGAAATCCAGTGAGATCCAGAAACTTGCTCAGTGCCAGAGTTTGTACAGCTGTTGGTAGAGCTGAATGACTACTCTCAGTTGCTATGGAAGGAGCCAGTAAAGCTGCCCACAAGCCGAAGATGATTCCTTAGAAGGCTGGCAGTGGAATCTCAAAGATGAGTTGTGGTTTGCCAGGTGTGAAGAGCAAAGTAATTTAGAAGGCATGGGGATAAGCACATGCTTTGCATGGAGAGGCCAAAGCTCATGGTGCACTTGGGGAACACTTGGTATTGCTGGTAGCGGAGGCCCATGGCTCAGTATAAAAATGACTTGGCCCTGTGTCCTAGGAAAGGCCTTATTATCTTTATTTCAGCGGAAGAAACAGCAGAGGTGTTTTTATTTTTATAAAAATTTAAGTTCCTTTAAGTGACTCATACCAAATCCAAAAACCATTTTGTACAGCTCAGAAAAATATCCTGATCATTAAGGGACTGTAGGAAACAGATGCAGTTTATACACCAATTTGAGACCAGGAAAAAAGCAATTTAAGTGATTTTATTTGGTCCATGTTTCATACTGATTTGAATCTCATTATTTTGCTGGGTTATTTATTCCCAATATACCTCAAATGCTAAAATACCTCAAATGCTATGTATACACACACACACACACACACACACACACACGGAATTGGACATCATTCAAAAAAGAGAATATAGCTCTTTCCTAAAAATAGTTCTTTACTTGTGTGGGCACTCGTTTGATGATATCATCTTTTTATTTAAAGCACCTAATACAGTGCTGCCTACAATAGGATGTAATTCATGAAAATGAAGTATGGCATTGAATACAATATAATAGAATCATTACTAATACACGTATGTATTACGTGTCTGATCATCTCCTAAAGGAGAGCTCCTACTACACAGGCTTATTTTTATACAAATTGCAGTGTGGCAAAGGGACCCAGGGGTAGCTGGAGACGTGCAGCTATGCTCCTTCTCATGTCAGCTTTCCATGTCTACACTGGGTGACAGGACATGGGAGCAGATGAGACAAGCTGTCACTCACCCACACTGCCCTTTGAAGAAAGGCCATAGGGGGAGAAAGGTGCCGCAAATGGGCTGTGAAGTTTACATACACTGCCCACTGTTAAACAGATTACGTCTAATGAAGTGTCTAATGCTCAGGCCATATCAACCTAATCCTTGGTGGCAGTTCATCCCTCAACTGCCAAAAAACACCGCCCTGTGGCCCTCTCTCGCCACTCTGGCCGCCAAGCGCAGGGAGGTGCCCAGTCTTAATAAACCAAGACAGTGTGTGATCTGACATGCAAATGTAGGTCATTGCATATGTAAATGTGTGATTACAAACCTGCATGCCAAAACACATTAGTGAGACTTTGCTCTCAGCATGCGGTTGTCACACTGTCTTAGCAGTTCACGCTAATATTTGTCAGTTACTGTGCAGACAGAAGATGGAATTCCCAGTTAAACTTAATGTATATGGATTGTATGATAGTGTTCCTAATGATGAAGTTGTATTTTCCTGTTGAGATTGACAGGTTTTTGTCAGGAGAAAAAAGGGTATGTACATATATAGCGGAAGAAGGAACTCTCTTTCTTAGAGTTTGCAGACTACCCTCGTGTGTCGATATTTAAAAAAAAAATTTCTTAGGAAAGCGTAGAAGTTAAAAAAATCTCTACTCTTTAAATGAAACTTTTATTAACAGTTAAGAAACTACAAAAAGTTGCTACTGTCTATTGACTATATCTAAGAAGTGGTACTTTGTAAGTTTCCTTTCTTAAATAGGTATCTTGTTGTCACAGAGGCACTTAATCAATTAATCTCAGTGACTCCAAGAAGAAATCTTATAAATGAACAGCATGGGGTTTGATAATTTTTATTTTATTTTATTTTTCTTATTATGGTGTGTATTTTTATTTTCATTCTTAACATATGTTTTTATTTCTGACTTTTTTTAATCAAAAGATTTGAAATTGAAAATATTTGTGAATCGTTATGTAGGAGTCCCATAATATTGAGTCATATTGTAGATTTTGTTTAGTGATTGTGGTAGCATAGTAAAGGCTATACTTGGGAACCAACTAGACATAGGTTTGGTTTGATAACATGAGAACAAATTAGATGACATATAAAGTCCTAATATATAGGAATTGTTAAGTTGTAGGTACAAAATGGAACCTTCCTTTATTATGGTAGTTGCTACTATTATTCTGTTATACCAGTTATTCATGGTATTATATTTATGGAATGAATTTGTAAAATTTCTTGTATACTGGTTATTTTGCATGTCTTAAATGAAGAATGGTATTTTTCTTGACAATAGTTTGGACTTCCAGAAGAAAGAAAATCAGTTTCTCTTTTTGAGAAACATTGCATTTGAATTACAGTGAAACTTCAGCAGAATTTTTGAATTTTTGCTAGCATGATAGATATAGTAAAATCAACAATGCTAAAAATATTGTGGTTAAGGTAAAGTACTACCTGTATATTAAAATAGCCTTTTGCATAAGTCATGGGGTCATCAGGCTTAACAGAGGTTTATTTGAAGGACTAAGATTTCAAGTTCAATTTAGTGTGTTTACCAGCCAGTGCTATCTTTGATTACATTAATAGACATTTAATGTTCACTCTTACTAGTCAGTGCACTAGTCAGACCCCATAAGAATGTCATGCGTACTCCACGTTGGCTCAGAGAATAGAGGAGGTCCAGAAGGATATGAAGAGAATGGTAAAGGCTTGGAAGAGTGTCCTTACAAATAATCCAGGGACCTCAGAACGCCTATGCATATTTGGCCAAAAAAGAGAAGCTATAAGGGTATTTGACACCTAAACTAGGCTATTTTGTTATAGTTTGGTTTTTGGTAGAGGGGCTGAGATAGATCATGAGTGTTATGAGGAACCTAAAGGCAGTGTGTGTTGGGTACGTGTTGTAACTTCAACAGTGGCTGACTGTAGTGGGTATTCAAGTAATGTTTACTCTGTAACTGACTTAATGACTGAAAGAGTCTATGAATAAACAAATGAACAAAAGTACTAGGACAATGGATAAAATGTATAAGGAGTTGGGCTTTGTCTCAAAATAGGAATGACAGTTGCGCTCCCTTCCCAATACCCTGTAACTGTTTCTCTCATAGCAGTTAGGAGCCTCTTCCATATGTTGGGGAAGCTCTCTCAATGCAGAAAGCATTTCTGGTTCATCTCTATTTTCCTAGCAGCTAATACATAGTAAGTACTAAAAAGTGTTAGAAGTGATTTTTTTTTTTTTCACGAATAACAGCAAAATATTGTTTAACAATAACGGCACCTGGGTGGCTCAGTCTGTTGTGTCTGCCTTCGGCTCTGGTCCTAATCCCAGGGTCCTGGGATCTGGCCCCTTGCACATCAGGGAGCCTGCTTCTCCCTCTCCCTCTGCCTGCCACTCCCCCTACTCGTGATCTCTCTCTGTCAAATAAATAAATAAAATCTTTAAATTTAAAAAAAAAAATGTACTAAGTGAAAGAAGCTTATCTGAAAAGGCCACAGACTGAGTGATTTCCACTATATGACATTCTGGGAAAAGCAAAGCTATGGAGACTGTAAAAAGGTGGGCGGGGTGTGTTATTGGGGAAGGTGGGGTAAATAGGAGGTGCAGAGAGGATTTTTAGGGCCCTGAAAATACACTGTGTGGTACTATAATGATGGATACTTTTATACATTTGTCCAAAGCCATAGAATGTGTGACACCAAGGGTGAACCCTAATGGGTGCTAAGAGCTTCGGGTGTCAGTGTAGGTTCATGAATTATAACCAAAGTAGCCCTATGGTGGCGTGAATGGGGAAAGCCATGCATGTATGGGGGCAAGGGCCTCCTCACAGTTTTGCTGTAGCCCAGCACTGCTCAAAATAAAGTCTTAAACAAACAAACAAAAAACAGTGACGATGTGGTGGTAAATTCCCTGCCCCTGGAAATGTTCTTTGTCAAAGTTAAGTAACTCTCAAGAAGTTCAGATTTTCACGAATTAGTTGGCAGGTTGCACTGTGTGTGTTTGTGTGTGTGTGTGTGTGTACAAATTCTATTTCAAGTCAAAGATTCTGTGAAAAAGAAAGGAAATATCAAAGGAGTACTAGATTGAGTGGGACAAGTTTATATTCTAGGAACTGAAGATAATTTTATGGAGTGCCTATCTAAAATTTCAAAAGCCTCCTTCCCTGATATTTCATGTCCTTCTTCCTTGATTGATTAATTGATTTTTTTAGCCCTTCCTATCTTACACACTGTATATATATTTTTCATGTTTACCCTTTTTTTTTTTCCCCTGCCAGAATTTTTCTTTTGAGGGTAGGGATTATCATGTTTACTTTGCTACTGTCTCCCCAGGATACAGAACAGTACCTAGCATGAATGGCTCAATATAATATTTGTTGAATAGAATAGATGTCTGTAGGCTTGCCATAGGTATCACCTATTTATGTCCAATAGTTAATGATTGTGTGAATATTGTGTGATTGAAAACTTATTCTGACTTTTTTAATTACAGAAGGCTTTACGACCGGATATGGGCTATAATACATTGGCCAACTTTCGAATAGAAAAGAAAATTGGTCGCGGGCAATTTAGTGAAGTTTATAGAGCAGCCTGTCTCTTGGATGGAGTGCCAGTAGCTTTAAAAAAAGTGCAGGTAAGATTATTTTAATTATGTAAATCGATGTAAAATTATACTATATGAATAATAAATAGAGGAAAGTATGTCCTGAATGATTAGATAATGACAGACTTAACTTGAGAATGCTAGAAAGGAATAAAAATTATACTTTAAAAGCTTGAATTGAGTGTAGTACACAGTGGAAATTAATTATTAATTTTAATATTACTTCTACGCTTTAAAAATTTAGCTGGTTTTGTTCACCCAGATTTAGTACTGACTGCAATGATCCTAGAAAAGCTTTTACAATTCCAGATTTTAGGGGGCAGATTTGACTTCTCACCACTTGCTCCTAACTCAACAGGTAACTCACAAGAAGAAAAAAGACTTTACAAAATGTATTGCCTAGGGTTTGTAAGTGGCAGTCCAGGGTATTATATTAATGTGGAGAACCACACTGGCAATAAATGAAAGAACAATGAAGTTAACTTTCTTTATTGGAAAATTTTAAAAAGAATGAAATGGATTGAGTAAATCAGAGGATTGATGACATGTTTGGAATTGCCCTCTTGTGTCTGTATCCTTCTGGAATCAACTTTGCTCTCCAATCCTGACTTTTCTTTTGTTTCCCTCAGATTCATTTATCTTGTTCTAGCTCCTCTTATCAAGTCCTGACCTAACCCTAGTGGGCTAGTCCCATTGAGCTACCTGCAGGCGTACTTGCCAGAGCCCTGGAATTTTCATTTGCCTGAACAAGTCTAGAAAGTCTAAAGTCACTTGCCTTGTTATTGTGTCGCAGGGTATGTTTGACATCACACAGTTTTGCTTCCCGTTTTTCAGATAAGGTAGTTATTGTTCATACCTGCCCATAGACTTCCTGTTTTACTCTGCAACCCTGATACCTTTTTTCTGTAGTGACCTGTGAGACCAAAGTTTCCTGTTTGTGTGTGTGTGTGTGTGTGTGTGTGTGTGTGTGTGTGACTTCTTAAAGCATCAGTGTACTTGAAGTAGCCATTACAGAGATGAACAGTTTTCCCTTACCTTTTTAAGGAAATATTAAATGTTTATAAAAAACGTTATGTGGCATACATGATATGAAGAATAATAGAAATGCCCTCATATCCACCACCCAGCTTAAGAAATAACAGCATTAAAATTTTTTTTTGATCTATAGCCGCCACTCCCTTCCTGTAGAGGTAACCACGTCTGGAATTCCGTGTTTAACATTCCTTTGCTTTTCTTTACAGTTTTCCCACATCTGTATAAATTTCTAAATAGATCTGTTGTTTGCTTTGCATTTTTGGAGCTTTACATCAGCGTCATCACATGTTGGTGCTTGTGGCTCTACATTAACCTTTTCACTGCTGTATTGTATTCTGTGGTTCGTGTTACATGTTGCTTGCTGGTTGGATTGTTTCTAAGTTGTTTATTATGGTAAACATTACTGCTCTGCTAGTCTTCTGTGTCTCGCAAGCATCTTGTGTGACATGTGAGCATTTCTCTATTGTCTGGGCCTAAGAATGGAGATGGTGAACCACAGGCGATATGCATGGTAGGTTCTACAAGTTAATAGCAAGTTACTTTTCACAGTTGCACCGGTTGACTTTCTCACGGGCAGCATATAAGAGTAGCTGTCTTCTCTTGCTTAATGTGCCACTTAGAACTTAAGAAAACATAATATAGAATGCAGATACTAATGTTCATGAAGCAGATGACTTTTGGAAGGATGATTCCCTTATAAAAGAACTCTGATCCATTTTTAAAATGTATTTATGAAATTTCTACTGTGCATTACTAGGCACCGAGGGGAAATAAAAAGGAAGCTAGTCATAGTATTCCTGCATTCCAGAGAAAAAAGAGTCTATGTGGAACAATTAAAGGTTAAGCCTTGTGGCATGGATTCCTGATTTAAACAGGAGTTCACAGAATGGAGATGTCCGTTTGGGCCATTGGTGGAATCGGAATATAGGCCAGGCTGCCAGTGCGAGACCAGCTTCTGGAGAGCACTGGAGCCTGGAGCAGGAATTTGTAGAATAGGAAAGTAAGGAATCAATATGGATCCTCATGTAGAGGAATAATCTTTAAAATTCATTCATTTAAAAGGAAAATTACAAACCAAACGCACAAAATGGACTGGAAAGAAGTCAGCTGCTTATTTGCCGTAGGTAGTGAATGCCAGAGGGTAGATGGATTGAGAAATTACCTGGAGGTCTCGAGGCTTCTCAGCTTCCTTCTTCAGCTTCTAACTGACTCTGAGTGTAGAGAAAGAGACACGGCTCCATTCTACCTGTTGTCTTCCTTTTGATTGGAAATTTGAAAGGACATGAGTTAATTTGGGCAGTCATATTTCCATTCAGTATTAGATGCCCCTCTAACTGTTCCCATTCTGCACCGTGATAAACCTCAGATGGCGGTCTCCTGCTGGGTGAGGTCCGTTTGTGCTCTTGCATTAGAACATTCTTTTCCGCTTTATACAGCGTTAATACTGGGGCATGTTCCAGTTTAAACGTAGCTACTTTATAGAGGAGAGAGATGCTTTTGTAAAGATATTCGTAGCTTATTTAACTAGGAAATGGTGTCTTAAACCTTTGTGAGGAGAAATGTGTTTGCATTTCAGATATGGTATTGATTTTTGTGATGTATTACATCACTGAACAATGAGTCCTATGTTTCTTCCTTTAAAAAAATCTCTGTAGCTTAAAGTGAAAATGTTTTAAAAATATTGTTAACTAGACTATCTTCCTTTCTGGAAAGGAAGCCCTTCTTCAAAAAATTCATGAAGAATCAAATACTGGATTTCCTCATGCATCTTGTCACTTGTCTGAAGATCTGTATTACTGTTCCAGCTCTTCTAGAATCTTTCCTGAATACTGTGCTTGGGTTCATAGGCTGAAGTGCTACTTTTATAGTTCGTTTGTCTGCTTCCGTATCATTCAGGAGACACGCCAGAATTACCATCTAGATTCTTCAGCTTAGCTTTCAAGGCATTTCTTTACTTTGTCCCACACCATCAAGTTTCACTTTTTCAAGACTTTAAAAAAACAGTGTCCTAAGCCCTGGTGATGTTCCTGTAGGTTTGCCTGTTACCTGTGTGTGGAAAGAAGAGTGAGTGTCCTGAATACCTGAACGCATAAAGAGATCTGAGAGCCTACAGTGCATGGCAGTGTTAACCAATCTTTTCAAAAATGTACCCACATCTCATCATGATTCATTTGCCAAAATTAAGATGGTGCCTTAGCTGATGTGACATTTTTGAAATTCCATGAACCACCTTTGCTTCTGTCTCCCTGTTTCCCTTTGACATTTTCCTTCTTACCACTCATTCACTCATTCCATCCGTGTTAATATTTGGATCAGCTCATGTTCAGTGGTCAGTGTGGAAGGCTTTGGGAATGCTAAGATAAATAATAGGGCTCATGGGATTCCAGTAGAAGTGCAACAGAGAAATGTCTGAAATCCCAGGATAGGCACTGTAGTTAAGAGTAGCCTCCAGGAATGTTGGTGAGAGGGAGATTGGGATAAGTCTTCATAGAGGATGTGACCTGGGTCTCAGAAGCTCTGTTCTTTATGTTAGAAGACTGTCAAAGAATTCTTTTGATCTGGTACATATAATCTCTATTTTGTTATGCTTAGTTCATTGATTAGAGCTATGTAATTGGAATTGATTTTTATTTTAGCAATCTTACAACACGGTACTAACATGAATTTTGGGTCTTGCTGTGTCTCAGTCCTTTGATGTTTGTTACCCTAATTTTCGGATAGTAGGTGAAATATTTAGATCTTTAGTTCTGTTTGCCTAGTCTTAAGTTATATGTCCAGATAACACTGTTTTCTTATGGGACATTCATTGTGTGAGATACTTATTGGAATAGAAAGTACTGTTGTATAGTACTAACAAAGATAAGGTACTAATGTATTTTGTTCAAATTCATCCTTTTGATACACAGGTTAACTTTCTGAAGAAACGGTATTCTTTGATGTTCATTGCTTTACTTATATTTGATTATTATAGTAAAACATTTATCAAGAAAATCACTCTTTAAAGTATATTGAGTTTACCTTGCTTCTTTTTACATATGTTGATTTTAGTTTCTAGCTTTTGCATGTATTCATGTATTAGAAATTGGGATTGCATGCATGTAGGAATTTGTAAGCTATGATAGCTTCTTCCATAATGCATACAGATTAGAATACATTCCTAATCTCTACAACCATATATCCAATCTGTATTTCAGTGTTCACAGTGATCACTGAATTCATCCTGCAGTTTTTATCAGCTTCATTATTTGATATCTGTAGATTTCCTTTGAGCCTTACAATAGTTATTTGGACAAATGAAAAGTAGGAAGCATTTGTAAGAATAATCTGTACATTATATATTTTTTTAAATTGGAGAATAATTTAGTAATTGATGTTAGTTTAGTTGTTAAGGAGACATAGTCTTTTATCTTAAAAATGAAAGCTTCTTAAATTTATTTATTGTACTTGTAATTTTTTAAGGCATTTCTTAGGCATATAAGAAATAGAGAAAATTTTTAGTTTTATTGAAGGTTTAGGGAATAGGGCATTTTAGTTAACATTTTAGGGTTATAATGAATTACACACATGGCATAAATAGATTATGAACATTAAAATATTGAAACGACTTAATGGATATCAATGAAATAATTTAGACCTATGTCCTTTTTAGATGTTCCACATTGTTTTTTTCTTTAGCATCTTATGGTGCCTTAGGGTTTTTATTATGCTAGTACAGGTTTTGATTGTACCAGTTGGTGAACTCTTCTAGTGTCCAAGCCCAGTGAATAAATATAGTTGAAGTAACTTTTTATTTATAACCTTTGAAGATTTTTGATATGCTCATTTAATATTTACTGAGGACCTACTATGTGGCAGACATCTACTCAACACTGAGATACAACAATTGAGTTCAACATTTTTGGTGGGAGGTATAGACAGTAAGTCAAATAATTATAGCTAAGAAGGAAGTGACTGTCCCATGACAGGAGAGAAAAATTAGGTGGGGGGGGAAGGAGTGCTTTTTGATAGAGTGTCTAGCAAAGCTTTCTCTGCGTATGTGAAATTTAAGCTGAAGTGGAGGATAAGGAGTCAACCATCTGAACAGCAGGAAGCAGAGGATTCCAAGTGTAGAGAACAGCCTTGAACAATAGGATTGACTTGAACAATAAGACCGACAGAATATATTAAAAACTCATTGTTGTGACCCCCGTAAAAGGAGTGCGGAAGAGAAGTAACATGGGGTTACAGAGCATGACAGGAACTAGAATTTGAGAGTTTTGTTTGTGAGCCATGAAGAAAGGTCTTGTACATTTATGTGTTATATGTTGTAAGGGTAATGAATAGCTATTGGAAAAGTTTAAGCGAGTGATGATAAAATCTGGTATATTTTTTAAAGACTGCACAGACTGTTGTGTAGAACATGGATTCATCCTTTCAGTACACAGTGATAATAAGACCAAACATTATTAATTGAAAAATGATTAGCTCTTAAATAAATAATATTATTGGCAATATAAACAAAAATAACAAAATAAGAGATTTCTAAAACTTTGTAAACATTAAAGCTAAAAGAATATATAAAAACAAATAGAGTCATATGATAGTTTTCATGTAGGAGGCAGATTTTAAGAGGTAGTACGTTTGACCTTTTTTCCACAAATAGTTTTTTAGTTCTTTTTCTTTAAATGAGTCTTGCTTTGCCTCTGACGTTTACTCTTTCCTCACAACCGTCACCAACGTCATGTGCTTCTCTTTCTTGACTTGAGACACCGTGGAATCATCTTCATTAGGGCTTGCTTTCTCTACCATTCCAGACCACATTCTACACTCAACCATCTGTCATTCCTCCATCTTTGAAACTAGTGTCATCCAGTTCAATGTTTTTTCCCCCCATCTTTGTCCCTTGTCTACCAGTCTGAAATAGTTTTTCTTTGTTTTTTTAAGAAAAAAATTTTTTTCTCCACCCATTGCTTGATATACCATATTGACTCGGTTGAGCCCAGACATCATCATTTCTCAGCATGGCTCACTCCGTGACACTCCATCAGCTTCTCAGTCCATTATCAGGGCGTACCCTACACTTACTGATTCTAATTCAATCTCTCAAAATTCCTTCTCTAATTAAATTCCCAATTCTCTCCCATTCCCTCTTTCCAGTAAAACTTGTTCTTTGACCTCATCTTGATTACCATGGACACTATTCCATATTCTCCAGATCTCTTATTTAAGGTCTGATTTCAGTTACTCCCTTCTGTGGACCTTTGTCAGCGATTTGAGCAATGCCCCTCCTTTAGAATCTCTCTCTGTGTTGCTAATTCCCAGTCATGGTTAATCTCCACTGTGTGTGTCTTTATTTCTCTATTCATGTGTAACATTGTTTTGTGTCCCATAGCGCAGGAGGGTTAAGAGTATGTTTTGGAGTTCTTGTTTGCTTGGACATGCGCTTTCTTACACCTCCCACTTGGGAACATTTTAATCACAGTATAATAAGAACCCCAAATCAGAAGACATATGATTATAATGTCCACAGTGGAAATTAAAAACTACTACCCTGAAGCCTCAGCTTCTTCCTGGATGCATTCACGTTCAGTAGAGAATGCCCCCTCCTGTTTGACAGAAACAGTCTTTGCGTCGGTTGTGTTTTCACGATCACGTAGCTGTTCTGATTCTTCTTCTGCTAACTCTACCTGTGCTCTGGAAGGAATTTTTCTTTTCTGTTGTCCTTTGAGACATTTTCACCAGTTGCCCCATTTGTCCCACATCAGCCTCCCATCTCTGCCTGTAGCATCGTCGTCTGACTTTTCTCACGGACCCCACCCTACAACCTGTTGCTCAGCACCTGCCTGTAGCTTCTTTAAACTTGCCTCTTGTGTTTTCTGGGATTCCATGCTCTTGATTCTCTTCCCTCTCCGGTATCCCTCTTCTGTTGCCTTCAATCCCTTGTTTTTTCCATCCCCTTTAATTGATTCTATTTTGGGGTCATGTCTTAAGAGTTTTTAATTTTGGATCTTTTGCGTCTCTTTGAGCCACATTCTCCCTCACAGCTTCCAGTCTCCTCTATAGGGTAGCTTCTTAATCTGTAGAAGCCCTGACTAAGCTTTGGTGAACTTTAAACTATAAAATCTGAGCAAAATCTTAAAATCTGAATGAATTTCTTATGGTAATTTTTACAGGTTTTCTTTTCTTTTTTTTAATTTTAAGGAAGTCTACTGAACAGGGCGCCCTGCTGCACTTGAAGTCAAGTCACCTCTAGCCTATTGAGTTAAAAGCATTCCCTTGGAAACAAAAGTTTTTTAAAAGTCAAAGAGTAGTGAGTGCTGCACACGGATACCTAGCTCCATACCATCAGGACATTAAGGAATCCACAAGAAAGGAATCGAGGCCTGTCTTGCCATTTGCAGTTCAAACATGTTGATGTATTAAGAGAGGAAGGCAAACAGAAGCTAGATCACAGGCTCTGGTGTTATAAAGGGAGGAAGGTTTCTAGCATCTTCTGTACTCACCTTGGTTAAGTTTCGTACCACTAGCCCAATCTCTCCACCCTGTAGAATGTCTCTGGATTTAGTCAGGCTAGTGCTGGTGGTAGACTTCAGTTATGTGGCCGCTACTTGTTCGGTGATTGTGATTTATATCTAGAAGACCTCACAGCCTTTCTGCTATAGATTTTCCACCTGCCCCCCCCCCTCCATCCTCTGTCCCTTCAAATAAAAGAGAGAGGCTCTGTAAGGGAAAGTCTGCCTACCAGTCAGCAAGTAGGAGAACCAGAAATTTGCAGGCTGATAGCAAAAACATTCCTTAAAGCTCCTCTCCCCTCACTCAAGCAATGGTAGGGGATGGTCTGTACAGGCATCAGTCAGTTGGAATAAAGGGATGGAAGCATCACTTGGGCACCAGGTCAAAAGGACCAAGAACACTGGGATGAAAAATAGCATAATCCAGGGGTGGCTGAGACTTGTCACTTGGAATATAGGGACTCAATTTAGGCATAAGCTGCTCAGTTCATTTATTCAGGCCCTATAAATTGGGGAGGCCCAAGAGATAATTTGGTTAGGATTTTCATTTATATAAGACTTATTTAAAGTGAGATATATCAGGTTTTTCAAACTTTCTAGTATACATTTTTAAGTACTTTTCATTGCTACATTTTAAGTGTTTTTTCTTCTAACAGATTGACATACGTCTTTGCAAGGACATTTCTATTAAACTACTTGAAGGCCTCTTTTTCCTCTTAAAGATTTCCTTTTTGGTTTCATTAGTCATGAGTAATTTTTTGGCAAAATTTAGAGATGACAAAATAAAACTTTTAAAATGATTGAGAAAGTACCAAGAACTTATTAGCAAATACTTGCCTAAACGCTGTTATTAACTTTGCTCTTACCAAGTATACAGTAAGTTTAAAAACCCACAGAAACTTCGGTAGAGCCCAGAAAGATGCCTTCTGAAGATAAGCTTGTAAATATTCTAAGAAAAGGTTTTTTGTTTTGTTCTGTTTTGTTTTACTAAATCCAGATTTTTCCCCCCTTATGTGTTTTCTTTTCTTGCTCATGAAATCAGACAGTCTTGAATCTGTCTGGAAATGATTTAATCTAAAGATGCAGTTTTTATTTTTGTCTGGACTTACTGGCGAAGAGAAGAAAAATATACGATACTACTGAATTCCCAATTAAGTGTATTTATAAATGTATTTGATTCAGAATTTAGTTTTCCCTCAAGTGGGCCAGCAATACTTATCTCTCAGTACTAAGGAGAGTCTTTGCTATTACTGAGAATTCAGTTAAAAATATGAGTTAATTTGTAATACTTATTTACTTGTAAATTGAATTAAAACTTTTTTTAAGATTTTATTTAATCTACACAGAGAGAGCTTGAACAGGGGGTGCAGAGGGAGAAGCACGGCAGACTCCCCACTTGGCAGGGAGCCCAATGCAGGGCTTGATCTCAGGACCCCTGGGATCATGACCTGAGCCAAAGGCAGACATGTAACCTACTGAGCCATCCAGGCACCCCAGAAATTCATGATTTCTATGGAATACCCTCTTTTTTGGTGTTTTGTGTCTAGTTAGCGTTTCCTAAAGCTCTTGTACACGTCTTTCTCTCATCTCATTCACTAGCTGTGCTTTTTAAATATTTTTCTCATCATAGAGATATTGATTATTGGGAGATTAAATTTATACATGTCAAGTTTGTGATTTTCTTCATTTTAGTCACTAATACCAGAATTATCCTTTCTCTTTCTCCTTAAAAAAAGTTTTCAGGAATTCCTTCAAAGTCAAAGACATTTAAAATTTTATACTTCCCTGCATTTCTTTGAATTATCTGAAGTCCATTGTGACTCATAGTTCCTGAGAATGGCATCAGCATTCATAATATGGAGGGAATCCGTTAATTCTTTTGCCACTTTGACTTTTAAACATTGTGTGTGTATGTGTGTGCATTTCATATCTCTGTAACTAATATCAACCTCAACATTTTATTTACATTAATATTTGTTATTATTTAACAGGTTATATTAGTCATGTCAGTTTTTTCAGCATCAGTTGGCAATTTGGGGAATGGGTGGCTTTTCTATATGAAGTTGCTAGGTATAAAGCTTATTCCTTTATAATAATGGTCTTTTGATTTTACTTAGTTCTATAAGAACTCTTTCTGGAGTGTATCATACTTTGCTGCATCTCTGAATCCTGCATGTAGAGTCCCTGCCAGTCCTACTCCCCCTTGTTAAGGTTCTCCCATCACTTTGTACAAGCAGCGTTTATTAGATTGTGTGTTCGTGTTCTGTGTTCCAGTCTGCATCTGACAGCGGCAAGCTTGTTTTTTTATTTGTATCTACAACAAAATCTAGTAACAAGTTGACAGCATGGTTTTATGAATGAAAGAAAGCAAGAACATGAACAAGTTATGTTACTTATGTTAATCATCTGCATGTAGAATAAAACTATGACGCTCTTGAAGAGGTTTGTGTTTATATGAGGTTTTTCCGTCAATAGGTAGTGTTACACTGTTTGTGCTTTAATGCTGGTCGTTGCTGGTTTGTTTTTTTTTTTTTTTTTTTTTTTTTTTTTACCCCTGCAATTAGTATCCATTTATAGCTAATATATTCTCTTGTTTTACCAAAGTTTGATATATATGAGCGCTTGATGGTTGCAAAAAATTTCTCTTAGTAGATATTTTATGTGAACTTTGTGACAGTGATTTGCCACTTATAATCTTTTCTTTCTTTTCTTCCTTCTGTTGTGTAATCATAGTAGTCAGTGCAAGTTGATGATGGTCAAATTAGTTAGAATTACTACTAATGGAGAAGAGTGAAGCCATGCTCTCTAATACATGTGCTAGCATACACATTTCTTTTCTGTTGTTTGTATGAAGTGGGAAGAAATTTGATGCCACCTTGTGTATCTCACTCCCTTTATAAACCATTAAAGGGGACGGGCATCTGGATGGCTTAGTCAGACCCATCCGACTCTTGATTCAGCTCAGGTGGTGATCTCTGGGTCTTAGGATCAAGTCCTACATCAGGTTCCATGTTCAGCTGAGAGTTGGCTTGAGATTCTCTCTCTCTCCTTCTGCCCTTCCTCCCTCACACACACCCTTCTGCTCTCTCTCTCAAATAAATTCATAATTTTTTTTTTTTAAAAGAAAAGCCCATTAAGGGCGCCTGGGTGGCTGAGTGGGTTAAAGCCTCTGCCTTCGGCTCAGGTCATGATCCCAGGGTCCTGGGTTTGAGCCCCGCATCGGGCTCTCTGCGGAGCCTGCTTCCTCCTCTCTCTGCCTGCCTCTCTGCCTACTTGTGATTTCTGTCTGTCAAATGAATAAAGAAATCTTTAAGAAAAGCCCACTAAATAAGATAAAATTCTATATTTTTTTCAGATCTTAAAATGTAGTTCTTAGCTGTTTCACATTAAAACTTGAAAAATATGATACTCAAAATTTTTGTTAGAAAATTAAATAAGTAAATAAAATAAAGAGGGCATAGAAATAAGAGGAGTATTTTGCTATAGTGTCAGGTGAAAACACATATATACCATATTGCGCCCTGCTGCTGTTTTCACTTTCTGACACACGTACGTTTGTACAAGAAATGGAAGGGAGTGAGCAAAAGCTAAAATTCTTTAAGGAAGTGAGTTTGTGGATATTTTTGTTTAAAATTTTATTTATAACTTTCTTAATTTTTTTTTTAAGATTTTATTTATTTGACAGAGAGAGATCACAAGTAGGCAAAGAGGCAGGCAGAGAGAGAGAGAGGGAGGAGGAAGCAGGCTCCCTGCCTAGCAGAGAGCCTGATTCAGGACTCGATCCCAGGACCCTGAGATCATGACCTGAGCTGAAGGCAGAGGCTTAACCCACTGACCCACCCAGCCAGCCCCATTTCTTAATTTTTTTAATAAGGGGAAGATTAGAACTACATCTATGTTTGGATATTAAGAATGTTATTGAGCAAAAGTTGTGTATTACAATTTGTGATTATACCCCCATATTCTGGTATTACCTTTTATGCCTTCAGTATCTGTTGTTTCTTACATTGTCCTCAGAGTTCAGCTTTAAAGTTACCCACTACTCGCATGGGGATTCCTTCTTTAGATTTCTCATACTACACTTTGCACACACATGTACTTACTAGCTAGTGGTGTATGCGTTAGACTTTACAACCACCTGGGACATTGAAGGAAATGCAGACTCTGGAGCTGGAATGATCTAGATTCAAGTCCTTGTTCTGTCCCTTACTAATTTTATGACCATAAGGAGGTATTTAGCTTCTCTGAATCTGAGTGGTCATTCTAAACTGGAGCCAGTACTACTGACTTTATAAGAACACAGGCAGGATGATAGCACCATCTGGATGTAAAGAGGCTACACCCTCTGGTGGGTGTTCAGTGATTTCTTCTCAAGTCAAGAAGACTTGGATCATGCCCTCCTTTGAAGTTACACACCTACTTTACCTGGAGCATTTTGACTGTCTGAATCAGGAAGACTTGGCCAAGTTGATGACTATAAATGTTATTAAAGTTGTTTTGTTATGTGGCTAGGGTTTTAATCGGCTCATAGTAGTGACTTATCCAGATATTTTCTACAATATTTAGCATACTGATTTTTTTTATTATTGTTTATTTTCCATATGCTTAGAACATTGAGAGAGTTGTTTTCAGAGACATCATCAATATCCCTTTGATTACATTATTTATTATTTTGTTTTTACATTAGACCAGTATTTCTCAACCTTTTCTTCATTATCAACCCAAGGAGTCTTTTTAGGTTTTTTTTTTTTTTTTCTAATTACTCCCCTCCCTTATGAAATTTTAATTCCACAGATAACAGTATATCTGTTTATGTGTTGTATGTATATCTGTGCTTTATCTTTAGTAAGGGTGAGACTCTCTCTCTGTTCTCTCTAAAGAACCGAATTTTTATCTCCTTCAAGTGCTATGATCCCAGTCAGGGTGTGCATTAGACCTTTTAGACATGATTTGATTAAATAGATAATGGTTCACAGCTTGGGATATATTTGGATAACTCAGAGTGAATTCTGGCTGCTCTATTAATTAGCTGTGTGAACTTTTGTCAGTTTCATAAGTTTTCTAAAATCTGCTTTGTCTCATCTGTAAAATGGGAATACTGATGTTAATTGTCTTCAACTGATTGGGTGACAGTTAAATGGTAGTTAATGCAACATGTTTAGTAAATATTAATTGTTAAATATATATTCTCATTTTATTATGACCACAGTATCCATTCTATTTCATTTGAACCTGAGACTTGAAATATCTAGCAGTTCTCTTTTCTCATTTAAAAAAAAGATTTTATTTATTTATTTGAGAGAGAAAAAGCAGGAGTAGAGGGAGAGGGTGAAGCAGGGAGCCTGACCCCAATGCTTATTCGCAGGACCCTGAGATCATGACCTGAGCTGAAGGCAGATACTTAACTTACTGTATCACCCAGGGGTCCCTCATTTCTCATTTTTAATACTGACTGCCTTTGGAAGGAAAAATGTAAACTCTAGAGGTAACATGAGGTAAAATACAGTTCTTCATAGCTCTTATAAAGCTAATCAGGAAGAAAATTTCTTAGTGTGTGTATAACCATATGTGAACTTTTACAGTGTATTTACATGGTTCTTGAACCATAGATTATTATTTTATTTAATAATTCTGGATTCTCTTTTTAGATATTTGATTTAATGGATGCCAAAGCACGTGCTGATTGTATCAAAGAAATAGATCTCCTTAAGGTAAATAAATGAACTATTGATTATTTTGAACTAGATGAGCATGTTGATAAAAGTGACTTATGAAAATATTACACTTAACAAGCAAAAGGATTTTTTAAAAGATTTTATTTATTTGACAGACAGAGATCACAAGTAGGCAGAGATACAGGGAGAGAGATGGGGGGAAGCAGGCTCCCTGCTGAGCAGAGAGCCTGATGCAGGGCTCCATGCAGGGCTCTATCCCAGGACCTTGAGATCATGACCTGAGCTGAAGGCAGAGGCTTAATCCACTGAGCCACCCAGGCACCCCAGCAAAAGGATTTTTAGAACTAAACTTAACTTATGCCACACTGGTTTGAAACAACATTATACAAATATGTATCTCAGTATATGGAAGAATGTAGTTATTTTTTTAATTCATTGTAAATATTTAATCAGATTATTTGGTAGGATTAACTCCCCTCCCCTACCTTTCAAACTAGGAAATAGATAAAATGGGCAAAAAATATTGAAGGAATTTTTTCTTGACTGTCCCAAGCAGATATATTCTAAAGCTTAAGTAACAAATGAGTATTAGTATTAACTCAAGATGTAATATATTGAGAATGTGGACTGATCCAAATGGGTACATGCTTTTTGTAATATTTCTCTGTTTTTTCCAGATTTAGAAAGGATGATATAAAGAGTATGTTAGAATTAGCTTTTCAGTTTTTCATCCACTCAGAGAATATGACTGAAATTTCAGTTATCTCTGCACTGGTTTTATTCTAGTAAAATTTCCTTTGAGGAATGCTGTACCTTATGTTATATTTTTAACTGTTGGATAAGACTTGGATGTTTTTTATGCTGTACATTTTTGTTTGTACCTAAAATGAATTCAGTTTATCAAGAAATATAAGAGTAAGTAAGAGTAATGCTTTCCAGCTGTTCTGTTAGTTGTAATTATTTCCTGGGCCATGAAGTAACTGCTCTAAATATATATATATATATATAAATTGTTATTAGAGAAATAATATATTAGCATAGAAGATGTGGAGGAAAAACTTATAAGTAGAAAGAAAAGAAGAAAATCATGTATATGCCCTCTGGAAGAATTCTTGAATAATTTTTTTTGATAAACTATTTGTCTTATGTTAACTTGTTTAAAGATTGAATAGAAAGCAAATTGTACAAAAGGATTGTCAGTACGTAGAGACTGATGCATATATTTCTATAAGGTGCAGTTTTTCTTAAGATCATGTAATGTATCAACCCTATAGGTAAACTCAGTATGTTTATACTATTTGATGTAAAAGCTGTGTTCAGATAGAATACACCAGATGTCCTTTTATTTTGTTTTAAACCACTGGCTGCAGTTAGATAGGATCAGGTCAACTTCAAAATAGGAGTAAAAGGAACACTTTATTTAGCATTGAATGCCCTTAATGACAGTTCCCATTTCAAAGGGTATAATTTTTAGGAACTGATGCTATAATTCTGCAATTCATTTATATTTATATACTTATTGAACATAGCAATACATACTCTAAAAAATTTTATGTGTAATTTACTCTATTTCTAATAAAGAGTATTAAAACTAAATTATCTAGTATCTAGTGTCTAGTGTCACTTTCAATAATTATAATATCTGTTTCAAAATTCACTGAAGAAAAATATACTGTCATGTTAAGATTTCTGTAACTTAAAAATGAAATACAGCAACTAAGTTTATTCTTTAGTTAAGAAACTGTAAGTGATTCCTGGGAATTTACAATAAGAAAACTTTCTGGTGTTTGTTTTTGTGTGTGTGTGTGTGTCTGTGTGTGTGTGTGTGTGTTTTTCCATCAGCAACTCAACCATCCAAATGTAATTAAATATTATGCATCATTCATTGAAGATAATGAACTTAACATAGTTTTGGAATTAGCTGATGCTGGTGATCTGTCCAGAATGATAAAGGTAAGGTTTTGTTTTGCTTTTTTAAAACTTAAGTATTTTTTTTCTGATAGAATTGCTCTATAAACATATAGGTATATCAGGTATTTTAAAGACCTCGGTGAAATACTTTAAGATATGGTAGATACCTAATGAATGATAGTAGTGTTAATTATGATTATGAAACTGGTTTACCTGGTAAAACTCACTCTGCTCAGTTGAGATGTGTGGACACTCAGAAACCAACTTGGAAATAGATCAACAGATTTGTCTCTTCTGTAAGCTGAAGTTCAAATTTTGCAACTTGATTTTCTGAGCAGACCACCCTTGATCCTTTATCTCTGGACATCGGGCAGAGGAGACAGAAAGAGATTCTAGAGAATCCTGATCTTTTCCTGGGAGGGATTCATCAAAGAATAAAGTGGGCTTTGCATTCAGACCTTTTTGGGGTTTGCACATCAAACCCCAGCTCAACCACTTTAAAGTTTATTTAACTTTCTTCTCCAAGAGCATGTTAATTGGGTTTAAGTTCAGCTACAAGTTATAGAAACCCCCAAATTACAGTGTTCTAAAAATTACTTGTTCTTAGGCAGGTTACTTCTGTGTATGACAGTTTCTCAAAAAACAAAATAATAATAGAACCTACCTCATAGGATTGTTGCAAATGACTAAATATTTGACATTTATTAAGACCTAAGAACTGGGGGTGCCTGGGTGGCTCAGTGGGTTAAAGCCTCTGCCTTTGGCTCGGGTCATGATTCCAGGGTCCTGGATCGAGCCCCACATCTGGCTCTCGGCTTGGCAGGGAGCCTCATTCCTCCTCCTCTCTCTCTCTCTCTCTGTCTCTCTGTCTCTCTGCCCGCCTCTCTGCCTACTTGTGATCTCTATCTGTCAAATAAATAAATAAATCTTTAAAAAAAAAAAAAAGACCTAAGAACTGTCTCACACATAGTAAGGTCTATGCAAATGGAAGCTACTGCTGTGTTATTACTGTTATTAATCATATTTCCCTGTTACATAAAATTCTGGAGGTGATATGGCAGCTCTGATCTATCAGACTCTCAGAAACCATGCCTATTTACAGCGGATCAAGTCAGCTCTCTGAGGCAGGAAGGGACACAGGGTACTTGCTGGCTGTATCTTGAGGCACATTACTGGATATGGCCACATAACACTTTTAGCTTCGTCCCTTTGGCCAGAATTTAGTCTTATGAACCTAAGTAGCTGCAAGGAAGGCTGGAATATAGTCTTCATTCGGCTGGTCATGTGCCAGCTAAACTTCTCTTACTCAGAAGACATTTTGAACAGGGTGGGAATCAGTGAAAACCAACCAAATGAGAAAAGCAAGGCTCTTTATTCTGAGCCTGCTAGAGCGATGGAGTCAAGCATTGTCAGTAACATTTTGGCAGAAATTCAGAGGTAGGCAGAGGAATAGGAAATCTTTATAATGGGAAAAATAAGCCTTTAGGGATGACCCAATTAGTTGTTGGCACAAAGAAGCTGTACATGAGCTACTTAGAAGTGAGGTATCTCACCTGGCTTTCTCTGATTGGTCCTAAGTTGGAAGCAGGGACAAAAGTTAAGGAAGCTGTCAGTTAATTCAAGTCCTGGCCATTTGAGGCTGATTGTTCCAGAGTTACTGCTCAGCTTCATGCATTGTTGCTAGAGATGGCCGTCTGGCTTCCTGCACACCGGACATAGGGGGCTGGTGTCCTGGGATGTTTGTTATGGATAAAAGATTGGTTTTCTGGTCAGGTTGCTCAAAGTTGTGGTTCAGAGTTCCATTTTTATATGATTTGGACATTGTCTGTATAGTCAGTCTCCCACCAGATACTGGAACACAGCCACTAATCCCTGCTACGTGGAGTTATTGTAAGGCGTTCTTAAAAACAATGTTAGAGGCTTTATATGCATTGCCATGTTTATTGTTCAAAAGGATTTGGGGGCTAAATTTGACGTTTAAAGAAGATAACCATCATTACTAGTAAATAGAAGAACTGATGTTTGAAATTAGGGTTTATCTGATGCAAAATGACATGTGTTTTCCTTTAGAAGCCCTTAAAGATTTTTATATCGCAGAACTCCTTTGAAAAATCAGATGAAAACCCTTGACCTTCTCCCCAGAGAGATGTTGATGCATACACACTTTGCCTTCCATTACTAAGCCTTCAAAGATTTTCTGATCAAGGTGCTCACTGGTTCTCTGGCAGTAGCTAGGAACCCTGCTATCCAGTGGGAGCGCCCTGTCACCTGGGTCAACTCTCCTGCCATTTAACTTCTCTTAGGCTTAGTTGCCTCATCCGTAAGATGGAGGCAGTTTTGAGATTACTTGCTACATTATAAAAATACTGCATGACTGGGAGTTAATATTTTTATTATCACAGAATGCTATCAAGCTGACGCTGTTTAAAGTCCCATGGTGAGAGTGACTCACTTCTAATCAGTTATCTGATCTTCTGTTTTAGGGACTTCCCAACACTAGCGCTGTCTTTCCACATTAATGAACACTAACTTAATTAATTAATCAAGTAATTAATTAATCAAGTAATTAATTTGCAGTTTTAATTTTAAAAAGAAATGCAAACACACAAATGCCAAATTTATTAAATTATTATTGATCAAGATGAGGCATATAAAAGCAAATGTAAGTAGTCCTTATAAGAGAGACAACTGAGATGCAATTCTTGGCTTAAAGTGCAAGAGTTCTTTAAATGCTTGTAATCAGAAGCAAAGAGAGCAAATCTTCATTGGGCAAATACCGGCTGAAGGCAGATAAAAAACAAACAGTTTCAGTTATCAATTCTTGCTCCCAATTGAGAGATTGATGTTTGGGGGTTTTCATTCTCTTCTAGAGTTTTTTGCTCTTTTCTAGTGTAGCGCCCTTTCTTTGCAATGGTTCCTCCACACCTAGAGGTTGCTGTCCCTGCCCATTGCCAAGGCACGCCTGAGTCCATAGCATTCACCTTGAAAGAATACTCCTGTCCTTTTACCACTTGGGAAAACTAGGGCAAGATCAGAGTGCTTTATAGAAGCCCTGTGATTGCATCTGTAGCAGATTTGGATTTCTTAAACCTGTGAGGGAGGAGAAATTTGTCAGTGTGTTTTTACATTTATTGTGGTGATGAACTCAGCTCACTTATTTAAATGGATATTGCCATCAGTTGAGATTTTCAAGGAATTTTTTAAATTAACTGAACCAGTGGACATAGTAAGATCCGTTCAGAACAACAGATTCTGTGTTTGGTAATGAATAGTAACATACAGTTGTAGATTGATAACTATACTCTTAAAGTATCCTTGGGGCTTTTGACTAAAATTTGAAGGTATCTATCATGTAAAAGATTACTTAGGAAACTTTTTTTTAAATAAAAGATATCAACTTATTGCTAGTAAGCTATATATTTATAGAACAATTTATTGTACTTTGATAGAACTGAACTAGTTCAGAGAATTGGTAATACCATTCTTCGTTCCTGTCTAGTAGACATTATTGTATAAGCCTCTAGTGATCCTGGTCTTTATTGTAGGTACCCTTAGTCTACCTCATCAAGATGTAAGAGATTCTGGGTTCGATGTCCCAGATTCTCTTGGAGCCCTCCTAAAGGTGGAAAGTTGTATTGCAAAGTTACAGATCTTAGAATAGTCTCAGCATATTGGCCATAACAGAAAGCTATTCCAGTCCATAAAAGAAAGTCTGACATCTGGTTACATTTATGTATGTCTTTTATGATAAATAAAGAAGGACAACGAGGAGATGTTGCTGTTCTAAGTAGGCTGATGAAAGAAGACCGTCCTGACTTCCGTCTTGCACTCCCACCTCCACCAGCCTTTTCCTACTTACTGTCCTGGTTCCATTTTTTTCTTTGCAGACACCCACTCCTGACCCTGTTCCCAACACCACCAGAAATGGTTCTTGAGGGGTGCCTGGGTGGCTGAGTTGGTTACGCCTCTGCCTTTGGCTCAGATCATGATCCTGGAGTCCCAGGATCAAGCCCCGCGTCTGGCTCCCTGTTCAGTGGGGTTCCTCTCCCTCTACCCCTCCCCCTGCTACTTCTCTCTCTCTCACTCTCTCTCTCGAATAAATGAATTAAGTCTTGGAAGAAAGAAAGAAAGAGAGAAAGGAAGAAAGAAAGAAAGAAAAAGAAAAAAGAAAAGAAAAGAAAAACCTCTTCTTAAATCCTTCTCGAGTTTCTACTTGGTGGTAAAGATGTTTGTCAAGATTTACTCAACCTGTGGGATCCAGCATAAGCTCTCAGAGGGAGGAATCTTTGTTTGAGGACCTCATGAATCCCCAGTGCTTAGGACAGTGCCCTGCACAGAGCAGATGCTCAACAAATATCTCCTGTAGAAGGTATAGATACCTTCAGTTTCTAGGGAGGTGCCTGGCTCATAGTAGTATCTCAGTAATCACATGGTCAGTGAGTATGTAAAAGGTGCTATTTCCTCTCTCCCTCTCTCTCTCTCCCATTCTTCCTTAATTCCAAGTTGACTCTTGACCTCTGCTATGCTTCTCTGTTCTGGGGACCAGTAGGTGAATATGGGTGGTTGTTTCTTGCTGTTTCACTCTGGTCTCACCCGGAGTTGCTAAGATATTGAATGGTATGCCCGTGAGAGAGAAGACGGTGTTTCAAGCTGATGCAGGAAGGGTATTTTTCCCCTGCAAGAAATTCAAAAGTACTTTTCTAAACATTCTTATTTGTGCTATAAGCTGATCTTTATAAAAGAGACTGCATTAAGGGAAAAAAAAAGTCATAGGAACTTCTTTTATGAAGGAGCATGATGGTGACTTATGCTTTATAAAAGACAGCAGTAGATACTTGAATTGTAAGAAAATGATTCATTTCTTTTTAGGGAGTAATATTGTAAATCATAGTGCATCACAACAATATATTTCACTGTCTCAAGTCTTCAGCTTAATTGGGGTAGAAGAGAAAATATAGCTCCTGGTCTGTATTCCAGAAACGAACCTCTGGATAGCATTGCATCAAAGATTTTTACAAGTAAATAATTAATTGGTTTAGAGCAAGCTGACAAATATAATTAAGCAATTTATAGTTGAAATATTCAGTATTTCTCTAATTAGTGACAAAGGAATACCTGAGGCTGTGGTCAGATGAAATACTTCCCAGATGAGTTTTAGGATAAAAGGAAATCTAGAATTTTTCATCATATATTTCTTTATCATCAGTAATCAGAATTTTAAAGGAAAAATAGACTCTTAAAAAACAGATTTCAGTGTACCAAGTTGTGATTTATATACTATGTATTTACTTTATCATACCTTAAATTAGACCAATAGTTTCTCCATTTTGCCTTATTAATACTGTTTATTTCACTCTTTGTACAGCAAAGAAACAAATTTGGTGATATAGATTTGGTATAGAGAAGATGAGAAACAAATATCAGAAGGGTGTAAACAAAAGCTTTTTTTTTTAAGGTGTCAATAGAAATATTGCTAAAATGTGTTTAAACTTTTCATAGCCCATTTTTCCAATGTGAGGTTTATTCATTGAATTATTTATAATTTTTTATATTTATAATTACCTCTTAAAAAGTTAGTTTGGGACAAAAGAAGAAATTGCATATCTTTAACATTATATTTATAAAAACCTTCATTTTGCTAAAATGTCACTAAAATACAATATAACCCAATGTAATAAATCTCTTAGGGGGAAACTTTGAAGTTTATTATCTGTCAAAAGATTTTCATACCACAGCACACTGGCTAAGAAGTCAGTCAGCATTATACTTGCAGTTTTTTTTTAGTGAAATATTTTTAGTGAATATGGATTACTGATTTAAA
This sequence comes from Mustela lutreola, assembly GCF_030435805.1. Classification (NCBI taxonomy): domain Eukaryota; kingdom Metazoa; phylum Chordata; class Mammalia; order Carnivora; family Mustelidae; genus Mustela; species Mustela lutreola. The sequence continues at coordinate 44,465,458 of NC_081303.1, forward strand.
TGGATATCTACTTTGTGTCAAGAGTTTGGCACAATTCCAAATAACAAGTTAAGACTATCTCTTTTTTCCATGTTTTATTGAGATGTAATTAACATATATCACTGTGTAAGTGTAAGATGTGCAGCATTATGGTTTGATTTATATATATTGTGAAATGATTGTCGCAGTAAGTATAGTTAGCATCTGTCATCTCAAACAGATACAATAAAAAGTCTTGTGATGACAGATCTTAGGATTTACTTTTATAACAACTTTCCTGTATATTATTCAGTACAAGTATTTGGAGTCATCAGGTTGTACATTCCATCCAAGTACTTATTTATGTTGTAAGTGGAAGTTTGTACCTCTGACCACCTTCCACCCATCCTTCCTCTGCCCCACCCCCATCTCTGGAGACCACAAATCTGGTCTCTTTTTATGAGAGAGAGAATGTGTGTGTGTGTGTGTGTGTGTGTGTATGTGTTAAATTCCGTATATAAGTGAAATTATACAGCGTTTTCCTTTCTCTGTCTAACTTATTTCACTTATAATGCCCTTAAGGTTCATCCCTTGCAAATGACAAGTTTTCCTTGTTATTTTTTTTAATGGCTGAATAATTTTCTTCTGTGTGTGAGTGTATGCGATATATATATATATATATATATATATATACACACACACACACATATAAATATATACACAAATATATATATATATATCACAACTTTTTTCCATTCATCTGTAGTGGTCATTTTTGTGGTTTCCGTGTCTTGGGTATTATAATTAATGATGCTATGAACATAGGGATGCCAGATATTTTTTTGAGCTAGTATTCTCACTTCTTTTGGATATATTCCTGGAAGTAGAATTGTGGGATTATATGGTAGTTCCATTTTTAAATTTTTAGGGATCCTCCATACTGTTTTCCATAGTGGTTATACCAGTTTACAATCCCACCAACACTGTACAAGAGTTCCATGGCAGCATTTGTTATCTTTTGTTTTTGTTTTTGTTTTTGTTTTTGGTGATGGCCATTCTGACAGGCATGAGGCAATATCTCATTGTGATTTTGATTTGCATTTCTCTAATGAGTAGTGTTGTTGAGCATTTTTTCATATATCTGTTGTTCATTCATATATCTTCTTCAGAAAAAATGTCTATTTAGGTTTTTGCCCATTTTTTAAATTGCATGATTATTATTATTATTGTTACTATTTGCAGTTGAGATGTATTAGTTCCTTATATATTTTGAGTATTAACCCATTATCACATATATGGTTTGCAGTTTTTTTCCCCATTCCATAGGTTGCCTTTTTGCTTTGTTGATCATTTCTTCTGAAGTTTTTAAATTCAATATGATGACCCTTGTTTATTTCGTTTTTGCTGCTTATGCTTTAGGTATCCTTTCTGAATAATTGCTGTCAAGACCCAGGTCAATGAGGTTTTCCCTTTTTCTTTTCTTTCTTTCTTTTTTTTTAGGAATTTCATGGTTTTAATGGTTTCATTCTAATTTCGTTCTTTTACATGTGAATATCCACTTTTCTTAGCACCATTTATTGAGGAGACTATTTTTCTCCATTGGGTATTCTTAACTCCCTTGTCCAATATTTAATTAACTGTACATGCTTGGGTTTATTTCCAGTCTTTCAGATCTGTTTCCTTGCTCTCTTTGTTTTTATGACAGTACTATACTGTTTTGATTACTGTAGCTTTATAGTATAGTTTGAAATCAAGAAGTTTGATATATCAAGATGCCTGCCCCTTTGTTATTCTTTCTTAGGATTGCTTTGACTTTCACTATTTGGCGATCTTCTGGTTCTGTGTAAGTTTTGGAATTGTTTTTTCTACTTTCATAAAAAATGCCATCAGAATTCTGATAGGGAGTGCCTTGAATCTGTAGATGGCCTTTGGTAGTATTAACATTTTAACAATCTAAAATTCTTCCAGCTCTGAACACAGGATATTTTCCATTTATTTTAGTGCCTCCTTTGATTTCTTTCATCAATGTCTTGCCGTTTTTAGACTAGAAAACTCCTTGGTTAAGTTTATTCCCAAGTATTTTATAGGTATTGATGCTATGGGATCATTTTCTTTATTTCTTTTTCAGATAACATATTGTTAGTATACAGAAACACTACTGATTTTGTACATTAATTTTGTTCTGTGTTACTTTATAAATTCATTGATTAGAGTTAACATTTTTTTGGTTCTATCTTTAGGATTTTCTGTATATATAAAATCATGTCATCTACAAATAGAGACAATTTTACTTCTTCCTTCTTTCCTTTCTAATTCTGATACCTTTTATTTCTTTCTCTTGTCTGATTGCTTTGTCAAGGACTTCCACGATGTTGAATAGGAGTGGTGAGAGTGGGCATCTTTGTTTTGTTCCTGATCTAGACTATCTTTTCTTAATATATTTAGATATATTTCATATTCCTGAATATGCAGCTTGAATTTTCTGCATTGTTACCACTTATATGGCATTCCCTTTAAATTTGGTAGAAGCCTTAAAACTCCTTTACTTTATACACACATAAAGTTACTTTTATGTGTTGATTTTTACGGTGTTTAGAAATTCACTTGTAGGGATGCCTGGGTGGCTCAGTGGGTTAAACCTCTGCCTTTGGCTCGGGTCATGATCTCGGGGTCCTGGGATTGAGCCCCGCTTTGGGCTCTCTGCTCAGCGGGAGCTTGCTTCCCCTCTCTCTCTGCCTGCCTATCTGGCTACTTGTGATGTCTCTGTCAAATAAATAAATAAATATCTTTAAGAAAAAAAGGAAATTCACTTGTATTTTTCTTTTATGACTAATTATCACAAAGTTAGCAACTTAAAACAATACAAATTTATCTCACAGTTTCTGTAGATAAGTGAGTTCACATACTGGTTAGTGGGTTCTCTGCTCAAGGTCTTAGAAGACTGAAATCAAGGTGCCAGCTGGGGCTGTGATTTCATCTGAGGATTAGGGCTTTCTTCCTTGTTTGCTCGTTGGTTAGAAGAATTAATTTCCTTGCAATTACATGACTATCTTTGTGGTTATCAATTGGGGACCATCCTTGGGTCCTAGAGGTCTCGTACTGTGCCTGCCACATGGCCCTCTCCATAGCCTGGCAGTTTGTTCCCTTGAGGCCAGCAGTCGAGTCTCTCTGGCTTTGAATTTCTAACTTTTATGAAGGGCTTACTGGGTTAGCCCAGGCCTACCCTTTTTGGTGAACTCAAAAGAAACTGATTTGGAGCCTTAGTTACATCAGCAAAACCTTTCCTGCCATGTAAGACAACACGATAGAAGAATGATAATTCATCATATTCACAACTCAACTTACACTTAAGCGGAGGAATTATATACAAGAATTTCGGGATTTGGGGGGGGGGCGTTGTCCTACAATTTTGCGTACCATAGGCTTTGATAAATTAGCTAAAATACTAACAGTGTTTTAAAGATAATTATTAGCTCCAAATATTAGAACTTAACAAATCTTGTTCACCTTTTTGGTGTGGTTGCTTTTTACATTTGCAGACACATTTTTACTTGCACTTATCCAAATTTAGAGGTTGGACTAGAAATAAAATCACTTTGAGATGTCTTTTACACTTTTGACCTTTGAATCCTTAAAGCAATAAAATCTTCCCAGTAGTATCATCTATCTTGGATGACTCTGATTTATAGTTTACAAGGACACCTACACTTTCCATTTCAGTGTCTGGTATAAAATGTATAGTCCAAGCCAGGCAACTATGAGAATAGCCAGTGATTTCAAATGTGATCTGTTTCCCTCTGAGTCTTTTGTATAAGATTGTTGTCTATGTTGCATATGACCTTAGAATTATTTGGAAGTTGAAGGTTATAGATCAGTGGCACTATTTGAAAAAAAATCCATACAGAATTGAATATTACATACATATGTATATGTACATAGTTACCCACTCATGCATGGGCAGCCATGTGTTTGTGTATTTATATAGATTTATGCCTACATTGATATGTACATGTAGCTGTGTTATACAGAATTATTTATATAAAAGCAGTGTTACTGATAAAATATCACCTGGGTTTTCTTCAATACTTAAGTACTTTGATATAATAAAGTAGTATAGAACTTGGGGATTTTAGTAAATTAAATCCTAATGACCATTATGTAATTCTGTGAGTATAACTAAAAGGTGATATGTAACTTCAAAACTATATTTACTTGGGAAAATTAGAAAATAATTCTTATTTTTTATTTATTTTATTTTTAAAATTTATTTGACAGAGAGAGAGAGAGACAGTACAAGAGGGAACATAAGCAAAGAGAGTGGAGAGGGAGAAGCAGGCTTCCTGCCCAGCAGGGGCCAGATGTGGGGCTTGATCCTCAGGACTCTGAGCTCAAGGCAGATACTTAACCGCTGAGCCACCCAGGTGCCCCTAGAAAATAATTTTTAAAGGACGACTTGCTCTTTACATTTTAAGGTAACACTGATCCTAAAACTGCCTTTAAAAATTTCTGTAACATCACGAGCAGTCATACTGGTAGCTATAACAGTTAAATAGAGAAGAGATACAGACTCCCCCCACTCCCCCCGCCCCAGTGAATTTCTGCCAAGAGACTTTTACTGTCTCATTATTGTTCTGTGGTGTTTCCCTTGTCCATTAAGAATATTGAAATATCTTTTCAAGCATCTTACTGATGTCTGGTAAAGCAGAACCAGAAAGAATGTATTAAAGAGGCAAATGTTTCTGTTTATCTTTGTGACCTTGTGTATTCCTGAAGATTAACTTTCTGCTTTTGTGCTCACTCTTTCTGTCTCTAGTCCTCTAGTGCATCAGAGAAAATGTCTTAGATTTCCAAGTGTCTTCTCTATTAGTTTTAGTAACATAGAAGCTTCTCTTAAAAATTAACCATGTGGCAGCAGTTCGGGGATTAATTCTTGTAGTAATTCTGATGCATTCATCTATTCTTACTGATTTTTTAATGTCCTAAGTTTCCTCAGTATGAATGTGCTAATGTTCCGAAGGCAACTTCTTTGGAGGAAAAACATTATAGGAGCTTATTTTTCTTTTTTGCTAAATAACTTAAGGGTTTTTTTTTTCCCCTCAAGACTTAATTGCTCAGAGAAAAATCTTTACCCTTCCTACCTTAAGATGAAACATATTTCAGCTTCCTTAATTACCCACATAATTTTGGTATGGGAGAATGAATAGATTATATTGGTATTCTATTAAATTATAATCTAAAAACAGCTGTATACTCTTAGTGGGTTTTCTGACGTTACGTGAAAGGAAAAAAGACAAGTGGAGCTTGCATGGGAAATAGCAACGTAATAAACTCAGATGCCAGTGATGAGTATTTTCAGTGGTCTCATGGCTGCCAGGCCCATTCCACTTCACACCTGCTAGAGCGACTGCACGTTGCTGGATTTTATTCAAGAGTGCCAAGAGTGAAAATATTCACATGCTGCAAATTAGTATTACAAACCCAAATTCTAATTGAGACATAACTATTTTACACATTTATATAATTCTCAAAATTGTGTATAGCAAGTATTGTGTGACTTAGTCTGTTCAGACCTCCTTATACCCTTCAGAAGAAAATTGTTTTTACAGAAAGATTCATACGTAATACAAATCACACTTAGAACCATCAGTTACGCTTTCAGAAGCATTCTATACTTTCCATCACCCAGTTTCTGTGCATTGAATTTCTTTGAAACAACCATTGCAAAATATAGCCTTATGAAAATGCATTATAGTTACAGAGATGTGTTTGTCTGGGAACATAACATCCCTTCTGATGGTAAATGTTTGACCTATTGCAAGTTTCTCTAACTACCTGTCATCTCATGTGAAGATCCTTTATAGTGTTAACTGGATCTATGGGGATCTCTGAGGTATTACTATTATTATTATTTGCTTTGTTTTTATTAACTGGAGATTTAAGGGATAGGACATAGCATTATTTTTATATGTGAAAATGTGCCAAGTAGGCATTTCTTTATGTAAGTTTTATTTGTGCCTGAGACTGTAGAACCATAGATTCTATTTTAGAGACATTGGGAACCTTATAGCTCATCTCTAAACTCTGTTCAATATAGGGAGGAAATGGAGGCCTACCCAGGTTTAGTTAAGTGGCGTGCTCAGGGTAACACAACCAGTTATGTCAAGGCTGATAATCAGGTCTTTATAAAAGATAATAGATATATTAGTAGCACATTAAATATCCGATGACATTCCTAAGCAGGAAGTATGTCCTTATATTAACATGAATTATTTACTTCCTCTTGTTAGTTACTTGGAAGAGATAGGCTTGGGGCTTGTAATTCTAGTTTTCTTATTACCTCATAATTTCTCATTATTTAATTATCTTTTTCCTGATCTTCTACAGAATGCCTTGTGTACCCAGGATCCCACTTGCTGCTTTTTGTTTTTGTTTTAACTACAGCAGTACAATCTAAAAGATTACGTGTATATTATTCTGGGACCAGCTACACAGTTGTGGGTCCTTCATTGTAAAATTGTTAAGAATTTCAGGATGGCAACAAGAGAGCATTAAACTAAATACAGTGTCCTGCATGACTACACAGATCGCTCATGAAGCCAGCCCTGGCTGTTCTAGATGTTTTGTCTGAAACTTTCTTCTTTAAAGAATAACATACCAAACTGTGGACTTAAATATTTTGATACACCATGGAGATTAATTTTTTTAATAAAACAGGAGTATAATTTTCTGCTTTTTCTCTGTGGGTGAGTTTATTATAGGTAATATCATTGAAGCTTTCCCCAAAATTTCTTGAAAGGAATGTTAGAATGGCAAAACTTAGAAATAAATAATGTAGACGTTCCTTTTGGATCGATGGTCTAGAGTGCAGATATCAAGTCATCCAGCTCAGTCCAAAAAATGGTCCTTAAATATGCAATCATCCACTATATTACTGGATTTGGTGTTGGGTATTTAATTTGGAGGAGGATGTTAGGTGATTTTTTTTCTAAAGGGGTGACTATTTTCCAGCATCTTCAAATGGAAGCAGCTTGCCTTAGCATCCTCTTTTATATTAATAAATATGTATATACATTGTTAAAGTGGCAATATGAATATATTTTACCAGGTGTGCTGAATTTTACCTAAGAGAAGGCTGGTAATCTTTTCACACATAAGTGAGAATATAATATACTGTGATTTTTTATATTTACGTTGACTAGCTTTTTGATACGTCTGTTTCTTGAATTTGAATAATGTTCAGTGTTTACTTGAATGACGTTAATGGAGATAGTAAATAGGTTTATAAAGTAAACAATATTTGAAGCTTTGCATAGTGAAAAGACTATCCTGTTTTTTAAAAAAGACTAAATAAAAGTTAATTCCAAGTGATAAGGTATACCTGAGTGCCAATTTCTGCCTCTTTGTAAATTTTCAGATACTTAATTTTCAGATTAAAAAAACTTGAAGTTCAGTTTCATAATGCAAATATAGTAAAGTGCCATATTGGACAGTCTTCCTTTTCACATAAATGCTTATTGATACGAACCTTTAAAAAATTTGGCTATGTTATTTCTTGCTTTATTAAAAACTTACCACATGACAAATACGTGTGCATTTGTAATTTCTGTTTCTTGGCATTAGATTTTTTTTTTTCCTAATCTAGTGCTAAGTAGTTACATAGGGCTGTCTTAATTTTAGAAAAAAAGTGGATTTTTGAACAGTAATGCTATTTGACTAAAGAATTAGCCGATATGTCTATATTAGAATAAATTTCAAGAAAAGTTTTTTTTTTTTTTAATACTTTGGCATTGGGAAAGTTTCTGCCCTGTAATGCTAATATAAATTTTACCAGTATAAAAAAAAAATCAAATTTTCATTGCCTTTTTTCCAGTCATCCTCTTTTTAAGAGATGGCCAACAGTGCCACCATCAGAACAGACAGGCTTTTCTCATAAGTATTGGTTTTATAAAACAAACAAAAAAACAAACCCCTGCACTTAAGAAGTGATGGAAAACTGCATGTGGTGAAACAGATAAGACTTATTTGTGAGATACCAATGACATAATGAAACTGCCTCTGATTTCTTTTATGAGCAAATCAGGTTCGTAAAATTATTCTTCAGAAACCTGTTACTGATTTGGATACTTACGTTTTTGCCAGGTCATTCTGTCTAGGTAACATTGTATTGATATCAATTTATTGCCTTCATCTTTAATTTGTTGTTCAAAGAGATAGTCTCAATGCATATAAAAACATGAAAATGGTCAGACCCTCTTGGTCTGATAACATCTTCCCTAATGGTGCATTTTAAGGGCCATTTTTTTCATTCTGCTTTCTCCTATATATATGATTTATTGTTTAAATAATGAGACTTTAAAAGTAATGTGCCAAATTCATTATGACTATGAGGATTTCAGAATCTGTATTAAAGCATAAAATTGTTCTTTCATGGTCTGAAGCTTACATGATGCATTATATTTATTTTTGAATGAAAAGAAACCTGGTCCCCATCTTCCTGTTGACATCAAACAGTCTTCTGATATGCTAATCCAGCATCAGGGAGAGCACATAGACAGGCTTTATTTGGACTCATTCCAAATCTGAAAGAAAATTATGTGTATAGAACTGATTTTGCAGCATGGCCCTTTAGAATGAAGAGTGATGTTGATACAGTCTGCAATTAAAAATACTGAATATTGAAACATGATATGGGAGGTTTTCAGCATTTTAGTAATACTCTGATTTGCTCTTTAATTACCTGGTCATCTAATTGTTACTTGTTTTTTCCTACTGATGTTAATAGCCCTTGAAATTACTAAATTCATTTCCATAGTTAACATTAATCTAAAGTTACTGGCTTTTCCTTGAAGATTTATCCTTTTGGTATATTGAGTACATATGAGACAGTAGATATAATCTTTTACTAAGTATGAAGTAGGGATATCAACAGATTTCCCTATGTTCTTCTTTCAGCCTGCCCTCAACTGGTCACAGCGGTAAAAAATTGACAGAGAAACTTGCTTTGCAATTACCCAAATTATAGTTTCTCCATTTTCAATAATAAATCAAATCAGTTGAACTTCCAAAAACTTTTCCAGAAAAAAATGCACTATAGTACGCACTTAAATGTTGATATCTGTTAATAACTATTTGTGTTTTTTAAAAGTTAAAATTATCAGAAGATGTCATAAAAACTTCCTTATATGTAGTATTTCATGTTGGTCATTTGTAAATATCGTTAAACAGGAAACCAGTTGCATTTTTGTGTTAGAAAAATAATTTTTATGTAATCTTTATGAATTTTAGGAAACTAAAAACTTTGTTCTTGAAGGAGATATATTCTTCTAACAATGTAATATAGGAAAATGGGCATAAATATATACCTCTGGTTTTGTAGTTCTTTGGGTGATTGAGGGCCCACCCTTTCCCAGCTAGGTTGTTGGTGCTCAGCTTTTTGCCTGGACCTTCCTATAATGTTTTTCTTCTATGAAGTTTGGTTTCATCCATTCAAAGTACAGGTTTTTTTTTTGTTTGTTTGTTTTTTTAAGTAATGTGCCGTAGAAATATTCATGAAAACTTTTTACATAAATCTGTTATTTAATTTTTAATAAATTAACTGATATTTCAAATCACCAAGGTGGTTCAATATTTAAAAGGAGTTCTATAGTGAAGCCTTCTGTCAGGAGAAGAATTGTCTTTTAATGAACATAATTACCTTCAGGTTTTCAGACTATTTTATTCTGTGTTTCTTAAAATGAAATTTGACATCATCCTTTTAGGATAGGAAATTATTTTAATAGATGTTAATTTTTTGAAATCTTGGACATCACAAAGATGTAGCTTTATGTGGCCTATGCTAACTTCAGATATAATAGTAAGAAATTCAAGCTAATATGTCAGGTAAAAATTCTTGAAATCATCTCACTGTGGGAAATCATATGCTTTTTAGTTGGCAATAGATAGATAAAACTAAGTGTTTTTCTGACGTAAGGCATTTTGCATGTCAGAATGTAGTCTGAAGATATTTTAATTCCTAATAATTCTTATTTAAATTTTTTAAAAAGCATTTTAAGAAACAAAAGCGGCTAATTCCTGAAAGGACCGTTTGGAAATACTTTGTTCAACTCTGCAGTGCATTGGAACACATGCATTCCCGACGAGTCATGCATAGAGGTAGGATAAAAACCACAAATAATTTCTAAAGTTGTTTTAAGTGATGCAGGTTATTCGGCAATTTAAGAATAAATACCTTCCAGTCATAGCATAGTATCATGCTTTCTCAGTTAATTTATTTTCAAATTATCATTTACTAGGATGAAAAACCTTTCAGTAGAGCCCAGTTTTAAAGAAAAATGAGAATTAGTTACTGTTCTGCTTTGCCTCTTCTGAGCATCCTGCTAATAATGTTGGTAACTTAAAAAAAAAAGAAAAGGTGCAGGAAAGCAGTTGATTATGTGTAAGGAAAATTCAGCGGACAGTATCTATCAGGGCCACTTCATTTCTTAATTTTTAACATTAGCTCTTAATATATTCTTGATTGTCAATCAAGTAGTTGGGCAGAGCATGTAAAGATGGCATCACTTAGGAACTGATCCTCTGATTTTGGGGTGTAAAAAATGTCAATACAGTTTATTTAAGCAATTATGATTTGTAAGGTCATCTAAATAAATAATTATGTTCATAGTAGAGTTATGATTTTATATTTTATGTAAATGTATCAATAAATCAATGTTTAATAAGATATTTAATATTGATATAAAATGGGCATAAATTTATTTTGTGCTTTGCATTTCACAAAAGTTTCTTTGAAAATGCATTTTAAGTGAAGATCAGGAGCAATCTCTATCATGCTGCATTGATGATTATTTCTTTATCAGAGGACTAAGAACTCAGAAATAATAAGGCTCTATCAAAATTACCCAGAATGAAGCAATTGGGTCAAAATTCAAACTGACTTTCTTTCATTTTTAAGATAGAGTTTAAATTCTGCCATGGAAAGTATTTTAATCCCTTGAAAATACCTAAGCTGACATCATCTTTCACCTGATTCCTTCATCTCTTCACAGATATAAAACCAGCTAATGTGTTCATTACAGCCACTGGAGTGGTAAAACTTGGAGATCTTGGGCTTGGTCGGTTTTTCAGCTCCAAAACCACAGCTGCACATTCTTTAGGTAAGAGACACAGTATAATTTCATTCAGTTATCGTGTGCGTGCATGCGTGCTTGTGTGTGCATGTGTGTGGTGAAAAACATCATAAGGGATGTACTAAGTATATGCCAGCTCTTACAGTCTAAAGACAACTGTTTTTAAAATCATCAGATTCTGAGTAGATCCCTATCATTCTCTGTTAAACATAATGTGTCCATTCACATGACAGTTGGATACTTCTGTTAATTAGACCCCAGGTAGACATTTGGTTAAAAACAAAAAATACTAATAAACAAACTTGGTTTTAACAGTTGCTGTGGAGCATTCCTTTCATTCTTCATTTAACAACATTGAGATTGTACGGAGATATGATGATTAAACCATATCATGGAAGGGTACTTCACCTGACTATTTAAAAATAATGTAGTAATTTGTAAATGTTTGTTTGTTAAAATAACACATATCGATGTGATTACTACAGAGGGGAAAACCTTAAAGATGGTCTAAAACTAATGAGGAAAATATTCTCCTAAGTTATATTGAAGATATCTGCAGTATATTCATTCTAAAACTAATAATATAGCAATATCCCTTATATCTAAAATAGAACAGAATGTAGTAGCTGTTACATTATGTTAACGATGGAAAAAAGTTGTGTACTTCAGAAACAATAGAAATTACTAGGAAGAAATAATTTTTAAATCTAATAACCTAAAGAGAGAGACAGAGCTTCTCTTAAAACTCTTCATATCACATTTTGTTCTTGTAAATATAAAACTTAAATAAAATGGTAACAACCGGAATAAAATAAGAATTAAGATAAAAATAAGTTGACTTTAATTTAATGGTACCCCATCTTTGGTATCATAATTTCACTGAAAACCATTAAATCTTTTTATACAATTGTGTTTAAATGTGAAATAAAAAACTTCAAAATGGCCTGATGAGGAATAAATGAATTACAGTAGATAGTAGGGTAGTGAAATGAGCATCTAAAATGGTTGACTAGACTTTTTAAAGTTTTTCCTGCTTTGTTAGTAAGACTCTCTGTGGCCCTGAACCTTGTCATTTAATTTCTTTTATGTTTAGAACAGGATCTGGCACAGAAGTAGGCAACCGATCACTGCTGAATGACAAAATACTGGATCCTGGGTTAAAGAGTAATAGAAAGATAATACTTTACCATTTTCACAGAGTTTTTATTTTGTCAAGTGTTCTAAGAAAATTAATTTTCAACTGATGTCGAGTAATACTGTCTTGTTCCCTTTCACTTTACATTTATTTTTAGAGAGCATTAAAAATTTTTCTGGTTAAGAAGATTTGATAAGAAATGCATACATTTTAGTGGCACTTTCACAAGTTTTATTTGGAAGTTACAACTCTTAACAATGCAAACATGAAGAAAACGTAGACTATTCCATGTCAGTGTCATTTCTCACAGTAAAAGTAACATGTTTTTCACTTAGTTACTCACCTGAATATTTTAACAGAATTCTGTCACTTAGTTTACCTAGAAATGCTAAATTACACTTACAGACACAGACATATGTACACACACACACATAAACACACACACTGCACGCCTGCCTACCCATGCTCAGGCGCACACGTGTGTTTCTTAAATGCTGCTTTGCAGACTGTCACTGTGAGCATGCTGTCCCCTAACTCTAAGGCTCTGGGGAGTGAAACTAACAGCAATTTTGGAAATGGACTTCTTCAGCTTGCCTGCCCCTGCCTTGTACAAAAGTTCCAAACAGGGTTGACAAACGTGCATCTTCATGTTTTGGTGATGTGTTAGTTCAAATTATGTGATATGGAGAGTAAATTCATTAAGAAATTCTATCATATCAGGGTTTGTCTAAATCACTTTACTTAGGGTCATATAGTTTTATGTAGCTATGTAAGTATGTATGTGTGTGCATGTGAAATAGACGGGGACACCTGTAATGCAGCCAGTGAGGAAGTAGCAGCGAGACACTTTCTTTGATGAATGAACCAGTAGAAAAATAATTTCTTTCACAAGTACTTTTTCCCATATTATTTTGAGAAAAAAAAAATACTCTTAAAATAAGAAAATGTCTTTTGTTCCTGCTTGTCTTCTCTGCAAAGTATAGATTTTGATGGTCTGAAACTAAAGTTCAGTAAGCAAAGTGTAACATGCAGAATTAAAGATTGAATTCTGGCCTACCATGACTCTGTGGACCCAATAAAAAACCTATTTAGAAGGATCAGGAAAAATTGTCTGCTAACCAAGAATATGCATAAAATAACAAGGATATAAATCCTGACACAGACTTATGTTTGTTGACTTACATTACTTATATTTATTTATTGTTTTAAAAGATTTTGTATATTTATTTGATAGAGACACAGCAAGAGAGGGAACACAAGCAGGGGTAGTGCGAGAGTGAGAAGCAGGCTTCCTGCTGAGCAAGGAGCCTGGTGTGGGGCTTGATCCCATGACTCTGGGATCATGACCTGCACTGAGGGCAGATGCTTCACGACTGAGTTACCCAGGCACCTCAACTTATGTTATTTCTAAAAGAATTATTACCCTTATATATTATTATCATGAATTTTTATTTTTAAGAGCAAATCCTAACTTTGCTTCTAAAGAGTTGATTATGGAAAAGCAGTTGAAATTGTGGCATCTATGTGAAATTATTTTGCTTATAGAAAATATGATAGAATTATAGATTTTATTCTGTGTTGATTTGTTTTCTGATTTTACTAGGGTAATATCCGTAGGGCATGATTTATCACTAGGGCAGATCTAAATTTGAATATAACTACAAATAAGTGAGATCTGTGTGTAGTTTATACTGTTTTTACATCAAATGAAGTTGATCTTGGAGCCCTATTTCATTTAACTTTGTAAAGGAGATGTTTTTAGGAATTTAATTTAAAAAAGCAAAAATTAATAGGATTTTAAAAACACCTTGCTACAGTTACGCACTTACATTTTCTGTTTTCCAAAATATATATTACTATTCAGACATGAAGTTAAAGGATGCTATTTTTTCTTACTTTGATTCATAAATAGGAATTCACACTTCCAACATTTCTTATTTTTTAACAATCTTTAAAAGATTGTCAAGCATTTGAATTTTTCAATTTTCTGTTCATTTGTATCACTTATTTGTATTCATTTATAGTGTTTTCAGAACCACTTTTCTTAATTAAAAATATGTCAACAAGGAATAGGCTTAAAAATTATAAATATAAAATCTGATGTTGCTGGATGTTCAGACTATGTTCAAATCCTCAGAATAGAAAAAAAAAAAAAAAATTCTCAGAGGCCTTCACTTTGCCCTCTAGTTCCTCCCTGCTCCCAGCATATATGTTGAGTCACAGTCTCTCTCTTTTCTTTTCCCGCTTGCTTAATCCATAGTGACTTTATGTTTAAACTAGGAAAATGTTCTCCCTTGTTTCTACTATTTTAAGAAAGTCAACTATATACATTTCCAGCAGACTTACCTTCCTAAAAGAGATTATCTGATTATATCACTTCCCCCCAAATCGTTGATTGTTCCCCTTTGCCTAAAGAATGTCGTACAGAGTCCTTAAGTAGTCGGGGTCCTCTAGAGTTTGATGTCCTCTGGAACTTTTCATTCTTGCCATTGACTACACAGCATCCCTCCTTCTGTGCCGGCCGTGTTTCTCCTCTTGCTTTGTTCCGAGTGTGAGAAATAGCATGATGTTTGGGAGAGAATGGAGGATATCTGGATTTACATGTCCCTTGTACTGTAGGACTTGGATCAAACCATTTATCAACTTTTCCCACTTCTCAGTTTCCAATTGATGAAAATAGAAATGTGGATAACTGTTCTATGTTTTGCCCCAATCTCTAATAATACATGAACATAAAGGTGTTTTCGTTCACCGTAATGTGCTATTAGGTTGCTTAGGTGAATACGAAGGTGGTATTGGTGGTGAAGATATAGCAAAGGGATGAAGGGAAAAGGGAGAAGGAATTCATGTACTGTTTATTGTTCTTGTAAAGTACCTGAATTGAATCATTTAAAAGACAGTTTTAGTACCTTTCTTATGCATGTGCTGTTCTAGGGACCAGGAACAAGCCTAAACAAGACCAGTGATCTTCATAGATCTCATTGTGGGGTGAGGGAGTAGATAATTATCTGATGCTTTCGTTTTTTTGTTAGCCATGTGACAGAGCGTGACTAGGAGGAAGATTATGTTAGAAGAGACATGGTCAGATAAGGCCTCCTCGAGGAGGTGACTTTGAACCAAGATCAGGATGCAGAAGAACCAGCTACATATGACCTAGGGAACAGTGTGTCAGACTGACGGAAGAGCATTTTACACAAAGGGGCAGACGCAGGATAAGCTCTGTCTGTGGAAAGTTTGCTGGAGCAGCGTGAGGGAAGGGTTGTAGCCAGATGTGGGAAGAGCTCCCACATCTCATTCTAAGTGCGGTGGCGAACTTCTGCGAGACGGTAATTGGAGAGCAACGTGACATGCTGTGAAGACTGAAGCCATGAGCCTCTTTTGCCTTCTTCGGGATAATCATGCCCACTATTGTCTGCTGTTTTCCGTTCTTCTGTGTCCGGTGGTGGCCCGCCTTTGTCTCTGAGAGCCTCTCAGGATGTGCTACCCAAAACTGAACAGAGATACCACATGAACTCATTAGCTCATAGTATAGAAAGTTTGTTGCTGCCTATAATCTATGATTTAGACAGTTCCTTTGTTTTTGTCCCCCTCCTCCTTTTGTTTTGTACATGAAGTTATGTTAAATCAGATCTTCATTTAGTTCTTTTGTATTGATTTGGACAGAGGGTGTTGCTAGGGAGACTAATAGTAGGATTATATATATCCCTGTGAATCTTGCCTTTTTTTTTTTTGTATTGTCAACCTTATAAATGTTACAGGTGTTAAAAAATCTGTTTTATATATATAGATATAGATACATATATCTATATCTATATAAAATTTAAATGAGGACACATCTGTCTCCCTTGACTCAAACTTCTTAACAGTCTAGGTAAGTGGCTTTTAAGTTTCTTGACAATGACCCCAGCCACAATGTGATTGCAAAGGAATGTAACCGTATATAATTGAAGCAAAAGGTTCCTGAGACAGTGCTTTACATTACAACTGAATTGTCTGTTCTGTTTTATTTTACTGAAAATAATGCTAGTTGCAACCCACTAAATTGATTTTACAACTCATTAATTGATAATGGCCTGTAATTTGGAAAACACTGGTCTTTGTTTACAATTCATCCATCCATCCATCCTTCCTTCCTTCCTTTCTTTCTTTTTCTTTTTTTAAGATTTTATTTATTTTGAGAGAGAGAGAGAATGAGAGAGAGAGAATGAGCTGGGGAGGGGGAGGGCAGAGGGAGAGGAAGAAGCAGATTCCCAGCTGAACAGGGAGCCCTACACTGCTTGATTCCAGAATCTTGGGATCATGACCTGAGCCCATGGCAGATGCTTAACTGACTGAACCATCCAGGCCCCCCGAATCATGCTGTTCCATTACTTAAAGACAGATTCCTGCTTTCCACAAACTTTTAGACATTCTCCTGACTTGCTGCTTGGTTATTAGGTCATTTGATCAATCAAATTAACCATTTACAGTATTCTCTGTGTTTCTAGGGGTGGGTAATAACATGCGTGGGGGCTCTGTACAATTTACAAATCATTCCATTCCCTAAGACCCTTACTGAGATGTGTGAACTACGGGTATGGATTATTCCCCTTCTAGAGTCACAAGAACTGAGGCACAGAGAGGTATATAGCTAGAGGATAGTGAGCGGGTCTGTGGCTTCCTATGCAGGACTTACTCTCCCAACAAAACTGACTTTTTTTCACCGTATCAGTACCTTGTGGCATGTTCTCCTACTCTAGTAATGTTTTTTCATTTGTTGTTTTTATTTTCGTCTGCAGTTATCTTGTTCTGTACTGTACATTGCCTAGGAACCCACATATGAGACCAGAGTTTACCCCCCTCTCCTGGACTTGACTGCTCTTAATGCTCCCAGATTCAGAAATAAACAGGAAATAGACCTCAGGGATATTGAGGTCTTTCTTCACAGCCATTCTGCCTACGGGCAACTTTGGCAAATATTTCTAAGTGGCTCTTCTAACCTGAAAAGTACAGTTAGAGCAAAACCTGTGAAATAGGAACATGGTAATCAGGGTATATTTTTCTCAAGTCATGAAACACAGAATATACTTTTGTTATACTTTTTCCTTAACTTACTCTAAAGTCTCTTTTCAGGAGATGTCTGACCCAGAGGCAGATTGCTAAGGGATCAAGTATCTTTACCTTTGGATATTTAAAAACACAGCAGAATACACAGAATAATTTTTATGTATTCCAAATATATGATTTTTAGTAAAATCATATCACACTACCCTTATTTCCTATAATAATGACCCAGAGGAATCCTCTTCTGCTATGAACTAGCAACAGCAGTAAGAAGAAATATGTATATAGCATTGTGTAATTTACAAGCAGTTTTAAAGGACATTTTCTCCTTGTTCTTCAGTGTTCTCTAACTAGGTAGATTGGCTGTTACAAAGTAGGAAACTGAGATTCCCTGATACTGAACCTGACCTCTGCTCTTTTACCCTCCCTAGAATTCCTGATCCTTACCTTGTATAACTTTTCTTTTCTCATTAGGACTTCTTACCTCCAATATGCTATATAATTTATTTGTCATGCTTTATACTTTTTTCTCTCTCCTCCAGCTAAAATTTAACCTTCATGAAGAAAGGGGTCTTTGTGTTTTTGGTTTCGTGATGTGTTCTAAATACCTAGAAGAAGGCATTGCACATAATAGATAATGAGTATTGATTAAATGATGAATGGGTGTAGAGACAGGCTACACATCAAAGGATGGATTTAACGGAGTCTGTCAGTAAGTGTGGGTTAGATTATGCTCAGTAAGCAGAGGTCAGGTTCAGTATTAGAGGATCTCAGTTGCTTGGCACTAAAGCATATTCTGGCTGGTCCCCCAAAGTCCACTGTGGGCCTCGTGTGGCTTGCTAGGGCAGCTGCCCTCTCTCCATGCGGCGACTTGGCATATCAACGTAAGCTTTTGCTGTCTCATGAGGGTGGAAGAACATGCTCAATCACTTACTGGCTCTGAATTAAACCCATTCTACTTCATTATAACACAGATAATGCCCATTCATACTTTATTGTCCAAAACAAGTCTCACGACCTTACCTGTCTCAAGGGAATGGGGTAGTATAATTTCCGTTTGTTAAGGAAGAGGAGAACCAGAGATAATAAATGTGAGCATTGTCCATGGGCATGAGATGAAGCAGAAATTACTTGACTTATTTTTCCAATTGTTTGTTTTGTATTCTTTCCCTAATTGTTCATTTTTGTGATACATTTGTTGCGGTTGCACCTAAAGCATAATTAACTCTCTCAGTGGGAATGTGTGCTAGTGGTGAATGCAGAAGTAGCCATAGAGAGCCTTAGGGAATTTTCATTATTCTAAAAGGAATTTTTGAGCAGAGATTATTATTAGAGCTGGGACTAGGATTATTTTTCCTTCAGAGAAATTATTTTTCACATCAGAATAATTCATGAGACTGTTGATCCCTCATGACTCTTCTCTTGATCGGTAAAGCTGTAGTTAATCCCTGCTGGATGTATTTATGCTAGGGACCTTATTTTGGTCAATTTAAAAAATTTGTAGTAAAAACTACTACTTACCAAGCTTCAAATACCAGCTATGGAGTAAGTGCCATGTAGCACATGAACTGTTTTCTGTGTCGATCTCTTATTCAACATTAAGGTAGTTGTGATTACCTGGATTAGTGTCGTATCAATTAATGAACAAGCCAGAGTTCATTTAAATTACAAAAGACCATAATTTATTCTTTTAGTCTTCCTATGGTAAAGAAGACTTCTCTTACTACCACGCGCCCCCCCCCCCCCCGCCTCCTCTAAAAAACTCCCCAAAGCATAACTCATCCCATCCCAAAATAATCCAGTGAGCTCGTAGGGGTCAAACATTTTTCAAACCATATATGCTTCTCTTTTTAGCCCCCATTGCCTAGTGTAGTTCTTGGTACATAATTGGTTCTCAGCTCATTGAATTGAATGTTCCTCTCTCCCATGCAATGCATTAATCATTAGCACATTTCTTTTTGTTTTCAATTATTGTCCTAATAAATTACCATAAATTTAATGGCTTAAACCCTTTTTCACATCTCTACAACCAGCAGTGGCAGGTGGAATTCCTCTCACACTTCGGGTCCCTCCTGCCCCTTCCCTTACATCTCTCACTGATAATCTAGGATAATCTATTGTAAAGTCCATAATCTTACATCTCTGCTGAGCAGAGAGCCTGATGTGGGGCTCAGTCCCAGGACCTTGAGATCATGACCTGAGCCGAAGGCAGAGGCTTTAACCCACTGAGCCACCCAGGTGCTCCTGTAAAGTCATTTTTGCCAGATAACATGGCTTATACAGTATGACACCAGAGGGCAAAGATTATGGGGGCCAGAATTCTGCTTACCACACTGTTTTAGTAGACATTACGGAGAATTTGTTTGTATCCTCCTTTAATGACTTGATAAGGTGAAGTTGTTTAAAAGTTGGAGGTTTAATGAAAGTTTGCATTAAACTAAGCACTTTCTTTTTTGGACAGATATTTTGACATTAAAATTTCACATTTTTATTATAAAGCTTTATAGGTGTTTTATTGAATTATGATGTACATTTTCTTTTTAAGGAACACTATACCATACTTGGCATAATATAAATTTTGCAGACAAGTTCTCTCTGTCTTATTGTTAGTTTATTGCACTTTTTTGTTTTCTTTTGTTTTGTGTGTATGTGTGTGTGTGTTTAACAAAAGTTTATTTAATTCTCAAGGGACTTTCTCTCCTCAGTTCCAGTTCTGCTTCTTGAGTGGCTTACTCCCTCATGGATTAGAATATAGACGGAGATAAAAAATAATTTTAATAATATTAATTAGGAAAGCTAATCTGCTACAAAATCTAAACACATTATGTACTCCAAATGTGTATGTAAGTAATTGGGGGTAGTTAGCTGCTATTTAAGCAAATCTATTTGCGCCAGAGTTGCATTTATTATACACAATGAAGTGTTTCCTATCTGATTGCTAGAAAGAAGAAAAACAAATGAGAATAGTTAGATTAATAATGTTTCAATATCCATTTTACTTACTTTCAATATCCGCCCTTCCCTGAAGAGAAAAGATGGAAAATTTTATTTTTGCATATACATGTGTGACTTTAGCTATTATATGTGTTTGTTGTACATCATGAAAATGTAGATTAAAAAAAAAAAACAAAAAACAAAAACCGAATTAGGACTCTCTGATACTGATCCTTGTGCTAGATAATATTTGAAACCCCTTGGGGGGAAATTGTTGTTTTTGTTGTCATTAGAAGATTTTTTGAACTTCTCTTTACCTTCCGCAGTGAGACAAATGGTTCTCAGATTTTGTGATATTATCAGAAGAGTAAATGCATGACCATCACTCAAACCAGATACCAGCATTTTCACACTGGAGTCTCTTGAGTGTACAAATCATGTTCCCCACACTATTTCCAAGTGTGATATAGCTTCTGATTTCAACATGGGAAATTAGTGTTCTTGAACCAGGCATTATAACAGTTTCATTTTTGGTGCCAAGTGCCACCTGTGGTCACATACTGGTTTTTCCCACACCTTTCCCTAGCACCTCTCTGCGGAGCTTTCTTTGGCTTATTCCCCGTCAAAGTCCAAGGCGACTTGGGGCCGTAAAGGCAACATATGTTCAGTCAGTGCTATCGGCTACTTTCGCTGATTTATTTTTAACTTTCAGCCCTTTCTAGACTTCAATAATGGCTCCAGGAAGAAGCTATGATCTAATTTTAAACTGTGCACATTTAACCTCTCTGTCACTCTAAGGAGCACATGTTTAAAACAGAGTAGCTACAAAGTAGTATAATTACCACGTGTAACCCATCGAACCCAGACCCTTATTCCTGGCTTTTTGTATGTCCATCCTAACTTGTAGAAGATTTCACTGTGTCTTAATGCGGAAGGAGAAGGATACAGAATTTCGTTATTGTTGTTATCGTTTAGTTACATTTCACAGTGGTCAGTTTTAGTGGAATAACCGTCTGTTTAAATGCATGGGACAGAAACTATGTGGTTTGAATTCCAGGTCCACAACTTACCCATTTTGTGATCTTTTACAAATGAGATGATCTCCCAAAGCCTCTTCTCTAAAACGAGGTAACAGTAGTAACATCTTCTGAAGCTACTTCATAATAGTCCTCTTTTCACTAGTGCATGAGCCCCATACGGTCAGGACTTAATCCGTTCACTTCTTTCTCCCCAGTGCCTAGAACAGCGTGTGCCCTGTAGTAGGGACCTGCTAAACATTTATTCAAAGTTCAGCCAAATAATACGTGGAATGCATTTAACCCAGTGCCCAGAGCAGAGTAACAGTAACAATACAGTTTCCTGGGTTTTTCCTCCCTCCGCATTATTAAAGCTCTTCATGTCATCAGGGGCACTTAAAAGATGACAAATTTTATTTTAGATTTGTCTTTTGCAGAAAAAATACTATTCTACTGCCCAGCCATTCTGTATTAACCTTAGATGATACTCCTTACAATTAAATACATTGGGCTTCCCTCCTTCAAGTCTGCCAACATGACTTCTGGGCTGACTTAAGAGTCTGAAGGAGAGAATGGAAATTAATTCTTATTCCCTGAAGTTATGTGTATCTATTTTTTACAATCAAACCAAGGTATAAGATATCTCTTGTCCTTTTAATGATCCCAACAAGACAGGTTCAAAGTTTCCTTTCTGTAGTTTGCTTTAATTCTAAGAGAAAAAAGCAACATTTCTAAACTGCATTTGCTTATTTGTACTGTGTGATTTAAAACACTTTGCACAGCTCTCCTATGTAATAGTTTTAAAAAAGAGTATATTGCTTTTTTCCATTTCATTTTCCATAAGGATTTTTTGTAGGGTTTTTGTGAGTCCTGCAGAATTTAGAGCAAAATTGTTTCAGAAACCATCTCCTCTTTCTCATCCCTGCATCTTAGAGGTAAAGAAAGTGAACAAAAAGAGAAGTGAAGTGGTCCTAGCTAGTTAGTGAGGTACGATGTGAAATGGAGTTCCTGACCTTTGTCTGGTTTTGCCCTGCCTTCCTTGTTTAAAACAAAAAAAAAACCAAAAACAAACAAACAAAAATAGCAGCCAACTCTAACCATATAAGCAGATGCCTCCGTAGTGCTATTGTTTTTCTCAATTCAAGTCTTTGCAGAAATTGTGCTACTAAATGTTAAAAAAATTCTGCATATGACTTGTTTTGATAAAAGGGAAGTTATTAATTAATTTAGTCATATATTCTATGACAGCATGTTAGCAAAATTTTTTTGACTCTCCTAAACATAATGTAGAACTTCTGAAAATCAGTCTTTTGCTCAGGATAAATTTTAGAATGTATGTATTGTTAACAGAGTATACAAAATATGAAACTTTTCTCATTTAACTAAGAGTAAGTCAATTGATGGAATTAAAATCTGTTTACATTGGAATGATTTCATATATTTTAAAGAAAAGTCAGATAGCATTTTCAGATGTTAGCAATTTTTCCCTAAAATCAGCCTTTCTCTGTTTTTTTTTTTTTTTATGATGTTATCATCCATTTCTTACTTTCATGCATACCAGGAGGTTCAAATGGCATAAGTATGTGCTCTAGTAAAATACATTCTCATATTAGCTACAGCCATAAATTCTCAAAAGATCAGTGAAGTTACGCAACCTGCCTCTCCATGCCCCCCAGTACATAGTAATTTGCATGATCGTTTACTGTGTAATCATATCACTCTACAACTCTCCCTTTCCTGGTACAGCTGTTAAAAGAAGTCACAACATTCTTGAGGCAATAGAAATAATAGACACGGCTGTTGTGGATTTTTTAAAAAGGCTTTTAGGAAATAGTTGTGTATCCCTTAAGTTTGAAATGTGGAAGACCTATCCCTGCATTTAAATGTATTTCAGGTTTTCCTGAGCAATTTAAACTTTTCGACCTCTCTGCTAGGTAGAGAGGAAGGATGGGTCTGTTGGTTTGATGGGGCTCAACCTCTCTGCCCCGTGTCCATTAGCAGGAAAGCCCTTGTCCACAACGGAGGCGCACTTTAGGGATCACGTAAGAGGGAGCAAGTGGAAACTCCCTCTTCAGCCGTGCTAATTAGGAATCAATGCGATGAATAATTGTAGGGCAGGATCCAAACTTTCTCTTCTTCCTACATAATGACTCTTTTGGAAATGTGTCAGTCATAAAGGTGAGTGGCATCGTTAGATTTACATTTTCTTATCTCTTCGAGATCCATATAATTTAAATATTAAAATAAAGTGTGCATATTTAGCATAAGGAACTTTGCTGTTTACAAAATGAAGAAGAATCAGTGTCTAAGTTTACAGAGTCAGTGTCAACCCGATATGTCATTTTTTAGAATGACCTCCAGCAGCTCCCCAGAAAAGGCTTTTCTTCACATGAAAATTTTTTACATGATAAGTTTAGTTGAGTGGAATTCCTGATCATTCTTTTCCTCTGCTTCCTTCACTCGCGGGTCGTCTGTGAGTTCAGTTGTGTTGCAGTTAAGGTGTTATGTGGGGGCTAATCTCTGTAAAATGCTAACATTTGTTCCTCTTTTTCCCTATCATCAATCTTTCACACTCATATCAAACCCCTAATGTATCAGCAGGTTTCCCAGAGCTACTGGTTAAAATTACCTTTGCTTTTGGTAAACTCTGAACCTTCAAGCCTCAGTGTTTTCAGATGCCCCCTGTGGATTCCGTGAAGCCTCTCTCTACACATTCCTCACTGCCAGTCACTTGCTTTATGTCCTGAAACCAGGAGCCTGTGCACAGCCCCTGATTATTCCAGCTGGACCCTCCACCCTTCCTTAAATGGAGAAAGGGTGTAAATACCTCTGGTAATCGGTGTGGCAAATGCAAACGATAAGGGAAAGGGGTTGGAACTCCCAAAGCTAGAGAGCTTGTGTTTATTTTACCTGGTAACAGTTCAGATGGTTTAAAACTCTAGCTATTTCTGAAAGTTTCTTGGCTTTTTTGACCCCGACAGAGATCGGCAGATTTACCTGTCTTCAGAGTAGATGCTACACCGAGATAATTTATTTCTTAAGGTTTGTTTTACTAATTGCCTGTGTGAATAGTTCATATTTTATTTAAATTTATTTTATCCTCCTGTGTACCTGTCTCCATTTCTTCACTTCCATAAATACTTCCCTTTTGTCTATTCTGACTAGGACTATCCCCCTTGTTAGTAAAAATGGATTCCAGTACTAGGTGGGATTTCTTGCAAATACATGGTTGGTGATGATTTCAGCTTTAGTGCAGTGTAGTTTCCACACACAACTATTAGGTTACAACCTTATTCTTTTGGAAAACTGACTCCTGCCTTTGAGGAAAATGCTTTGATTATTGGTGTGACTCTTCCTGTTCCCTGTTCAGTACTGGGAGTTATAGTCTCATTAAGATTTACCCTAAATATCTGGGGAGTTCTTGAAAATTAATAGAAAAAGGAGAATGCCCTTCTCTCTGTGAGTAGCAGCACATTTTGGGGAGGTTTTGCCTCAAGCAAGTAAATTCCAAAATATTGTTCTCAAACCTGGACTCTGTATTTGGCAAAAAGCCCTAGGCTAATGGTGTTGAAATAGCCATGTAAATTAGAAATTGAAGATACTCACTTTAAAAGTCACGCAAGTGTTTTTACCCTTCAAACTATGACATACATGCTTTGCCTATTTTAAATGCTTAATAAGAATTAATTTATTACATTATCATTTATTATGTTACCCTTTTCTAAAATGGCCATAAAAAGTATAAGCACCTCAAAAGAAAGAAAAATAAAAATTATCTGGAGTATCTTGTCTTTAAGAGAAAGTCTCAGTAATAATAACCCAGACAATTTTCCAGAGGTGTCAGTGAACTTTCACATATGTTATTATATAATCCTTTGGTGTACAAAAGTCTGTTGTTCCTTTTTAAAATGGTAGTAAGTAGAGTACTGAAGGTTAGTGATTATATCACTTATAATTTTAAAAGCTACAGCTGTATTCTGAGGAATGTTTCTATTAAAAGTTAATGAGCAAGATTTATTTATACACACTACTGAATTGTTATAAATTAATGTTTGTATTTAAGTAAATGTTTATATGATTATGCTTAATTGTTTGGGATATGCAAGCCATATTTTTTTCAAAATAAAGAAATGAAGCCAATGTGAATCGCTTAAGAGGATTTTCTTGTTAGAATTCCTCATTTTTCCTTTAGTTAAGCTCCCTAGATTTTCCCTGAATCGATCAAAAGTTTAACTCACCACACCCTTTTTAATATAGGGTGGATGTCGATGTGCTGCTTAAGGGTCAGGGAGCAGAGGAAATTAAATAGTTTTAAGTATTCGCAGAAACAATTTCCTGATTCTGATGAGTGATTTTGGTGACATATTTTAATCCAGAATAGTGTGTATAGAATTTCTTACCACAGCTGCATCTTCATTTTTATATTCCTCTGGTTTGGTTTGGTTTGTTTTTTGCAGTGGGCACTCCTTACTACATGTCTCCAGAGAGAATACATGAAAATGGATACAACTTCAAATCTGACATCTGGTCTCTTGGCTGTCTACTGTATGAGGTAGGTAATGTTGATAAAGTTCACATATTGATGTATTTTTAGTTACTGTTACAGATTTCCTCTGTCCTTATAGTATACACTTATTTTTTCTGGATGGTGTTTAAGAATTAGCTTTTTAATTAGGAAGGGTTAATCCATTGACTTAATAGCTGCTTTTATAATGGAAACTATACATTCCTGCACATTTACCTCCTCTAAATATTTTTAAGTTTTAGGGAGAATTTTATTTTAAAAATGTTCCTAATGTTAATACGATGTTTCCCTGCATATCTTATTTATAAAAATGTACATTTGAACATCTGTAAAATAACTTGCTTATCCATACATAGCAGGAGAGGTATGGAATGGATTTAAAACATGAAAGCGTAGTAAATGGTAAATATCTTTTCCAATATTTCTTTTGCTCTTACTTAGGATAATTTAGCTTTAAGGATAGTAGGCAAAAAGATAATTTTTCTAGGTTGCCACTTTGTTTGATTTCCATGAGTAACAGTTGCATTGGTAAAGCTTAGTGAAATAGTCTCTTTCCTGTTCTACTGGTCATAATTTGTCAAAGGAAAATGGAACCATCTAGCTATATCCTCTAACATATTTCAACCCAGTAATTTGGATGGGTAGAAAAAAAGCACATTATGTAAAAGCACATTTTACATCCATGTTACAGAGTAATGGTATCAAAAAGCTCTCAAGACTCTACTGTTATGTAAATTTATTTTTTAATCAAATGGTCATTTTCCTAATAATTTCAGGCTTTAAGTCAGAGCTGCTAATAAAGGTTAGTCTAAATCTGAGTAACTAATAAAATAAAATGAAGGAAAATAATACATGATATCATTTTCATGTTTTAATGTATACGATAGAAGTCCAAAGTAGATAGATGGAAACCAGTATATTTCGTACTCTCTATTTTGTATTTCCTGTCCTCCTGACTTAAATGAAATATATCATGAGATCATCTATTTTAATTGCCCAAACATTACCTGGAAGTAGAGCATTAGAAGGTTTATTTTTTAATGTATATCATGATCTTTAATTATTATAGTTTACAGATTCAAATTTCTTTAAGGAACCTGAGATTATTTATTTTGTTCTTCCTAGTTAAGTAACTAATTACCACTTTAAAAGAACAGATTTTTAAATGTTCTTCAGTAACATTCCTAGGACAATTTTTTAATAAAAAATTATGAATTAGTGATATGACAAAATGTGTTTAAGTATGCACATGAGATGAAAAGAGACTATGCTCACTATATTATATTGTTACTAATTTGATATAATGCTGAAAAGAATTGGTTTGATTATATTAAATTACTGTAATGTTTAAAGTCACTTCATACATTTTAAAATATTTTATATTCCTCAGGCCATAGTCTAATATTATCAAAGTGGCATTTCCTTTTTAAACACCTGAAAGTAAACAGCAAATTGGTTTGTGCTAACAAGATGAAATTTAGCAATGAAAAAGAAAAAGTTCAATTAAGGTAATGCTTTTTGAGAAGTTTGCAAATTCTTTTAGGGCCACTGGATTCTTATGTCAAAACTGAAATAATTCTTCACATTCTGAATATGCCTTTGAGAGGCAGTGTCCCACTTTTATGTGTATTTAAAATGATCACCAAAATAGAAATTATTTCTTTGGATACTTCTATAGCTGTGAGTTTTATGTGTTGTGGATGATTTTGAGTTAAAAGTATTTATCATGGTAAACGTTGGTTTTCATCTCAGTGAATTTTCTCAGTTCCTCTATGCATGTCATGTGGAAGAACTAAAATTTTTCTAAAGATTTCATTTACCTTTATATTCTATCTCCTTCCAGATATGTTTCAATATAATGTTAATAGAAATACCCAGGAACTTAGCCTTAAAAAATTGGCCACAACCTCTCATGGACATTTTATATTATATCCCTCTAAGAATTTACTATTCACAATGAAGGAGTAGGAAGCTTTTTTGAAAATGTATTTTAAACTCAGAAAATTAGACTTTCAAATATTCCTGAAACCTCAAAAAAAAAAAAAAAAAAAACTAGCAGTAGTACAGTTTTAATTGATATGCAACAAAGTAGACTTTACTAATTAAAATCAAGATGCTGTGCTTTTGCTACACGGACCTTTACATGGAAAAGTAGGTTTTACACATTTCCTTTATTGTTCAGCGCAGCAATTGCATCCTTACAGGGTTGTAGGTTGGTGGCTTACAGTTCAAAAAAAAAGAGAGCTGCCACCAGCCCCGAAGACAGACAGTGGGCTTTCGTCCCTCCGACACCCCCAGAATACTAATCAGGAAAGTCAGACCCTGGAGGTCAGGGAGCAAGTCAATCATTCTAGCGATCGTCTCAGTGTGGAGGATCAAATTAGCCTGAAAAATTCAGCTGCTGGGAGGAGAGGGCGAGCAGCTGTCAGGGGCAGCATCGAGATGCACTAATGAACCAGATGAATAGTGCAAAAGCTTGAAAATAAAAACAGGACAGTTGACATTTTTCATCTGTCAAAGCAGGAGATGCATGAAAATATACTATTCCTGTTTTAACTCCTTAGGGGACATTCAGATTTTTTTTTTTTTTAACACTCTGCAGTATTGAGACAAAAGTACTGTAATGAACTCCTAGCATATGATAATGAATATACGTACATTTACATAGGGTTTTTGCAAACATGGAAAGACTGTAGTTTATTTATACAGTGTATTTTTTAAGGTGCCCTTATAATACTCTGTCATCAAGTGTCCTTGCATTTTAAAACAGAACAAAACAAATACATGTTATTACTGATAGCTCCTCTTCTAGAAATTTCCTCTCAGATGGAGGGTTTTACATGTTTAGGGCCATTTATATTCTTTTTACTTTTCTCCCCTCGTGTGGAACAGCCTTTCCTGAGGTGGTTTCATACCAGGTTTATGTAGGTTTCATATAAAATGTAGGCTAAGTAAAACTACGTCAGGCTACTTTGCAGGTTTGATTTCCAGTGTCATCCCCTCCTCGTTTAAGGCTCTGAAGGAGTTAAAGCTCTGCCTGGAGCACCAGAAGACAGATGAGAGCCATTTTCAGCTTGTCCTGTCCCCACTGACGCTCACTGAGTAGCACAGCATGGACTAGCGTGTTTCACACACACTCTGCCTGTCTGGGGAATGTACACATTGTCCTTCCAAAATCAAACTTATTAGCACATGTAGAAAAGGGTGACTGACTTTGGGGCAGCCTCGCACTCCGTGTTGTATTCTCGCTGCTGCGGTTCAAAGATTTAGAAGGTTTTGAACAGGATGCGAACATTTTAAATTGAATTTTTTAGTTTGTAACCCTGCTTACCACAGTACTTGCTTGCTCTTTAAATGTCAAGTTAGAACCTTGTCTTAAAATAAATTTAAATTCAATAATGTCTTTTTTAAAGTTGATCATTTTTGAGTCTTTTTTTTTTCCCTACATAAAAATCTCATTCAGATGCCTCAAAGCAGCGGCTGTGACTCAGAGAGCTTTTGAACATATTTAGTGTTTTTGAGACATTATCAAAAGAAAAGAAGTTCTAGTTCATTGTAAACCACTCGAGAGTCAGTTATAACATTCAGATTGAGAAGACTTTTTTTCCTCTCAAAATAACCCTTCCCTACAGAAACTGTCATGTATAAAATGCTATACATTCTACTCTCAACTGTTGCTTAGATTATAATTCATTTTAATTTCTGTTTCATTTTAGTGATATTTTAACTATTGAATGGTTGATACATACCACCGATGTCTGTTTAGTCATGAGATATATTACTTGTTTTTATGATGGTGTATTTACAAACAGTTTTAAGTTACTGTATGTTCTTTTTCTTAGTATTACTTTATGTCATATATGTATGTAATACATATGTAAGTATGTGCTCACCATTTCTCCCTTTTACGGTATTTTAAATATTGCCCCCAAAAACCCCCAAATTAAAGTAAGATTTTTAGAACTTACTAAATACTTCTCAGAAAGGAATATTCCTAAAAATCAAAATGCCAAGATAACTTTATTTAAAGTCTTTGTAATTATTTTCTACCTGAGTCTAATATACTTGATAAAATCACCTTTAAAAGTTAACATGTAACTATATCAGTTTCATTGGGAGCATTTTACAGATGGCTGCGTTGCAGAGTCCTTTCTATGGTGACAAAATGAATTTGTACTCGCTGTGTAAGAAGATAGAACAGTGTGACTACCCACCCCTTCCTTCAGATCACTATTCAGAAGAAGTAAGTCATTTTTCAGTCCATGTGTTTGTCTGTTGTTCATTTTGCTAATGTTAGCATTTTATGAAGAGTTTTTTGTTGTTGTTTTGGTTTTTTGGATTTTTTTTTTTTTTTTCCTGTCCAGCAACACAAATGACGAATATGGTAGCAGAAATAGCACTTGCCATTCTGTTTTCCTTCTCTTGGAGACTTACTGTTTAAAGAGTTGGCTCTGCAGCTCCTACCGTGGAGTGGAGCACAGCACAGCACAGCGTGCGGTGTGAAACTGGTCACTTCCTAGGTGTGAGGAGGAGAGCTGGCTCTGCAGCCTTGCAAGCATGGCAAAGGGCAGAATGCATGCTCAGACCCCAGCTCAGGTGGACCAGCATGTCTGGTGCCCTTCTTAATAAGACCACTCCTCATTCTCACAGCCTCAGAGCAGCCATTGTAACTTTCTGCTTAAGTAACGGCTGATTATACCTTCCCTCTCATCTGTGTTTTCTACAATGTGAAACGTCCATCTCGTAACTGTGTGTCTGTCCGCCTTGTTCTTTCAGCTTTGCCCTGTCTCCCTTGGCCGTGCCTGTCCCGTCACCTCCTCCCTGCTGCAATCAGATTCCTGTAGGAAGTGTTCTGACGTTATCATTAGCAGACACGTGAACAGGTGTACTAGATGGGACTGAGAATTTTAGAAGACTCTGCTATATGAGAATCTGAGTCTGAATCCCTACTTGCTTTGGTAACCCTTTGAAATGAGTTGTTTTGTCTTAAGCCAACTTACAGTTTTTCACTGAACAAACATCTCCCATTTTAGCCCCGTACCTAGTGATTTTTGCCAGTATTTAAGGAGGAGATGGGCAGAACAGCAGTATCTTGGGTTAACTAAATGTGTTCACATAACTCTTTCTGGAAAGCTTACTGGGGAATCTACCCAGAGAAAACACTGTCTTGAGTTAGGACATCTCACCCTCTCATGAGCAACAGATTTTTTGCCCAAGGGAGGTAGCAAGGAGCAAAGGAAAAATATAAAACAATTATAACATTCACTTATTAGGTAGTCTTGTCACTCTTTCTATCTTGCAATGAATAGCAATCAGTTTGAGTCTTATATAAGAAAAATTGAGTCCGTGTAACTTGAATAATAAATATCTCTAAAGAATTTTTACCATACGTCAAGCACTTGAGGCCCTCGAATGCTATAAGTACCTTTTTTCCCCCATGGTTTTGATACTAATAATCAATGATGCCTGGGTTTTTGTGGTTGTTGTTTGTTTCATAGCCTTTGTATCCAGGTAATTAAAATAAACTTCTATAAGGCAGTGATGATAATTTAAAAGTATTATCTCTATTGGATGTTAATGCGGTTATGTTAGCCATTTTTAATTACTATTTTGGGTATAGAATATAAATATGGCATTTCACAAAACCAACTTCAGAACTCCAGGCCTGGAAATACAGTAGGGTGTGAACAATAATGCAAAATGATGGCAAGAATGTCAGGGGCCGCTCTTTGTTGTGTCATTCATGCTGTCTCCTTTTTTCCATGAAGCGCATGAATATTTCACATATCTGCATCCTCATCTCCTATTCTTCTTGACTAATTTTCAGACTGTCTGAATTTGCATTTCACATGGTAGCTGATTAGGAGATGCCGAGTGCAGCAGTGAAGCCTCAGCAGGCGGTTACCATGGTGACCTTCAGCAGGATTTTAATGATGATACCACTAGTGGTCCGTTGAAGTCGGCCTGCCTGCAGGGCTACTTTACTGCCGCTAAGTGTGAAGCTGGATATGCGGCTTCTCAGCCAAGGGGCAAATATCAAAGTCTGGCCCAGATAGAAGAAGGTCTTAGAGTTGGGAGAGGAAAATAAGATTCCACTTTTTACTCCACTCTGTAGAGTTACCAGTTTCGAAAAGAGATACAAAGCAAAACACGTTCTATGGCGTACTCTCCAGAAAAGACAGGACATGCAGCACCTCATGTGGGTAAAAATCCGTCCTTGTGCTGTGGGCAGCTAGGAAGCTATAAAACTAGGTAAACATGGAAGCTAATTCTTACGACAGAAATGAGGTATGAAACATACAGACTAATTACGTTACTTGAGTCTGTTCGGTTATGTAGAGAAGTTCTCAGAACAAGAGCTTTGAAATGCAGATGTGCTAATAAATATTTTCTCTCCTTAAGCAGAAACTCTGTTTATAAGATAATTATTCAGAATCTATGGCAGCAAAAAACCTGGACAGATTTGATGCTGCCGTACTTAAAGGATATCTTAAATATTCCCTTATATAGTAAGCTTTTACCATCTTTCCCATGTTCAAATGGCCATTTAATTTTTTAGCATGCCAGAAGATAGGAAACAATGAAAAGTAGAGTATAAAGTTTTTAAACAGTGAACTTTCACTAAGTGTCCATTTTACAGCTGAAATGGTAGCAGTCTCTGTAACTGTTTGAAGAAAGAAAAAATTAAGCAAATTAATATACCACTAAATATCTATTTGAAAGCTTATCAGATTGAGTTAGCTACGGTTACATTTTTAAGGCTGTTTCCCAAAGAGGTTTTGAAGGGAACATTTCATGAAAATATTGGCTATGCCCCCAACCAGCCTTGATCAGTAGGAATAAGGAACTCTGTAAGATTTATTTCTAGGTATAGTCATTCCAATTAGAAGAACTCAGAGTTTAAAAGCTGGGAGTTTTTTTTGTTTTTTTTTTTTTTTTAATTTCGTTTATCCTAAAAAAAAATAGGTACACTTAAGCATTACACACCAAAAATAAGAAATAGTGTCCTTTGGAAAAATAAGCCTATATGTCAGGTCTTTTTTGAATTATGCTGTTATTATTATTATGTAAAAATGGTTAAGATTCTAGATTGAAATATGTCAGCTATACATGAATGATATTCGGATATGTATGTTTTGTAGCTTAGTAAAATAGTTTTGTTTATGACTATCTTTTGGTGTTCAGTATTCTTTTTTTTTCCAGTAATGATCTCATCCATATATCAGTGGGGAACTACAATACTTGACCCTAAAAATCTTGAATTGAAAAGATAGGTTTTTTTTCCCTTAGATATCTCTTAAGCTTAATTAAAGTTGGTATCATTAGTGATTGTGAAATTAACATCTGTGAAGCCAACATTTATTGAATATTTACTGTGTACAAGGAATTATGACTCAAAAGGCCCCTTGTCATCTGACCCCAGCTTATCTCTCCAGACTTCTGGATCACAGGAGACACTCTTCTTTCCCCCACTCTACCAGTGTAGGTTCTACTGAAAGTTCCATGAATGTCCATGATTTTGTGGATGCTGTTTACTCTTTCTGAAACATCCCTTCCCCTGTTCTTTACCAGGCAAACTTCTCTCTTTGAAGAAAAATTTGGGCATCATTTTCTGCATGAAGTTATCTTGCTTCCTTTTCTTCTCTCCCCATATCCGCACTCCCACTCCCACTCCCACTTTGGCAGTACACTGCGTGACACTTATTTCTTTGCGCGTGAGCACACACACACACACACACACGCGCACACACACCCCCTCACCCCTGTCTAGCTCCTGCGGAGGAACAGTAACTGCTTTTTAATGTGTGTCTCTCTAGGGCCTGGCATATTAAAAAGTTTCAGTGATTGAGGGAACGAGGAAGGGAAAGAGTGAAATTAAAGCAATAAATGAAAAAATATATAAATGCACCAATTGTTTGACAATTGAATGAATGAGGGAAACTTCTCCAAAGATCTCTCCATTCAGTAATGGTAGAAAATTACTCAAAAGACAGGCCAGAAGCTATGATAATTTTATTTTAATGATATTACCCATTATATGACTTTCCGTTCTTATCAGCAATCAGTGTCATTTCTGGAATGCCCAGTGTCCATTTACTGGAAAATAAGAGAAACGGATTTTTTTTTTCCTTCAGTTTCAGTATTTAATTTCTTTGAGAGTCACAGGAGTGGTCATCCAAAGTATGGATTTTCAGGACGCCAGGGTGGCTCAGTCCATTAAGCATCTGCATTCGGCACAGGTCATGATCCCGGAGTTCTGGGATCAAACCCTACATCGGGCTCCTTCCTCAGTCAGGAGCCTGCTTCTCCTTCTGCCTGTCATTCCCCTGCTTATGCGCTCTCTCTCTGTCAAATAAATAAATAAAATCTTTAAAAAAAAGTATTCATTTTCACTGTTCACTAAATTATCTCATGACTCTTAAATTGAAGAAAAAAACAATATATAGTTATATTGATAACTATTTAGAAAGTACAAAATGCAACTGAGTTCTTTTCAGCCAACATCTTTCTTGAAAATCTGAGCATTAATATCACGCAGAATATAGATTCTGTCTCTTTCAATGTTTTTTTATTTATTGTAAAAAAAATTCCTAACTTAAATAGTGAAGGCATGAGAAAGATTGAACAGAACTATACCTTGGTGATGCTTTTAGCAGATGTGTCTTCATTTTAGGTTTGAACAGAGAAGCTTGGATGGAAGCTCTAAAAGTTGAGTCAAGGGTTTGTAGACGGAAGTGAAAAATGGGAATAAGTAAGGGAGAATAGGGTGATTGTGGTTTGAGAAAACAGAAATTAAACGGAGGATTTGAAAAAACAATGGTTTGTGTGAAAAAGAAATTCAGCACCTACCGGGCACTGGTGAGGGGGTTAAAAGCTCTTCAGTGAAGTCAGCGGTATCATGGCAGCGCCTGTAGGTCTGACCTGATGGCCGTGGCAGATACTTAGCTGTTTAGGGGTCGTTTTAAGTTCATCGTAACTAAGAAAAACTTGTGTAGGACACAGTATCTGTGATTGTCTTCTAATTGTATTTTTGAGAACTCACTAATTCAGTAGGCCATCTTCATTTTATTCCTGGGGAAACCAAAATGTAATTTGGGAAATAGAATTATTGAGCCAGTAATCAATTTCCAGATCATGTAATCCTTCTCTTGTTGTGCATTAAGTGTGTTCGTTTTGCCACTTTTTATCTCCAGCTCACAGGTAGAAAGGTATCTGTTTTTATTAAAAATCAGTGAATGGGACTGCTTCTCAAGTACACAATTATCTTCTTAAATATCAGCCTGAAAGGTCACATCTAGTCAAAGCAGTAATGGAGAATGAATGAACTCTCATAAGCTTTTACCTCATAAATAACGAACTTCTTTTTGCCTTAGTCTCCCACTCCCCCCTTTTTAAAGAGAAATGGAAGTCAGGAAGGGAAGGTTTTGTTCTTTCTACCTTCCCAGAACTAGTTTAGTGGTGCAGCCTCTGCTTTACTTATATGCATTAATTGAGAATATCTAGCACTAGAGGCACAGGGGTGGCTCGGTCATTAAGTTCAGGTCCTAATCTCGGGGTCCTGGTTGGACCCCCACATTGGGCTCCCTCTGCTGCAGCCCCTCCCCCTGCCTCATGCTCTTTATCACTGTCCCTCTCTCTCTCTCTCAAAAATAAAATCTTTTAAAAACAAATAAATTCAGAATATATTTAAAGAAACTTATTAAGAAATTGGGAGTCGGTAACAAAAACCTGACCTTTGTTTTAGGCATAAAAGAACTACTTTGTGTCTATAAGGGAAGAACTGAAAGTGTCAGGTACAGATTATTTTTGCATATTTTGAAGTTAAACTAAGTTTATTAAGCTTTTTTATTCATTGGAGCAGTCTAAATAGTTCCATTTTATACGTACTAGATTCACAAATTTTAATAGAACTTTATAAATTCCCTGGAGTTGTTAGTCGAAATTAACCAACGTTAATTTAAATTGGTGCTGGAATATTCTTCTAATACACTATCCCAAGAATATTTAAATGAGAGGTGTTACATTAAATGGCACAATTAATGTTTGGAGCTAAATCTGTTTTCACGATATTTCTGTATCCTTATAATCATGTAATCCAATGCTAAGTGAGATGAGACTGTTTATAATAATAACTATGTAACTGTGCCATTATTTATTAAGATTAACTTAACATTGGAGGTTTATCTCAAATACTGTAATAATATTTGATTTTCCTTCTTAAAAATGGGTTTATTAAGTTAGATAGTCTTATCACTTAAAATATCAATTGACTGCCTTATTTGGAGTTGCCATATAAGATTAGATCTTTAAGCTTCGAAGGTTCCATTTTTGTTTAAAAAATATATTTAAGCAGGCCCTTTTGTTCACTAGTGCTTCTGAAGTGGCACAGGGGACTTGCTCCTTGAAGACACGAATCCAAAACGGTGCCCTATATTTCACATATCCTCTGGGGTCCTATAAAACCGTGTAACTTTCTGTAAGACTTTGGCAGTTTTCAAAAGACACATGGAATGATCTTCAGTTGTGAAATATAGACATTACATTACCTTATATCTGTGTAAGATTGCTTTCTTTCCCCTTTTCCCTCTACCCCCAAGTCAATCACTAGTGATGCTTTGGTGTACAAGTTGGATACGCCTAATCATTTTGTATAAATATCTAAAGCTCCGAAATATAGTGTACTTTAATGTATTAGACCCACTTTGGGGTGCTAAAATGTGTCCTTGGGTAGATGGAAATTGGGTATATCTGGGAGGCTGATATAATATAATTGGTCTCAGAGGGATTAAGATGGGGGTGAAAAAGAAACAGTACCAATAGCACCAGTCTTTATTATTCTATTGAGAATTGTGTTAGTGACCTAAAGCTATAATGCACAAAGAGCCCTATTGTTATTACCTGTACGTGACTGAACTTGATACGTAATTGGGTTATCACCCTGACAACAATGGCTGTTAACACTCTCTTCTTTTTAATATTTCTGGTACTAACCCATATGCTTTGATATTTCTTTGGAAATATAGATGCAATATATATTAGTATATTAGTATTTTCTGCACTTTATTGAAAACAAATATATTCATTAATTTCCATATGACCTTCTGATTTCATAATCCTGTAGAAATGTTATAAAGAACTCATTTTATTTTCCTACATGCTTTTTCTCAATTAAATGTTTCTGTATTGCATTTTAAATTTCCCAAAGCATCTGAATTAAGCCGTTTTTTTTCTTCTCTGATTTTGTAAAGGCTTTTGTGTTTGTATTCTGACCTCTATTTATAAAACAATTAAAAAAAAAACCCAAAGTACATGTTTTTACAAACGTGTGTTAAGTAATGCAAGCTAAATAAATTTTTTGACATAACATAAACTATGAAATGTTTCTTTACTTCTATTTATTTTTTATTAAAGTTGTAAAGTCTACTGGTTTGGCTTTATTTTGAAGGGTTAAATGAAAGCTAATTCCCTCAATTCGAACACAAATTTTTTTTTTAGTAAGTTACCTAATGAGGCTATTAGAAATTGAAGCCTGGCATGCAGGAATATATAGCCTGGCAAAGTTATTGTATGAACATCTTTTCCTCAAACATGGTTAGTAATATAGTACTTAGAATTTTTCAGAATATTAGATAAATGTTAAAGGTTTTTAATTTCTTTTCTCCCAGAGGCTTGTAGGAACTTTAAAAAAAAAAAAAAATGTAAAGGCTAACATTGAGGGAAATCTCTAAGGTAATTATCACATTCTGATTATTTAATGTCTGACTTACTGATAGAAAGATTAGAGACTTTTTTTTTTTATAATTCATCAAGATACTATGTAAGTTTATAGTCTGGCATAAAGAAATCATTCCATGTTAAAATTCAGCTACATTTTATTTGTTTGGAAGGAGTTACTGTCACTTTAATAAGTGAGTCAGATTAGAAATAACATTAAAATTGTCACTCAGACCATATAATACTAATCTTAATATTTTTGTGCCATCATTTAAATGTATTTCTTATGGATAAAGTAGGCCTGCATCTCATTGTGAGTTTTATAGAGCCCTAGAGAAAATTTCTGGGTTTGCTTTTTGATCAGAGTTGGTCCATGAAATATGAGGACAGATAGATTAATTTAGAAACTAGATGAGCCAGTGTTAGAGATAGCATTCTTTTGAGAGTCAGATAGTCTAGAACTGTCTTTGTCCATCTGGAAGGTCTCCCACTTTTGTGCAGAGGTGGCCATGAGGTTACCTACAGACCACGTTAGGATTTTTCTCAGGCTGTGTAACACAGTAACTGTAAAAGCCCAGACTCTGAAGCTGGACTACTTGAGTTCAAATCCAGGCTATCGTCTTTATGGCCTTTATGACATTGGGAATGTTACTCCTCTGTGAAATGTTACAGTAGTGCCTATCCCAGAGTTGTTGGGAAGACTGAATCATTAAGGCATGTAAAAATGTATAGAACCATGCCTGACTCATGATTAGAACTCAGTAAATACCAACTTTTAGGAAATGGTTTTCCCTCAGTGCTGGTACTAGAAATACATATAGTCAAAGCCGCAGAGTTACCTTATAGAACATGAAGATCTTACCATATAGAACATGAAAATGTTCAAGGAACTATATTCCTGTTTTTCACTGGAAACCTAGGAAAACTAATGACTGGTTGTATGGAGTTTCTCCATCCAAGTAACGTGTCCACAGGCTGCAAAAAGTGAAACTATGAGTAACCAAATGAACCTGTTATGGGTAGTTATTTAACAACTTAAAAATTTGGAAACTGTCTGGCAAAGGTAAAGAGTTTTTCCTCTTGCTCTACTTAATAACTTTTAAACTCTTTATTCTGTCTCTTGATGTTTCTGGTTTCTGATATGTAGGTGACAGTTTTATACTTCTATTCATTATATCAGGAGCACAAATAACTCTACCATGGAAAAGTGGAACTGTACTTTTGTATACATTCAAAGAAGACAGGATGAGATGGGACCTTATTTATAGAACTTGAATTGTTATCTGATATGACAAGAGACCATTCATAGATCCATATAAATTTGTCATTTTAAACCAAATTATTAAAGTTAAAAGCATAAAACAGTCTGTGGCTATTTGTAACATGAAAGTAAGTTTTATGTTATGATTTTTCCCCCTTTTACATTGCCAAAGACTATTGTAGCTGATTTTTCCTCCACCACGTTAACGAGTCTATTTAAATGTACCTTTAGAACAGCCAGTAGTTCTCTCATTTGTATCAAGGAAAACTGCACCCAGTTAAGAATGTAGGTCTACGTAAATCTCCCATTTTCTCTTACAATCAAAAAGGATTTGAGGTACCTCAGAGTAAAAGACATGACTTGGGGCACCTGGGTGGCTCAGTCGGTTAAACGTCTGTCTTTGGCTCAGGTCATGATCCCAGACCAGGGTCCCGGGATCGAGCCCCATGTCAGGCTCTCTGTTCAGCAGGGAGTCTGCTTCTCCCTCTCCCTCTCCCTCTGCTCCTTCGTCCATTGTGCTCTCTCTCTCTTGCTCTCTCTCTCTCTCAAATAAGATCTTTAAAATAAATGAAAAAAAGACATGACTTAACAAGTTATTAAAATAGAAATGGAAGTACAAATTCAGAACCAAGGATAAAAGAGAATGTAGGCCCACCTAGCTTCCTGGCCCCAGAGTTGCCCTGGTTGAGCTGTTCATCTACTTACTGCTTCCTTTCTGTCAGTGCTCAAAGGGTTGTTTCTGATTTTAAGGAGGAAATATACTCGTACCTCAGAGAAGACAGAGTTTTCTCCTACTAAATTATAATAGAAATATCTCCGATAAGGGCCACCTGGGTAGCTCAGTTGATTAGGTGTCTGCCTTCGGCCCTGGTCATGGGATCAAGCCCCGCATCAGGCTCTCTGCTTGGCAGGTAGCCTGCTTTTCCTTCTGCCTGCTTGTGATCTCTCTCTCTCTCTCTCTCACATAAATAAATAAAGTCATTAAAAAAAAAAAAAAAAAAAAAGGAAAGGAAGAAAGAAAGAAATATCTCCTAGAAGGATCTGTAAGTAATGTACCAGGCAGTGTCTTTAGTAGCAACTATACAGAAAATACCTATGTGGTATTTGATAAAAGCCAAAAGCAAGCATTAAAGCATGGCTTTGGAAAGGTGATTTGGCAGCTTTGATAAACCATTGTGCTCCCGTGATGCAGCTTCTGGTGTCCCAGTTTGATTAAAGGGTAGAGCTAAGATTATCCAAAGTCATAAAGATGAACAGAGTCTTATATATAAAGATACAGAGTCTTCCCTAAATTTTCATTGTCTTAGAGGAGTTTGATAGGGGCTATGTAGCACACTTTTCAGTACTCTTTGAACATTCAGATCTTTCAATATTCAATACACCGTTAAATATTCATTGATAAGGACTGAGAGTGGTGGATTCCATGCTGCTGATTTGCCTAAGGGGAAACAAACAGCAAGTCAGTTTTGACACCGTTGATTAAAGCTGAGGCATCTCACCACTGTGTTCATTGGACGAAGTCAGACCAGCCTCTGAGAATTTGAATAAAGTACCTGAGATGTTCCGTTCTCTACTCTGTGATGGTCACCACATAACTGGTATCTCCTGTCAATACCTAGTATCGCATCCTCTTGATCGGAACTTAGATAATACCTCAGACTAAGTGATAGCCCTCTATAGTGGTAATGCTTTGAAACTCAACCAGTTAGTGTTACTGAGAAATCATTATATATGCAGAGCTGTATTAGGCATTATGAGGAACTCAAACCAAAAGGCCAAATTAGATAAAAGTAAGCAAGCTCTCAACAATGGTAAGTGGAAAAGGTCTGCATTAAAAAATCAAATGACTTGGTTCCAGTTTGTGTTTCAACATTAATTTTTTAATTGGCTCTTGGGTTGTTTCCCTGTGTAAACTGAGATTGTTATGAGAGATTACAACACTTTAAAAATAAAAAGATATGGGGGGCACCTGAGTGGCTCAGTCAGTTGGGTGTCTGCCTTCAACTCATCCCAGGATCAAGCACCACACTGGGCTCCCTGTTCAGTGGGGAACCTGCTTCTCCCTCTACTCCTTACCCCACTTAGGCTTGCTCTCAAATAAATAAAATCTTAACATAAATAAATAAAAGGATATGGAAGATTTTATGAAATATGAAATGCTATATAAATTTAGGATTTTTAAAGATCCAGGGGAGCCTGGGTGGCTCATTGGGTTAAAGCCTCTGCCTTTGGCTCAGGTCATGATCCCAGGGTCATGGGATCGAGCCCTACATCAGGCTCTCTGCTCAGCAGGGAGCCTGCTTCCTCCTCTCTCTCTCTCTGCCTGCCTATCTACCTACTTGAGATCGCTGTCTGTCAAATAAATAAAATCTTAAAAAAAAAAAATCCAGAATGATACCTACCATTAAGTGAGACTAATTAACACATGAATATTTAAGAGAACCATGCAATGCAAAACTATGTTCAGGATAGGTTTATAAGTTTTCACTAAAGCTGTCTCCTCTATCTTCATGATCTTAATATGGGTAGAGTCAAAAATTATGTAATATATAGAATTCAGTTACCTAGAGATAGATACAGAATTAAACACCCAAATTCAGGAATTCACAGTTCTGCCCAGGTTGCAATCTGTGAGTACCTCACAGGTGATACCTTCAAAACTTAGTGTCCCTGTTGCCCCTGCAAAACCAGTCTTCCTTCTTTGTCACATACTTCTGTTAGAGGACACAATGTCCTTTCACATACCCTGATGGAAACTTCCTGTGAACAATATTTCTTGCCTGAAATCTTAGAGCAACTTTGAGCATTCTGCTGGCATTGCTCTGTTTTTGCTCTGTCTTGGACTATTCCTAGAAAGTATTTTCCTGAAGTGCACTTTTAGTGACCTCTGCTTCCTGGCTTAAGTACTAACTTCCTGTTGCTCGTAGCAATAGATTGTAAACTCCTTAAACCTTTACCTTATTTGGCCTCAGTTTATCATTTCATCCCTGTTGCTTGCTCCCCAGGCATGCAGAAGTACTAGCACTGCTTTCACACACCTCACCCTTTCTTCGGCTCAGCACCTTTGTTCAGTCTGTTACCTCTGCTTGGAATTTTCTCTACCATTTTATATGTCAAAATTGTGTTCGTGCTTTGGACTTTCACTCAGTTACCACAACCACAAAACCATTCCATTTTCCCTCACTCAAAAGTTACCCATTCATTCTTTCACTTAACCTGTTGGTGAGCACTTACTGTTCATACAATATCCATCTTCCAAGTCTTTCAGTTTAATAGGAGAACACATATTAAATGAAGGACAGATTAAATGAACATATTAATGGACATATAAAATATGTCCTTATAAAATATGACAAATATATAAATATAAATATGTCATTATAAAATGTGTCAATATAAAATATATAAATATAAAATATGTCCTTATAAAATATGACAAATATATAAAATGGACATATTAAATGAAGTGGTAGAAAGGCTTTAATTAAAGTGTGCAAACACCTGAAACTAATATAATGTTAATGTCATACCTCAAAAAAAAAAAAAAGTATGTGAAGGGTATGATGGAAAACGAATAGAAAATACTAAGATATGGATGGCTCCTGGATGGCTCAGTCAGTGAAGCGTCTATCTCGTGATCTTAGCTCAGGTTTTGATCTCAGGATTGTGAGTTCAAGCCTCAGCCCGTTTGTATGTGTGTGTGTGTGTGTGTGTGTAGAGTTGTTATGAAAGGCTCTGAGAATGAGTAGGTGACAGGCAAGGGCGGGGGGGATTTCGAGGCAGTCTTTATAAGCAGAGACGCAACATACTTAAAGATTCAGGGCATAACACAGTTTGATGAATGAACACAGACCTGAATGCTTTGTTATCATTAGGTTGTAGAGTGGGCCCGGAGAGAGGAGGGATTTGGGGCTAAATGTGAGGCTGGAAAGGTAAGCAAGAGACAGATGTTAGAACCCCATAATATACCATGCCAATGGTTCGACTTTCTAGAGGGCAGCGAAGAGCCATTGAAGTGCCTAACGTTGAACTGTGGTCAGCTTGGTGTTTACCGGCAGTGCGAGGGAGATTGGAAGAAACTAGAGGTAAAGCTGTCAGTTGGAAGATTATCCGTTGAGTGTAAGCAGTGGAGCCTAAGGCAAGAAGAAATACAGTCAAGGAGCAGTAAGACTTGGTAGATGATCATTGCGCCAGGGGGAAGAAATATGAGGAGGTGTCTTGTATGAATTTCAGATTTCTGGCTTGAGAAATTGGAGGCACTGCCAAAATAGAACTGGTTTGGGGAGGAAAAAAAATAAGATCTCAGTTCCAGACATGTTTAATATGAGGTATTTGTAGGTAGATATGCTCAGAAGCCGGGCGGAGATATGTGAATGGAGCCCATGAAGAGGTCTGGCCTGAAGATACATATGTGTGTGTGTGTGTGTGTGTGTGTGTGTGTTCCTCAGCGTGTTGTGTTGGTGATTATTAAAGCCAGGGGAGTAAATAAAGTTGTGTAGGATAAGAAGGTAGAGGGAGAAAATAAAAGAGATGAGGAAAGAAATGAACCTCGGAACACACTGACAGTAGAGGGATGGCCAGAGGAAGAAAAACCTACAAAGGAAGGAAAAGTCAGAGAAGTGAGAGGAGAACCAGTGTGCTGTGTTGGACCCAGAGGAGGAGCAACACCCAACAAGGCTGTGATCAGAAGCATCGGCTCTGCAGAAAGGTCGAGTACCAGTACGAAGAGGTCAACAGGAAAGAGTTCTTCAGATTTAGCAAATGGGAAATACTGCTAACCTTTGCCAAAGCGATTTCAGTGAAATGTTCTTGGGGGGTGGAGGAGATGAAAAAGTGATTATAGTTGGCTTAATAAGTAGATTAAGGAAGTTGATGTAGGGGTTTTTTCCCCCTACGCCAAAGAAATTTGGCTATAGAGCAAATACATTAGATGGGGC
This sequence comes from Mustela lutreola, assembly GCF_030435805.1. Classification (NCBI taxonomy): domain Eukaryota; kingdom Metazoa; phylum Chordata; class Mammalia; order Carnivora; family Mustelidae; genus Mustela; species Mustela lutreola. The sequence goes on from NC_081303.1 coordinate 44,509,108, forward strand.
ACTGGTTAGGAAGTGAAACTTGACTATACTTACAGACTGTGATGAAACAGTCAACAAATGAGGAGAGGCTGGAAATACGGAAAAGTAATAACAGACTGAATATTCACTCATTAGACATTCACAGCCAACTCTATTTCAGGTGCTGCTGTATGATGGTGTATAATGTATAGTCTCTTGAAAGAGAGTCCAGTGATAGAATTGAGAGTAGTAAGAAAAAATATATTCTTCTGATGCTAGAACAGAAATGATATGGACCAGATATTGACAAGGTAGGTTGAGATACCGAGGAAAATTTAAGCCTAACAGTGTTGATTTTTCTCTGTGAAGTAGGAAGCAAGGCCTGGGGGAGAAAGAATTGAGGCCAGTGCCTACGGATTAGAGAAGGTTGAGATTAGCCATAGTGGGAAATGGAGTTTATCGTGCAAAACATTTGGATTAAAGAACAGCTTTCAAGGTCCAACTGCAGTTGGAACCGTGAATCTGGTGACTCCGGATTATATGGAGTCTGTGATCTTCTCCAGCAGTCCTTCACATCCTGGTAGAAAAGCAAAGAAAACAATTGTCAGGTTTGATACTGTGAAAAGATAAAGGATTATTAATGGTGCTGCCAAAGAAGTTGTTCAAGGATTGTACTATGAGGTCTAGCCTGGAAATGGATGACGTAAGTTGATGATTGATGAAGAGGAAAGGTATTGGAAAGGGTCTCAAATCAAAGCACAACCATATTGGGGGACAGGTGGGAGCCCTGGAAGGACAGGGGCTTGTGTCCACATTTATTATGCGACCCAGGACATTGTAAAGCTGAGGTTGTGCCCTAGGGAGGCAGAGACTAAAATGGAGTAAAAGTGAAGATTAAGGCCAGGTCGTCAAGAATTTTGTTTTAGATAGAGGATTCAAATGGGCATCAGAGTGACCAAAGATGTGGTTGTTGTACTTGGGATGAAGAATATGGTAGGCTAGATATCCTCAGTGAATGAGATGAAACAACTCGGAGCTAGGCAGATGGAAGGAAAAAGAGGAAAGTAATGATTGTCTCTTCCGGGCGGCCATCTACAGTCTTTTTGCCTCAAACTATCTCACAAATACCTCTTGAGATACCTATCACTTTGTAGATATGAGAGAATTAGTTAATATGGTTTCCTCAGTCTCACGTTTGTCAGTCTTTCTTCCCCCACTAGATTGTAAGTGGCACAAAGGCAGGTGTCATGTGTATTTCATTTATTGCTTTATCCTTACTACTTAATAAAGGATCTGGTGCATAATAAATGCTCAATAAGATTTTACTGAATGAATGAATACATGGAGAAGGGAGAGGTAGAAAGGAAAGAAGGGTCAGATTGTCAGGAAGGAAAATGAGTCAATCTCTCACTTCTTTCCTAGACAATAGGCCTGCCTTTCTGGGCTGGTTTTTCACCCTGGTGTACCCTCAGTGTCCTCAGATGCCTACATAGTGCTCTATTCTAGATGAGTGAGGATCACTACTCAAGCATATTTTAATTTTATAGGATCTTGTTTTCATATTTTATCAACTTGTTTATTAGGCAACAATTTAGGGAAAAAATTGATCAGATTATTTGATTCATAAATATCCTGAGGTATGCCTACTTTATGTCGTATATGATTTTGTACTACGTGACTTGTTAGAAACTTCTTTGGACAAGATAAATCTTGATGACACAATGAACTACACTTCAGATGGAGATCAAACCACGTGAGAAAGAGGAAGAACAAATGCAGTCTTGCCCTGGCTCTGTCTACCGTAGTGTTTCTGAGTCTCCTGTCAGTCCTTAGGAAGGCTGTCCCGAAGGAAGGGGTTCAACATGGTGGCTCAGCCGCTGTCCTCACTCCCTCTCCATTTACTGTGTTGTTGGCTTCTCTTCCTCTTGATTACATCTGGTTCTCATCTCCTGCTTTGGAGATCCAGAGTCTTTGTCTTCTTCGAGTACATTTATATCCATCTATCTTTAATCCTGGGGACTTTCTCCTCTGGGCAGGAGAACTTGAGGACCATTTACTACAGTAGGTTGGAAGCGTCACCCCATTCTGACCTATCAGGCTGGGAAGAGAAGCTTCTGGACTGGTTTGAAGGATGTGGTAGTTTTATTCAGTCAAAAATTGCCATTACATCTGCATGTATTCTGGTTAAATGGAATGAATTTTTGTACCACAGTTATCTTTTTCTGTCATCTTTCCTGCTGCTTTTGTCATTTTTATCTCTAAACAAAATATCTAACAACTAGGCGACCTGTTAGAACACATTATCTTTTAAATACAAGTATCATTACAAATGTTTTTCCTGCTGCTTTCTGTATTGTGTATAATTGGATGTATTTGTTTTTATTTTAATGGGTAAAATGCCAGCCTCTTTCTGATTTAAATTTCTCTCAGATCGCCATGATAAAATGCCTTGTGGATTTGCTGTACCCCTTGAGGATTTTCAATGCTATTGTCTGCTGCATTACAAGGAATATAAATTGAAATTCTCAGACCCTCTCAGTGGATGTAATATTATCATTAATATTTACTACATGCTAATAACTGGCCAGAAAGAATTAGTGCACATTTTCAAAATATCTAAGCTATTCCTCAAGACATACTTCAAAAGCCAAAGAATCTGGCTCTTCCTCTTCATTTGGCTTATCATCTGTGAGAGGTCACACACATGGTGCTACGAAGGCACATAGTGTCACAAACTGATGCCGTTGGAATTGAGAATGAAATCCCATGTACTTCTACTCCCTGGCTCTAGGACCAATCCCCATGTATTGAGATGTGCTTATTTTCTGTAATGGAAATACGTCAGTAAACTTCAGCTCTCTCTGTAAAGTGAAGATTCTAATACTGCTTCATGCAGTTGAGGGTTGGGATTGGGGCACAAATAAATTCATAATTTACCTTGCTTATACTTGATTATTCTTAGTTTAGAAGAGTACTTTTTCTTTAATATGAGTCTAATAAAAGCATTTTATATTTATATAAAATGATTTATGATAAGTGCATATGATAGCCATCTACCTTATGCCTCGTATAAATTTAGATCTATAGATACATGCTATATAATTATGAAAATTTAAACTTAATATCAAGGCTAATGTAATACATTCTAGATCAAATAAATGTATATATATCTACAGTTAATTTGGAGCCTTAGAGATAAAAACCTGTTGTCCTTTATGACTATTGTCTTCTGATAAGCTTTTTTTTTTTTTTAAAGATTTTATTTATTTATACAGAGAGATCACAAGTAGGCAGAGAGGCAGGCAGAGAGAGAGAGGGAAGCAGGCTCCCTAGTGAGCAGAGAGGCTGATGCGGGGCTCGATCCCAGGACCCTGAGACCATGACATGAGCTGAAGGCAGAGGCTTAACCCACTGTGCCACCTAGGATAAACTTCTTTGAAAAATAGTAACATCATTGTAAAGCCTCTGAGTGTAGACAGTACTTTTTCTTGACCTTAACACTTACCAATGATTATACATACTTCTTAGACTTCAACTAATTGTAAAGTCATTGACAGCAGTCAGATATATTCTTTTTTTTTTTTAAGGTTTTTTCGTTCTCATTCCATTATAGTTAATGTACAGTGTTACATTAGTTTCAGGTGTACAGTACAGTGATTCAGCAATTCCCTGTGTTACTCAGTGCTCAGCATAAGTGAGCTTTAATCTTCTTCACTGATTTTGCCCACCCCCCCACCGACCTCCCCATCAGTATTCTCTGTAGTTTAACAGTTTGTTTCTTGGTTTGTCTTTTTTTTTTTTCCTTTGCTCATTTGTTTTGATTCCCAAATTCCACATATGACTATTTATTTAGTCAGAAATTATACTTTCCTTGTAAATCTATATCTAGCCAGAATATTTTCAATAATTAACTGAAATGGTTATTTATTTATTTACTTAAAGATTTTATTCATTTGCCCGAGAGACAGCACAAGTAGGGTGAGCGGCAGGCAGAGGGAGAGGGAGAAGCAGGCCCAGACTTGGGGCTCGATCCCAGGACACCGGGATCATGACCTGAGCCAAAGGCTGACACTCAACCAACTGAGCCTCCCTGGGCGCCCCTGAAATGGTATTTTAAAGTGTCTTGTATTTTCTTCCTCTGTAGCTACGACAGTTAGTGAATATGTGCATCAGTCCAGATCCAGAGAAGCGACCAGACATCACCTACGTTTATGATGTAGCCAAGAGGATGCACGCATGCACCGCTAGCAGCTAAATACGTGGAAGATCATGGAGAATACAACCAAACTAATTTAAGTATTTTTGTGCAAATCATACCTCCCCGTTTTCGTCTGGGTGTTAAGATGAATCTTTCAGAGCTAATGTGCTTTGAATCCTTAACCAGTTTTCACATAAGCTTCATTTTGTACCAGCTTAAGTCACCTTCTTGCAAACAAATCCCAAATGACTTTGGATCGTCAGGTTGCATGTTAGGAGAGTAAATGAAACTTAATGGTTTTTAATGGCTAAAGCTTTTAAGAATTATTTAGTTGTTTTGTTTTTTGTTTTTTGTTTTTTTTCCTTTTTGCTGATGAATTGTGTTCAGATAGACTCTCAGTGCCAAATGTTGAAGGCGCAGCTTGGCACTCATCAAGATAGACTTGTAACCTGAGGAAGAGTATCTGAGCACATGACTTGTTTGCTTTTTTGTCATTTATGGACATTGAAAATTAACACAGTTGTGAACTTTTGTGATTATTTTATTCTTAAAAGTTTGAAGTATGTGTTTTAGTTCTTAGCATTGTAGCTTTCAAATATAATTCTTAAGATAAATGTAGACATAAACTATTTGAGAAACACTTAAAATTCTTAGCTCATACATTCAAAGGGCAACTCTTAAATGTGAAAAAATTGGGGGACAAAATGTGAGTCAGACACTGAAGAGTTCTTTGCTTTATTTTGTTTCGTTTTAATCTCTCTGATAGTCTTTTTGCATTAAAATGGTATAAATGAATCCATTTAAAAAGTGGTTAAGGATTTGTTTGGCTGGTGTGATAGTAATTTTGAAAGTTGCACATTGCCTGAGGCTTTTTTTGTGTTTTTATTATTGTTTGTACATTTGAAAAATCTTTGAATAATCTTGCAGTGCTATATTTCAACTTCTTTATAAATTTAAATTCTCTCTTCATAATTGTACACTATAGTGTAAGCATATGTTTTTATGCATAGATTTTATTGAAGTTCTGATTGGTCCCCTTCAGAAATTTTTTTGTATTCTTCAAGTTAACTTTTTTATTTATATTGTATGTGCATCTTATCCATTATGTTTCAGATTTTCTGAGAACATAATACCCTTTAAAAAATATTTGGTATACCAATACTTTTCCTGGATTAAAAACATTTTTTAACTTTTATAAAATTTGGGCCACCCTGTATGCGTGTATTTTGTCAGAGAGGAAGAAAGAATGTGTGTTGCATTGTACCTGTGAATGTTGACACAGTTTCAGTTCATTTGACAAGGTTGTAATTTTAGAATATGTTTAAAGCAGTGAAAACTGGCCATTACCATAGCCAGAATTTTTATGAGATTAACACTTCTGTTGAGAAGCTTTTAAGCCAAGTATTGTATTCATGCATGAAGATGACAGAGATGGTAACGCTTCGTTTAGTTTAAGGACATGGGCAGAGTTTAGTAAATGCTGTTGTGGAGATGGGTTTTCCCTGAGTGCCTTCCTGTTAGTGGTGACCCGTTTGTCACAGAATCGTGAAAGCCAAAAAGCCAAGTGGCAGTCACCGTTCAAGGACACCAGGCCACCCTGGAACCCTGGGATGGATAATCCTCCCAACATGGAAACCTCGTGTTTAGAGAGTACCTACCTTTAGCTGATGTAACCTCTGGTTTTGTCTTCTCATATAAGTATTTTTCTTACAGTCGTTTGAATACTTTCAAGACATTTGTAAACTTCAAAAATGGTTTATAAAGGGCAAAAGCATCACCTCCCCTCACTCCCCAAATGTAATCAGTTGTGGTATCTGAAGGGTAATTTTGTCTTGGGAGAGACCGAGAATGCCCGGGTGGTCCTTTAAATGAGGACCAGATACATCGTTTTTACCAGATTCCAGTTACCTACAGCTTTTACACTGAGCATCGTAGATTTTCTCCAGAAGGATGAGTAAGTAGGTTATTTCTGTTGACCATTAGTGTCATGTTCATTTTATTATAATATAATTGAGAGGAAATTGTTCTGAGGTTGGAACAGATAATCTCCTTTTTCTTACAATCTTTAGAAAAATAAGTGAACCTCAAATTCATTTGTGTAACCCCTCCCAGTGACTTTTAAGCAAAAATTTAAGCTTTTCTTTGTTAGAAGGAAATAGCTAGGAAGAATTTAATGATCAGGGAAATCCATTATTATTTTCTACAAGTGGAAACTTTTTGTTTTCGATATTGTATCTTTTTCCTATCTAATTGTTCATATTTTTTCCTGAAGAAACAACTGTGTAAACAACAGATTTTAATTTTGAATGAGATTGTTTCAGAGAATTATGAAGATGATTAGAAGCTTTAATTTTTATAATCACCTATGAAATATTCTCTTTATATTTCTGTTTATAAGTAAATTTTGTACTAAGTAAAACATATGAATTGAGTTGGGAAACAGTAAAATGAAAGGTACATCTGATTCTAAACCTTATTTAGACTTTGGTACCGGTTCCCCAGAGGAAGATGTGGGGTAACTGTTTTTGTATGCTGAGGTTTAGGAATGGTGGGTGAAGTGTATCCCTGTATAAATAAAAGTGCTCAACAATGTGCAATGCTTGTAAATTTAGTAAGATGTTACAGCCATTTCATGAATGCTTTACCATTTTACATAGTACCCTATTACAAAACACCTTTCTTGTATCAATATACTTCAGGTGTTGCTGTTAACATTTACATGATATTTATTTTAACCAAAATGTTATTCATATTAAATGTTTCTTCTTTAAAATGAATGTATTATGTTTATAACCCACAAATGCGTAATTATCCTATGCCTCATATTTCAATAGTACTGTAATATGGACTTTTTTTGTGAAATACTTTTATTTTGTTATGCTTCAAATACACATACTAAAAAGATTCTGTTGTTAGCTTTGGAAATTGTATAATATCCTAATATAAATAAAAACAAAATTAAACAATGGGTACAATAAAATTTTTATGTATCTGTGATTTTTTTTCCCACTAAAGTCTGCCATTGTTTATTTCACTTAAGCTACAGAAGAAACAGCTCTTGTTCATTTCCATGACGTTACCATTTTGGGAGAAGCCTAAGAATTGAAACAGTTGAGGGTGATAATGGAGCTCTGACAGACACTAAGAAGTAGTTTAATAAATATACATTAAACTAAGTACATCTCCACATGTTCCTACTCTCTTCAGTACATCATTTTCTGTCCTTTTTTTTTTTCTTTAAGATTTTAATTTATTTATTTATTTATTTGTCAGAGGAAGAGAGAGACAAGCAAGGGGAGGGAAAGAGGGAGAGGGAGAAGAGGACAGAGCAGACTCCCTGCTGGATCCCAGGACCCTGGGATCATGACCTGAGCTGAAGGCCACCCAGGCATCCTATTTTCTGTCTTTGAATAAGAAAAGGAACTTATCCTAGGCTCCTGGGATCCCGCATCGAAATCCTTGCTCACACGGAGTCTGCTTTCACAGACCTGTACCCCTGAAGCAAATAATACATTATATATTAAATAAATAAATAAATAATAAATTTTTAAAAGTAAGTAAGTAAATAAAAGGAGTTAGAAGGTGAAAAAAAAGTTTTCTCAGATTATAAAGTTATGAGTCTAAAATTCAGGTAAGCTGTTCCATTCCAGTCACCGTTAACACGTTGTTAGCAATCTTAGAAATAGTTCGAATGTTCTTTTCACATAAAAAAGTGAAGATTAATTTCTGCATCTAGAAATGCTGTGGCTAAAAGATCTTGATGGGGTAAAATCCTTTAAAAAATCCACCAAAAACCCTACCAAACTTTCATGGCTGACATTAAATGTAGTTTTTCAGGCGCCACCCAGACTGCATCGTGTATGTCTCCTTTTGGCACTTACCCAACTGTTTGTAGCCAAATGATTCCTTGTGTGATTGTTTACTTTCCGTCTCCCTGCTAGAGCCTCAACTCTTGGTGGACAGGTACTTCCTGTGTTGTTCTGTGTGATACGCAACACCTAACACAATCCTCTAGATAGTCACTCATCTTATTTTTGTTGAATTAATAAATGAACGTTTTGATGCCATAGGTGGAACTGAGCGCTTCAGGGGGATACTATGCAGAGATGCAAAGCTCGCAGAAATCGGGAGAGGCAAGGGCGAGTAAGGGGATGAGAGAAGCAAACACAAGCTAAACTAGAAGAAAAATTTTAAGTTACAAGTTGCCATCAATGACAAAGAAGTTGGAGATCATAGGATTGACAGCCAGCTCCTGGACTTCCCAAGAAGGCCACGGTCATACAGGTTCAGTAGAAGACTGGAGTGGAAAACAAACCCAGGTAAAAATCGGAATGGTGATGGCAGGTGAAGGAAAAATAGAAGGTAACCAGAAGGAGT